>NC_137917.1:2306135-2601135 GCF_963457725.1 Sprattus sprattus | reverse complement strand
CTCACATTAGTTTTTCCTAGATGTTTGGTTTTCTCGATGTTTGTTTCACCGATGTTTGATTCACCTGTAGCCAATGTGTTAATTGAGTTTAGTTCTCACCTGTAGCCATTGTGCTAATTGAGTTTAGTTCTCACCTGTAGCCATTGTTTTAATTGAGTTTAGTTCTCACCTGTAGCCTTTGTGTTAATTAAGTTTAGTTCTCACCTGTAGCCAATGTATTCATTGAGCTCCTATGTAACGGATCAGTCACCCCTATGCGTTAGAATGCGTTGATCCAACGGATGGCAGAGGAGGAGTCTGGCGCGTGGGGTTCTGTTGATACCAGAGACATTATAGTGAGATTGACAGGTCAACAAACCAATCACGCCACTAGCAAGCTGTTTACCCTGTGAGTGGTAGCATGCTAATATTAGATAGGGTGCTCAGACACCTCGCAAATCCTATCAGACGTATTTTTCAGTTACAATAAAGGGGTTTTTACATTGTACAGTGTCTATTTCTCGGTAACTTTAAAAAAATCTAACCAAAAGTCAAACAACCAACTTGTAGGTACAAATACTACCATCTATGGAGCTTGGTCCGCCACCTTTTTTTTTGAGCTTGCCACTCTGTAGACGTGAGCATATACGGGATATGATTGGCTAGCGCCTGTGCTGTCTGTTATGCATGAAAGGCAATTTGATTGGCTGACACATGCATTGCCTCTCGAAAAGTTCAACATTCTTCAACTCTTGCCGGAAGCAAAGCATGAAACGCAAAGCACGCGAACCAAACGGAGCCACAATTCAGTTTGGCAAAGGATGACGTCACCCCATTCAAAGTGAATGGGGATGCGTTAACCCTGACGCATCAACGCATTCCAACGCATACGTGTGACCGACCCGTAAGCCTTTGACTTTTCCTTTGTCTTTGTGTAATTGTTTGTGTTCAGCAAGATGTACTGTGTTCTCCAGTCCTGTAAACTTTGCCTTGTTTGCCCATCGTGGCACTTTGCACTTTTTTTTATAAGTAAAACACGCCTTGTGCATTTGCATCCTATTTATTGTTTCGAGTCTCCAGTTTGTGACAAGGATGTCATTCGACTTTATATGATCAGGTCTGTATGGTTACGTACTGGAATCATATTCATAAAAAAATCCGGCACAATGCTTCCTGAGATTTTCTCTAGTCACAGGACTATGAGTGTGTCATCCATGCCTTGCATCTAGACTTAATTTCCTAATATGTCGGTGCACTTATTTGTGGTAAGAATTCCAATACTAACAACATACGTAAATGCAACAGTTATGGTTTGAGGATTGTATTTCAGTCCAGTGTTCCAGTGGATATTTGGAACAGACTTATACCTCCATACGGTCCTAATTTAAAAAAGACCCTCAAAACCCACCACTTCAGCCTTGCCTCCCCCCCCCCACACACACACACACCATGTTTTTTTATTATTATTTTCAAGCGTCTTTGAGAACTTTGAAAGCGCTAGATGTGATGTATTATTATTGTTAATATTATTCTATGCAGTGTTCCAGGGTGCGACATATTTCAAATAAAACTAAGAATACAGAATGGCATACTGCCTAAAATCAGTCCCAATGATGATTGCTTTAGATTTAGTATGACAAGGGCTGTCAGCTTTGGCTGAGGAAAGTTGTCCTGTTCAGCCATCGATCCATACCCTGGTGTTTACATTAGGATAAAGGATAAAAGGCAAATATTTAGGCTTAACCTTGCAGTCACGGTCGAAGAATGTCAAAGGAAGACCTATAATTGTGTACCGAAGACCTGATAACACTGAGCAATCTTTGTTTTGAAAATGTGAAATGTTTGTATTTATCCTTACAATACGCAATTGCAAAGTGTAGCATAGCGCTGCATTCAGATAAAAGAAGCACATGATGTCTGAAGTAGTTCTCGTCCTTTAAAAGACCTTATATCACACTGTTACATCCAGTCATACAACAATTGGATTTCTGAAAAGGCCAGATGTTACTCCATTGACTATTTTCACAATCAATGGGCACATCTTCAACAACCCAAGACTTCTAAACATATGTCATTTATCAACTATCTGCTAAGTTCAGGGGATTCTTTGGAAAAAAAAAAATCATAATTGCATTTTTTATCAAATTCCATTATTTTCTCTCATAACCTCTGTCAACAGAATCAAAATGCCTTTTTGAGTTGAATGAGAAGGCGGTGGGTCTCGGCTGAGCTATAGATGTGTTGAGTTGGATAAGAAGTAAGTGAGTTCTTTGGTTTCGTGTCAACAGGAGACTTTATGGCTTTGAAGCAATAAATCATAAAAACTGCTCCATCCCTAAACATTTATAGATAAGGGAGTTAGGAATCAAATCAATTTAAGTTTCTGTACACAGGCCCCAGTGTGCCGAGCAGTCTGCCGTCGGACCGCCTCAACGTGTAGCCACTGTAAATGGACTACAAGGCTGGAGAGGAGGATGCTTGTCAGTTCCTCATCATCTCTCCCCAGTAGAGAACAAACACACAGTCAAAGCACACATCCTTTCATAACCGCTAGCTGTATGGCTGAGGTACACAAACAGTAACCAACAAGCCAACGTGGAACATTTAAACACAAGGAAAAAGATAATGAAGAAGAAAAATTATAAAGAAGAAAGGTGCAGCTGATGATGATGATGATGATGATGATGATGATGATGATGATGAGGTGAGGATGTCACCAACAGAAAAGTAGACCATTCACCAGTTGAGATAATGACCTCATGTGGGCAAGGCTATATGGAAATGATATCTCTGTGCAAACAAAATATATGCTTTCCATCTTTGCCCACCCCCTTAACAAGGGCCACACCACAATGAGAGGACAAGGTGACTTCCAGATAAACGCAACAAAAAACAAATCTTATAATCAATTTTGAACTTCCTAATATGTTTATTCATACTTCTCCATTTGACAAGGCAACACACTAAAGCCACTGCTGCCAGTCTGGCAGAACATTTATATTTCAGTTGTCACAGTCTGTTTGGTCTGACTCCGTCCTGGCCGTAGCGTGACAGGCCTTATTCATCACGCCGGTAAGTGTCAGCATTAAATTATCCCCCGCTATTATGACAGAGACATTATTCATCGGGATTAGGCGGGCCGAACAAGCCCCGCTCCGTGGCTACAGGCATCTCCTGGTCCTTATCGATCCCTGTTCTCTCCATTACCAAAGAGGGGGTATCTACATGTCACTGGCACACTTTGCATGTTGATGATGCTCCTGCCTGCATCGCAGCCTCCGTGGTCGAGGGCGGGAGAGAGGAGAGTGGGAAGAATGGAAGGGGACGAGATGGGGAGACTTGAGAGAAAGAGAGAGGGGGGGAGAAAGAGAGAAAGTGAGGAGAGATAAAAGGGACTGTATGGGCTCTCTGGAGAGAGGAGATATAATGAAGTGCGAGATGAGTTTAATGCCGGGGACAGAAGAGAGGCCTGAACGAGAGCCGAGCGGTGTGAATATCTGGCGTCTTGTTTCCCTCTGCTTAAGCAAATCAACTTATCTGGCATGAGGCATGTTTTTGATAAGGCCCTGAATGTGGTCCGTGGGGCACAGCTTGATTTAGATGCTGTTTAAGCGAATACCCAGATAGCTCAAACATATACTCTGTATGATCGAAATCAACTTGTATAGTCTTTTTATTGCATTATTCCCACCCCCCCCCCCCTCCCTTGCGAGCTAGCTATTCAGAGGAAGATAAAGCCGCATAAATGCTTCATTGTCTGTGGCCTGGGCCTCCAAGCATCAAACGTGCCACAAGACATTACTTAAATAATACCTGAGGTGCAACGCCACTGACAGTGTCCTTCTCTGTTTCATTTGGAACGCATCAAATCCCCTCTAATTCCACATTTCAGGGCTTTAAATTGCCCTGCGCTCTCAAACGTGACCAAAGGCTATAACTTTGTCTCAATACTTCTTTTTTCTCTTTCTTCCCTACTCACTTCTAATTTAAACTTTGTTCTCACAAGAAGTATTTAGCTATTGCAGGGACCTCAGATTGTGTCTTGCAACATGTCCGTTTAAATTTCAACCTCTGTGTTAACACTCGCGCACACACACACACACACGCGTACGCGGACACACATAAACATTACAAATGCAAAGTTTTGGGAAAATTCATTGAGTTTTAGAGGTGGAACACAGCATGTGAAAAATATGAATATGGGCCTCTTTTTTTTTCTTACATTTTGCATTTTTTGCACGGGTATTTCCTTCAGGACATGCATATTGTAGTTGTTCTTGAAACCAAACATTAAAACCAAAGCCCAAAGTGGCACCAGAAATGATTTAAAAAATGAACCGCTTTATCATGGCTCCCCAATGGGTAAAAGCTGATGTGCCGAGGGAACACTTTAAACACCCAAACAGATCAATATGCTGGAACTGTGTATTATGATGCACCCTAGCGTGCACGCATACATTCCCAAATACCACATAGGTGACTATGCGTTGTTCCCCTCGTGCCGTGTGTCCCACACCAAGAGGGACGGAGAGAAGTGTGGGAGTGATTTTCAACGCTGTGTAATTAGGGAAAGAGGGGACTGCTCTCCATGTGGAATATCACTTGGCAGGTGTCTAAGATATATCACTCAGACACTGAGGGCCTGATTTACTAATATGCGAGCGCTGCTTAATCTCCGTTCGCAAATTAACGCACAGTGTTTTTGCGCATTTTCCGTGGTATTTATCAAACCACATCTGCGCTGGGCACTGGGGTGCTTACTCCGCCCTTTAAAGGGCCTGATTTACTAACATTGATTTGCGAACGCAGCTTAATCTGCGCCTTTGCGAGGCACACATTAACACACGGTGTTTCCCCGCATTTTCCGTGATATTTATCAAGCCAGATCCGCGCTGCATGGGCAATCATTGTTTAGCGCACCGTTAAAAGACTGGAGAAATTGCTTGCAAGTTATTGCCACCATGGAGATTCGAGGAAGAAAAAACTAAGGTTCAGCGAAGAGGAGAAAGATATATTGGTTCACGTTCGCTCAATCACTGAACCTGATTCAATGGGTTATATTGTTGTTTTGCCTGCCATCACCTACAGCGAGATGTTGAAAAGAACACGATTATAAATAATATGCTATTGGTGGCATTAATGCATAAACTGTCTATTATAACAATATAGATGTGTACATGGCGAGATTAATACGTTCTACAAGGGACATGGGTTCACTACAATATATCCCCACTGAAACAAATACATTTACCAAGTAGCCAGGCCTCTCCAAAATCACCATTGCTCAATCATGGATAGATGGCACTATTCCGGAAGATAAAACTGTCATGGACAGACCACTACCACGTAAGTAATGGTCATGTTGGCATCAC
Source organism: Sprattus sprattus (assembly GCF_963457725.1). Taxonomy (NCBI): domain Eukaryota; kingdom Metazoa; phylum Chordata; class Actinopteri; order Clupeiformes; family Clupeidae; genus Sprattus; species Sprattus sprattus. The sequence goes on along the minus strand of NC_137917.1, from coordinate 2,595,784 downwards.
ATATGACCTGGACATTCATTGAATATGTGTGCTTTCTGTTTCGTTAAACGTGTTCGTGGATTGAAGATGGGGCTGTTTGCATGTGGGTGCGATGAATGGCTCCAATCACGTTCGGAAAGTTTAATTTCAGCTATCGTAGTGGGGAAATGTATATTGACCAGTGCCCCGTAGCAATGTGTCGAGTACCTGGGTGAATATTTGGCTGAGTGAAGGCTGAGATATACCAACTGATGCTATAACTGTTTGAAATGATCCGATGCCAATATTTGCAATGTTGTCCAGAGTCTACCAACTGATTGAATGGAATGTGATCTCCGGTTGGAGTGTTAGATGTCGTCTCTGATCTGGTTCAGTAATTGAAGTATTGCGTGGCTTTTAACCTGTACCGTCTAATGATTTGTGGTTCATTTAACTGAAAATGTGTTATACGAGTTGAAAAAAATAATTCTGTGCGCTGTCTCTGTCTTCTTTCTTCGCCTTGCTGTTATCACTGCTGCCATATCAACGTTTTCAGACTCAATGGAAATGCGCTTGCTGGTTAAGACGTGCTTTTATGAGGCGGAGAATTAGCGAATTAGAATTAGAGTATTAGTTTAGTAGATACCACGCAATACATCATTAGGCGCACTTACCTTCTCTCCTCCCATTAAAGTGCGCCTCACGCCTACGCCTACGCCACCCACGTCCACGTAACCTCCCCTGTTCACACCCACAGGCGTTAATATGCGCTGCGCCCCCTTAGTAAATACCGTTTTATGTTTACGACCGCTATTTTACGCCAGAAATGGGCGCAATCCTGTTAGTAAATCAGGCCCTGAGTCTATCATCACAGACGAACTGGATCGGCCAGCCCCGGGCCAAGCTAGCTACTATACCTGGTCATCACACTAGAGTTACCATGCCAGGCGACTCAGTTTTATAGTCTTCGGTTTTGCGTCTGCAATCCAGTCTTTGGTGAAGAAATGAATTTGGGATAAAAAAAATAATAATAAAAAAACAAAAGTGCAAAACGTGGCCTAGGGCAATTGTAGCTATGAAGTTATGCTGAAAAAAATGTGCGACAAGAGATGCAACATACCGTTATTATTTAAATATCAAATTCCATTTGGATTGCTTATTTTATGCCCTCCAGACAATAATTTCAATAATATCAGCACCAACAGTACCCATGATAACCCATTTTATTCTCACAAATATATCTAATATCTGCTTTGGACTAACTTCATTTTGCATGGGGTTGGGTATCCATTTGCCCCCATTCAAAGCAAAGTCCCATAAAAGGATGTTCTGAAAGAGCAGAAAAGGGGCTGAGAATTTGGATAGTGTGTGATTTAAGTTCATTATCAACAGCCAGGAGGAACATCCTGCAAGAGTCAAGGGTGTAATTGAAGTGATATAACTAATCACTCCAATTTATTGTTACCTTTAAAGTTGACATTTTTGTCTGTCTCATCACCTGTTCTATTACTCTCTCTCTCTCTCTCTAACGCCCGACTCACATTGTTGCGTTGGAAGGCGTTGATGCGTCAGGGTTAACGCATCCCCATTCACTTTGCATGGGGTGACGTCATCCTTTGCCAAACTGAATTGTGGCTCTGTTTGGTTCGCGTGCGTTGCGTTTCATGCTTTGCTTGCGGCAAGAGTTGAAGAAGGTTGAACTTTTCGAGAGGCAATGCATGCGTCAGCCAATCATATTGACTTTCATGCATAACTGACAGCACAGGCGCTAGCCAATCATATCCCGTATATGCTCACGTCTACAGAGCGGCAAACTCAAAAAAAAAAAAGATGGCTGCCAAACTCCGTAGATGGTCGTATTTGTACCTACAAGTTGGTTGTTTGACTTTTTTTTTGTAGATTTTTTAAAAGTTACCGAGAAATAGACACTGTACAATGTAAAAACCCCTGTATTGTAACTGAAAAATACGTATCATAGGATTTGCGAGGTCTCTGAGCACCCTGTCTAATGATCGCATGCTACTACTGAAAGGGGAAAAGCTTGCTAGTGACTTGATTGGTTTGATGACCTGTCAATCTCACTATAACGTCTCCGGTATCAACAGAAACCCATGCGCCAGACTCCTCCTCTGCCTTCCGTTGGATCAACGCATTCCAACGCATCAATGTGAGTCGGGCGTAACTCTCACTCCTGTAGACAGGAGAGCAGGCAGAGGTATCAGTGTCATCAGAGAGCATCCTGCAGAGGGATGGTGTAACTGAGGATAGGCTCAAGGCAGACACGGAGGACATCCCCCAGGCTTTTCTTCCTTTAATGAGGTTTAATTAAAATGGTATACTCTGAAAATACTTCCACAATGGAGCATTTGCATTTGCTTGCAGTTATTTAAACAGTATTTTCAGCTGAATATCTGAACCAGATACTCTTAAAGGTTTCTAGTGCTGAATGAAGCACAACAATATGTTCTGAATTACCACTGCAACAAAAAAGCAAAACTGCACACCAACTCATTCTGTAACTGCAACAGTGTGTAATACATGGTCATTTTTACTCCCAAACCTTTAATTTGGTTATTATTGCTGTTGAACCACTGCCCACTGCACTCTGCCATATGGAAATTACGACAATCATCTTTGGCACCAAAACTTAAGGTCACTGGCATTAGCCACTGTAGCTGTGATGAGACATTTAATTTCATTAGACAACATGATTTAAAAACACTGAGGGGCATTCATCAGAGCTGCACTCTATAAACTCTTCTGGTAATGGTGGCCTGTTTTTGCGCTAATCTGATGGAGAATGAGGCCAGTGCTTGTTTGACAGCGGTGAGCCAGGAAGTTATCTGTGGGAGCGCACTGCCTCCCCTTCAGCTCCTCTTATCGCCTCCGTACAAATCTCGCCTCTCTGGCCAACGTCATTTTTCACCCGCTCCACTATCAAGAGCCGCTACCTCCTGCATATTGAACCACCTCCTCCGCCAGCGGATCAATACTCAGCCTATGGAAGGTGGAACAAAAAAATATAATTACTCACAAGATGAAAAAAAGCCCCTCACCCATTCTTTGTTACTTGGAAACTTATATTTTTGACCAGAAATCCCATACACATACACTGAAATGCATAGCCTGTGTACAGCAGAACATGCAATTTTTTTTTTTACATATTGATGCTTATCCATAAGGACAGTTTTTGCAGCCAACATTCTTATATACATTTATATATGCAAAGGTTTTTCAATTAATTGTGTGCATAGCTGAAGATGTTCAATCACTGCTGTAGTAAAAGGTATCTGTCCTCAGAATAGTACATTGGCATCCCTAACCTTGTATTTGTCTCACAGCAATGAAATGACCGACAAACTTTGCAAAAGTCCCAATGAAATATATTCACCCATAAGGGACAAGGTGAGACATAATATCCCCCCACCCGGCACTATCCCCCCCACACACATTTCAACCACTACCTGGTGTGAACACTCTACAATAAGGGTGGAGGTGGTGGTGTGTGTGTGGGGTGGGGAGGATTGAAGGAATGGATAACAAACAAGTGGTCGAGATTTGCTCCCTTTCACCATGCCTCTTAAGTGGTAATAGGATAACCCTGGACACGTCGCAAGCCTATCAAACTGCCCCTCACACTCGACCCCTGGGTGAGACAGGAAGGGCTTGCTTTGTTTGCAGCAATTGGGCCCCGTGTGCCGCCGCGCCGTAATGAAGTGACCTGAAATAATGGAAAGCCCTCGGCCGCGCTCGGATGATTTTCGGCGGGATAAGAGCAGGGGTGGGGGTGAGGGGGGGGAGTCTTGATTCAGAGTCACAGTTCATTTCATTTTTCGCCTCTGATGAGATCTCCTGCATTATCTGATCAAATTGAACAGCCATTACCGGTGGAGAGAAGGGCCGGAGCCAGGGCAACCGACTGCTCCTAACAGAAATCCTATACACTCCACTTTGTCAGCAGTTTTGAATTCATCGTCACTGGGGGTTGGAGGCTGGATGATGGGAATAATCTGGCGCAACCAAGATTGACAGTTCATTTCAGAAATCAATATTTACAATTTACTTCTTTCAAAGTTCATTCTGGGGAGAAGATTCCATATTATCCCTTTCCAAATAAGCTGATCATATCTCACCGCAAGGCCTGGAATGAGTTTTCCCAAAATGTGAATTTTTGGTAAAAAAAATCAATGTCGGCATTGTGCACTTTAATCTGGCCTTTGATGACAGTAAATCTTTATCTTTTTATGGGCAGACGGCGGCTGGGCCGCTGACACCATTTCCTCCCAGAACAAAGCCCCCTCGCCCTGCACAGACTCGGCTAGATACATGGAGCCTTAATGTGGCTGGACATGCCTCCGATGGGTCATTAATCAAGAAACTGTGACAGCCACCCTCTCTCCCCATCCACAGGCAGAGGAGCTAACGGCTCAAGCAGCCCCCCAGAACAGGCCGCAGGATCAGGGGAGGAGAGCAGAGAGAACAGAGGGATAAGAGCCTCAGTGGAGGAAAGCAGAGAGAACAGGGGGATAAGAGCTGCTGTGGCTGCTTATGTTGGAGGGTGGTGCATGCTTAAGACTATGGAGACAAGAGTTGGCACCCAAACAAATTGTCATATCATAAATATTAAATAGCACATTTGAAGGTTGGACAATACGTTTTTGAACAGAATTACTGTAATTGGGTGTTATGCAGGAAGCAAAATTATCGTTTTTTTATTTAGTAAAAGAGTGTTAAAAAGGTAAAGATCTATAGTTAAAACTAAATGGTTCACGTTAACACCTCTTTAAGTAAGAGAAAAATTAGAGGTTTCTTCCATTTTTTATGTTTGAACTGGCGATAGGGCATGTGTGGGGCTACAGATTAGAGCTGGCTGGGATGTTTAGAACTGTAATGAACTCACTCTACCATGGCTATAGAGTGGACTCATCAGGGATGAAACCTCCTGATTCACAGCACCGTTCCGTCCCTAAATCTGTTGATTAGCAACATCTGAAACTCGTCTCCACAAATTACCACCGTCCTTGCTTATTAGTGCCTGAAAGAGCATGCACACTTCTATTGATATGCTTTCGGGAGGGGGGAGGTATAGAGGAAGAATTGGGTAGTTGATGTTCACTGTGTCTGATTGAATTGAATGTAGAGCGTAAGGGTGCAATCATAACAGTAACTGATTGTTTCCACACTCAATTCTGTCTTCTCTCTGGTTGGGATGAGTGGGGCTTGCGAACCGGCACAAGGTTCTTCTGAGAATGATTAATGATTGTGCACGGTCATTACAGAGAATAGCACTCAGACTTCCCTTTATTCCCGATGACACCTTTTTTCCCTCTCTGCTCCAAAATCAGCACTCGCTGAATCACACAAAGAGTGCTAGGCAGATGAGTCCCCTTCAAACTCATAAGTGGAGCGTGAAGTGGCTTTTTCTCAATCTCTATTTATTTCCACTTATCTTCAAGGTGCCACTCAACACATTGCAGCACTGAGGCTAGTGCTACATGTGCATCGTGCTTCTCCCCTGCATGTGCAACAAGCGTCTCATTGTACAGATTACATCAACTTATAACTTTACCGTAAAAGCATCAGAGCACTGGCTCACAAATGCCAATTGAAAACATATGTTTTGCTGTTCAGGGTGCGGAAAAGCACTAGCTCATTACCAACCACAGAAACAAGAAAAGGACAGAAAAGAACTTTCACTGGACAAATGACGACTTGGAGTCATGCTACTGTTGACCTTTATTGAATCTAATTGAGATATGCTGTGACACATACCCAAAAATCAAGGTAGTGGCCATCACAGGAAGGCTTCCCTTAAAAGTACAGGAGTCATTTCACAATGAAACGAGTTTAAGCAAAAAGGAAGCCGAGCACGACCAGTCTTTTTTTTTTTAAGTTGTATCCTTGAGCTTCATACAGCAAAAACATATTTGCTAGTTGGGAATTACAGAAAACAAAACGATAAAAATAGAGATAAAAAGAGCACACTCCTGCAGTGCAGCTTACAAACTGCTCATCGAAGAGGGTTTAAAAAAACGCATTATATTAAAAAATTACATGAGAGCCAAAAATAGAGGGACAGCAACAATGATGATTGCTGAACCACATGCATAAGAAATGTACTCATTCCAGTCCGATATGACCGTTTTTGTACCCTTTACAGTGGCTGTAAGAACCTCTTACCTAGACTGTTGGTGAGGAGCTCACCTAGATCATCCACAGAATAGTATACGTGTCTGACAAAAATTACATATTTTGACTTATAACTTAAATATGCATACATCCTTAATATAATCATTCATTATTAAGTGATTTTCAAAAGATATTCATATAGTTGTCATAAAAGCAGGAATACATTTCCCCAGTATTGCACAATATGTAGACTGAAATTCTGAGAGAACTCTTGTGGGATGTAGGAACGGTGGGTTCACACAATTTTCCTCAATGTGGTTTGTGTTCACTGGGCATTCAAAGGCAGCAGGAAAATCCAAATACATACACTGCAGAGGACAGGGCCTGATGGCATTAAACAACAAAATAACAAATCAAGGGGCTCACACTCACATAAGATATAACCTGATTGTGTGTGGTGTTGGAGGCAGAGGAGCACACCCGTTCATCCAATTCTCGGTGTTCCCTCGAATTGAGGTGATTTTCCAAATCCTCTTATTGGAACTGATAATTTGGTTAGCATTGATCACGCTGTGAGAAACTAGCTGTTAGCACAGACATGGCAGGTGCCTGAGGTCTGTAAGGCCAAAGCAGCCAAGTGTGTTAAACCACAGGAAAGAAAAATAAAAACATAATGTACTGCATGTAAATCCACTTCTGAGGATACTTTGTTTTTTTGTTGTTTTCTAAACATTTTGGTTCTGACAACGCCCCTCCCAAGTCCAACACATGCCTAGCAGGCGTACGGTCCAACCCCTAGACACTCTGCTTCCAAGCGAACCCCCCTACGCCTGCTGAGGCCCCGGTGGAGAAAATAAAATACTGCACTTCTCCTTATTGACTGAGCGAAATGAAATAATCTATGATGCATGAACAAGTCCTAAATGAAATAATAATTTCCTTAGCGGTGAAAAACGAATTGGTGGTACCATAATTGAGCAGATTTATTTTACCCTCATGGAACGCTAGGGCAGAGGGGTTGGGGTGGGGTGGGGTGGGGAGGGCTGGAGTTGAGGGGACAGAGAAGGGGGTGTCTTGAAAGGAGCAGCCTGCCTGCCTGCTGAAAACAGCCCCCGCTATTTTATTTAATCTCATATTGGAGGAATTATTGGCTGGTAATCCATTGTTAAACATCATTTAGAGTGATGGATGGAAAGCGTCAGGCTTTTCCCCACCTAATCAATTCATATCTTATTAGAGCGTATTATTTATGATTCTCATAATGGAGCCTGCAGGGGGTTCCCCAGTCAGGCTGAGGGAGGGGGGGTGGGGGGCTTGTAGGGCCTCAGCTGTTGCTAAAATGAAATGAGACATACTGTAGGCTTATGAGTTAATAACTGCATATATAAAAATGCTTTTCCTAGCAGTATTGATTTGTTTCGAGCCATTTTGGAGATGAATGGCGAGGTAAGGGTCCGTAATTGGACAAAGCGGTCTTCCTTCACACACGAAAGGGTAATGGCTTTGTGTGCAGACAAAAGGGAATAGAGGAAATACAATAAAGCCAATACGGCGGGAAAAACAAACGATTAACATGCAGAGAACCGATGGCAGAAATATCTAAAATGATAAAACATACACACACGGAGGCCGAGTGAAACGGCCTGTTTCATTTCTATACAGAAAGATTTGCAGTGATTTTGTGGAAATGATGTCTGAAAGTGTAATGATGCCCCTCAGGACAGTGGTGAAGCAAATCAGGGGACAATGACTCATGAGTAATCATGGTCATGGTGTCAACTGGTGCTTCAATTATGTTCGTTTTTTCCATCTCCGTGTTGTGCAAGCGGCCCTCTCTAACCAACCCATAAAGATCAGTGGGAGGGGTGGGGGGGTGGGAGAGTTGTGAGCTGCTGCCACGACAACAGTGGTGGCCCTGCCAGTCATTCTCCACATGAAAATGAAGAACGAAGACCTTTCATTTTTTTCCCTTCCCACAGAAATTCCCATTATAACAGTGGCAGGGTTAAGAGGAGGAGGCGATCAATGAGAGGGGGGGGGCCTGCAAAGCGGCATTTTCTCCCAGGCTTGCTTACTGAGCTGTCACCACAAAAGAAGAAGTGTCATATCATACAAACAGGTCTTTATCCAGCTCAGTGGATGACCCCTGTTGTGATATACCTGCGTGTCTCTGTGTGCGGGTGTGTGTTCTTGAGCAACTTGAGGGTTTGGCAGAGAATTTGAAGGAGAGGACAAGGCTGATTCATTTGGTTTCATAGGGGCACTGATAGGATGAACATTACATTGACTGTTATGAACTAGAGATGCATTTCCACAATTCTAGGTGTGAATGCTCAGAAGTAGTAGAATGTTACTAAAAGTAAACACACAGGTCAGACATGAGAATAAAAGCAGAGCACAGGAAATTGTGCCATATTAACCATGGAAGCCTAGAGACATCTCTATAGTCATCGTTACATAACCATAGTCACTCGACATCAGTCAGCACCTCCTCTGCAGGGGCATTAGAGCACATGCATGCATCACATTAATGTGCCTTCACTGTGTCTCCAAAACAGAGTTTTATAGATATTATTTTTTACATTTTATGTAGGTATGAGAGCAATCTGAAGGTGTACTCTTGTGTATTCTGTTAAAGTATGTACTGTATGTATATGGGCTTTGAAGACAAATGGGCGACGACCACAGTATTTTTTACAGGGAAACCTTGCCAGTTAATCAGAATTGGATATACTGCAGCTGTCCTAATTAATTCTTAGTTTAGGCAAGATTGTTTGGTGGGAGATGAAATCAACAATCCACAAAGAAAATCAGTGATTATAAAGTAATAAAAATGTTGATTTAAAGCCCCATTATGCAACAATTATACTTCAGGATTAGGGTTAGGATAAGCAGTTTAACCTTAAAATAACAGCTTAAAAAAAAATTGGGCGCTACAATGACTTTTAATATGGAAAATCGCCTCCGTGCCATTGCGATACCAGGGTCCATAGGCATATGACTGCGTTCTGTAGTTTTGCCTGCCGCAGCCCCGCCGGCCTGACTTGTTTACTTTCTGCCGATCTAGTAAGGAAGTAGCTTATTTGCCGTCTTGCTTTGTCTTGTGTTGCACTTGCTTGATGTTTGACTGTGAAGGACAGTCGTTGAGTAACTAGTTTGTCATAATATCAAAGTCAGCACATTTCAAGAGATTTCAATAGTTTTAGCTGCCAGCATGCCGTTAGCGAATAGCTATTGAGCCTTTGTGCTGCTTTAATATAATTAAAGTGTTAGTGCATACGGTTTCTTTTTGTTCCGCAAACATAATAAACACATGGCTTATGCCACTGCACACGTAGGCCGAAGCCATATTCATCAATGGACATGGGATGAAGGTGAAGGCACTTAACTGATTTAGTGTTCAACATTAACTGTAGAATTGCATTGTATAAGCTGCAATGTATCATTGCAAAACTGCCTGTGCAGTACACACAGGAATTGTGAGATATTTTGTAAAGGGTCTGGAGGATGTAAATTATCCACAGTGGTTTCTTCATTTATTTGAAAAAATACATTAGACAAGTATCGCAGTCGGTTGAAATGTTAGGTGCATTGTAAGCTGTGAACTTTAATGCTACTGCCCTTAGTTGCTATCGGCTAAGTTATGTTACCCCATTGGCTGCATCTAGTTGAGTGGCTAACGTTATTTTTAAATTAACATGAGCAAAACATCAGGTAAAATACAGACTGCTATTGATCCGCATTGGGGGTGGTATCTTCATGTACTGTTTTTGAAAATGTCAGCAGATGAGCTACATGGATAGCTCCATTTCCTACTCTCCCCTAAACCAACAATCTGTCCCATTAAAAAGGTAAGAGTCAGGTATTGCGAAGGCGCTTTTGTCCACAGCGACTTAGAAAAAGCATCCGGATCTACTGCTTGGAATGCAGCAACACTATCCACTGTTCCATCAATAGCCTATCGTATTATGATATTATCATGAGAATATCTCTGATAACAGCCAGATATGTAGACTTAATAGCAAGGCTGAAATTAGTTTATAATCTTTAAACTTAATGGCATGCTTGTAATTGTAGCTTTTTCTATTTTATCACCATCTATGGCAGCTACCTACAGTCTACCAGCTGGCAGAGTGAGCAACGTCACAATAGCCACCATTAATTTCAATGGGGAAAAAAGAGGGATGAAAAATTTCAATAGCAAAAGGACAAAGGGCATTGCAGCCATTTTTACAACAGCTCTACACGAGATAAGCTGGACATGTCAAGAGTTGGAGCAGTGTCAATACCTCAAAAGTGCTATGAGCAGAAGTGGCATAAAAAATTGGGTGGAATAAAGATAAAACACTACACTACAAACAATCACACTACAGAAATCACACTATCAACAATTAAACTTTATAAATTGGGTAATGAATGCGAAACAATAAGTTAAATAAATGATATATATATATATTTGAATCAGGTCAAAAGTCAAAATGCATTTAAAAATACTATTGAAAACTTCAACTTTGATGGCTATGTACTGGGCTGTTGCCGAGGCATTGCACAAGAGGTAATTTTGTTGCTGAAATATAGTTTATACAATTTACAACAAAGTTGAATCATCAAAGCCTTGTGTACTTTTTTTCATCAAAGTCAATCATTCTAACTACAGTGCAATTTTGAGGTATTTGGAATATATAACATCTAGATTGCCGTTTAATATATATTGTGTACATTAATGTGTTTAAATATTTAATTTTATAATTAGAGAGCAAACTAAATTCAAAAAGTAATGGAACACATAGTGATCACTCTGCTACCTTTGGCTCATGTGATGGTGAGCGGAGGCTGGCTGATCCTGTTCTCTTAGACAAACCTGCCATCTACTGGGCAAACAGGCTTTCTAGTGCAGAGCCACCACTGAAACTGCAGAGCCCAGCAATAAGGCTTTAAACCCCCAGTGCAGCAGTGTACCTCTTCCAGTGATGATATTATGACAAGGGAAGATATTTTGAGCTTTATCAAACTGAGGAAGAAAAGAATGAGGAAAAGGTCTGGATATCTGAAACTGATAGATCACCAAGGGTGCATCCCAGAGCTTCTATGCGTGATTACTGACAAGCCAAGTTCTCAAGCATGCTCCTCCTAGACCTACCTGTCTGAGAATGCCTCTCATTTCATTATCATCAATCCTTAAGTTCATCTGGTATCAGAGTGAGGCTCAGGCCCTGAGTATTGCCATGCTTCGCATAGACACATCACCTGTCTTTTAGCTGTCTTAACTTTCCCCCTTTCTGCCCTTAGTTATTCATAAAGAGCCATTACTCCTTATGCACTTTTAATTGGCCAGACACAGTTTTTTGTCACAATATAGAGGAACATAATTAATCTATACTAGGGCTGTTGATCGATTTAAAAAAACCTAATTAATCGCACAATTTCCTGTGATTTTCCTTCTTAGGACGCTTGTAATAATGGATATTTAAATGAAAAATCACGGAATGAATGTAGAATGAACACATAGGATGTATATTCACAATCAAATAATATAGTTTAATAGCGTCGTTTTCAACTTTGACCACAGATTTCATCCTGTGAACAACAAACTTCCAACTAAGGGCACAAAGCACTATAGTCCAGGCAAAATAGCCCATTTTGGAGCCAAAAATAGAAATAACTGACGATGTCATACTGATTTGATTGGCTAGATCCGTTTCGGATCTCTGATAATTTCTCCACAACGGAGCAGTGCCAGACCGAACTTCCAGACCAAAAATGTTGTGGGCGGGGTTCGGTCTGGTATCCAGGCCACAAAATACACCCAACAGGCTTAATTTTTTCCTTTACTCCTACCACAATAACATTTTACATAGTAAAAGTATACATAAAAAGTTTCTTTGTATAATTTGAATATGCACATGAGCGTCACACTTCTTGAATACAGTTGCAATCAAAATTATTCAACCCCCATTGCTCTTTTAGGTTTATTGGCAAAATCTACAATTTCTCAGTTGTTTGCAACAAACAACTTACACAAGTATTGTTTAGATAGTTGAATGAAACTAATATTAAAATGGTTTTATCCAAATTCAACACAAAATGCGACCTTCCAACAGGACAATGATCCCAAGCATACCTTAAAGTCCACCAAGGCTTGGTTTCAGAAGAATGAATGGAAGATTCTAGGGTGGCCGTCACAGTCGCCTGACTTGAACCCCATCGAAAATCTCTGGTGGGATTCGAAGAAGGCGGTTGCAAAACGCACACCAAAGAATATTACTGAACTGGAGGCCATTGCCCATGAGGAATGGGCTAAGACTCCTCCAGAACGCTGTCAGAAACTGGTGACTGGCTATGCATCACGTTTACAGCAGGTCATAACAGCAAAAGGGTGCTCTACTAAGTACTGAAGATGCTTGTCATGAAGGGGTTGAATAATTTTGACACTGCAGTAAATTCATTAAAGTCATTAAAAATAGCATTTTGTGTTGAATTTGGATAAAACCATTTTAATATTAGTTTCATTAAACTTCTTAAAACAATTCTAGTGTAATTTGTTTATTGCAAACAGCTGAGAAATTGTATATTTTGCCAATAAACCTCAAAGTGCAATGGGGGTTGAATTGTTTTGATTGCAACTGTATGTCCTGATTGCATAGGCAGAAACACCATACCCCTGGCAGGTACTACCAAGCCAGGCAGTTTTCAGGTTAGAGGCCAGTCTGAAAGCAACATTGCCATCTCCCATTGGCAGTAGGATGATAGGATGAAGATTTGGCAGATGTATTTGTCATACATATGAATGGTGTTTCTGCCTATGGACATATTCAATAAGTGTGGAGCTCATGTGCATATTCAAATTAATTTCAAAAGAAACTTGAAATACAAACATTTTTACTTTTCATGGTCATTGCATTGTGTGAAGTTTCATTTTGATAGGAGTAAAGGAAAACAATTACATTTTTGAGGCATATTTTTTACCATGCATTATTAGCACACATCTCAGATTGATGAGAATTAAACATATTTCCTCAACTTGGATTTCTTTGGACTTTTAGTATGTTGTTCTGGACACCTCATAGAAATGATCTATGCTGAAAAAAAATATATTTTACAATTTGTCTGTCGTAAAACGCTATTTTGCCTGGATTACTAGTTACATCTCATTTACAGGTTTCGTTATCCGCCGGTGAGGACCCGTAGAGATAGTTTCGGTAGGGTGTTTTGCTTTGAGGTGATACCATCTGTGGTAATTAAATTCGGTTTTGCAAACTGCAAATTACTTTAGTTTTTTCCAAAGATCCGCCGGGCAACTTCATTGAAGTAAAATGTTCCACCTAAAAGTCTATCCTTGTCCCTGTGCTTCTTAAGCCAGGATCGTTTGGTTTGGCAGAAGACGCCGTCACGGGTCATAGGTCAGCCACCACAGGAAGTAAACGCAGCTGTGTCAATTTTTTTTTTTTTTTTAAGCACGTTGAATATTTCAAATTAATCGAAAAATGAATGCATACATTTTGACAGCACTAATTTAAACGGGTGGATATTAATTTTAAATTCCACCATGTCGTCCTGTTCTCAGCAGATAAATGCTACTTTAAATGTAATTATTGTAACGCTTGAGCACAGTTTTACTTGTGAGTATATTCAGCCGTGTTTGCCATCCCCTACGTAATGTTATCCTTGTTCTATCACACTGCTCAGTCATCAATCCGTCTACATCTGTTGTCATGAATAATGCAGAGTGAATCAAAAAAAATCAAATGACTCTTACCTATATAGCATTTCCTCACTAATAAGAACATGTGGCAGTCTCTGCAGATGGGTTGAGATAGTACAATCAAATCAATAATTACAAATATAATAATTACAAAACCATTGCACATTTGCCATGCTTCAATTTTGAAACAGAGCACTGTGTAAGTGTGATTATTCACTGAGATATCACAAAAGACAGGGGGGTGTAAATACATATCTATGTGTTTGTGTGTGTTTGGAATCATTGTTAAAATATTTGTCATTTCTATTCACTATTTGTATTCATTATTTTGCTTGTGTCACTTTTTGACCAGGTGTGACATGAACAAAATAGGAGCTGTTAAACTCCAACTATGGCATTCAGCATAATGGAGTAGGTTTAATATTTCAGGCGTGCCTCCATTACTGTAATGAAAAGGGTTTTCCATGATGAAAGACAACACCGTGGCACAGGAGAGAACTTCAGACGCACTGATATATTAAAGAGAAATTACTGAGCCATCAACCCCGTTCTCTCTCCCTCCCTCTCACTGTATGTTCTTACATTTCTTTAATTACATTTTGTGCTCTTTTCTTTCCTAAGAGGTGGTGGTGTTGGACAACTGATACTATGGTATGACTATAGAGTAACCATACAAGGACATTGGGGGAAAGGGTACTTCTTAGAAAAATTCAGATATTGTTGGTACATATAACTGTTCAAATGAGAAAAAAGTACCAGTCACGGTTCAGTGAACTTTGACAGAAAAAGTAGGTAAATGGTCTGGTATTGGGTGTGCGTCTTCGGTTAAAGGAACAAATTTCAAATCAAATTTCAAAGTGATGTGAGTTTATTAAAGGACACCCCACTGCTATCTCCTCCTTATCGAGGTGGATCGAGAGACCTGGAATCTCAGATTGCTCATCCGTCCGATGTCATCCGTTCGTCCTCCACCTTCGCTGAAACTTGAGCTGAGAAATCAGGGAAGGAAAAAATAAATAAATTAAAGGGGAAAAAAAATAAAAAAGCACGCAAGCCTGCCTTGGATGGATGTCACAAAAGAGGGATGATCTGTCCAGATTTTGTTGTTCCTCCAAACCACACGATGCATTCGGAGAATTAAAATTTCAACAAGTCATTCGCTGATAGCCTTTGAGTGAGTGATGCCGGGACGGCCCGGGGTTTAGTGTTACCTGCGGTTCCATAGACACTTTGAGGACACAGCTTTAGTGTTGGCTGGAAGCCACTGCCGCAGAAACTTGGTTCGTCTAAGCCACTGTCTGCCTTAACAAAAGGGCAAGGTCACAAGTTGCCACAGACAGAAGATTCCCCTGATAATGGAAAATTGTTGAGATCAATTACATCATTCCATGGGTAGAAATGGTTGTATAATGGGAGCAATTAGAGTGCTGAGGAGGTTGTTGTGGATTTTCTTTGCCTGATAGTTTGTTGTCTTTTTTTTTTTTCTTCAAAATTGGTTATGTTTAGTTTTATTTTTGCAAGATGCCCTACTAACTCTGGGTGTAGCATACTGTGGGAACATTTTGCATCTTCAGACGACCTGGTCATTCATTATATTCAATTTAGAGCAGGTGTAGGCCCAAGCCCCAAACACCACAGTCAACACACCAGTATTTGTTCTTTTGCACTCTCATGACATTCTGACTGATAGATTGAGCTATTTGTGGACACAAAGAACCATAAGTTGAAAAGGATGTATGACATCATATGTTTTTTTGACTTCTTACTATAGTTCAGATTATGTTTTTTCCAAGAGGTTCCCCACTAAACTGAACTTTCCCTCTTCTGAACCAGGTCCCTACTCTTTGAATGGAGATGACAGAGTGGAATAGAGGGTGTGGACATTCAATTCAATTCAATTTTATTTGTATAGCGCCATAACAATACAATTGCCTCTCGGCGCTTAACAGAGCCCAGAGCCTGAACCCCCTTAGTGCATGCACAACGGCAACAGGGGCAAGGAAAAACTCCCTGTTAGGCAGGAAGAAACCTTAAGCAGAACCACGGCACATAAGGGGGGACCCATCTGCTTGAGGTCGGCCGGGTGGAGACAGGAAGGTGGGACGGGGGGCAGGGGGGAAGGGTTGTGTGGCAGAAGGGGAAAGGAAGCAACAGGGGCAATACACAGCCAGCATTTGGTCACTGGACATATGTATACATACATCTGGTGGTAAATACATGATACAGACAAGACCAGATTACTGTGCCAATAGGGTTACTGTTACAAGGGTAAGGGATGTAGGGACAGAGAGACATTTCGGTGGAGGCAGTAATGTATATTGTATATAAAGGCTAGCATAGGGTATTGGGTAGAGAAGGTGTACGGCAAAGCAGTGGCGGTGGGTGCGGTTGGCCGAGGGTTTCTCTAGGTAGACCAGGTAGAGAGACTACGTGCAGAGTGGTGGGGGTGGGGAGGGATAGTTCCACTTCCATCAGCGATTGGCTCCGGGGAGGCAGTGGACCTTGCAGGGGCCGCTTGTTGAAGGAGGGGTGTGGACATCTCGGACCATGGAGCTGCCGATGACCAGAGTGGGGGTCGTCACATCCAGCGGGAGAAGTCGTCAAGGGGATGATGACTGTGTTGAGGGCCCAGGATGGGGAGCAGGGCGGCGTGGGCGATGCTGGTGTTGCTCTGGAGCCGGTCTGCAGGGGCGTTTCGGGGCGGGCTGAGGAGGGGAGTGACCAGGCCCAGGAGGCTCCTCCTGATCCATCTAACAAACAGGAAATGACGAATCAGTCTGCAGGTCTGTCAGTCGGGAATCAGCACAAACAAACACACAGATGAATCATTTCACCAACCAGGGACATGTCACCTGTGTGTCGGTTTGCCTGTTGCATGTCTCAGTAGGCGCAAGTCACTGTGGTTACACACCCACTGAGTGGCACACAATGATGTGGGCATTTCTAATAAGGCCATAGTCAGAAAAGATCTCTGAACACGACTGAAGTGTTCTCAGGAGGATTCTTAAATTGAACTTGAAATTGAATAAGGTGCCAGATTTCCAGAGACTTTCAGGTAAAAAACACACTGTTTACAGCCCTGTATCCAAGTTTGCTCAAACAGTCGATCACTGAGTGTGCCTTCTTCTACTGTCAATGCCTGGCAAGTGTGGGAGCGCCGAAGTTGCGTAGAGGCCGAGAGCGGTATTGCAGAAAGATAGAGATTTCAATCAAATTAGATTTTTAGATTAGATTAGACTTCATTGTCATTGCACAGAGTACAAGTACTGAGACAACGAAATGCAGTTTGGATATGAAGATGAAATCTGACACATAGTTTCAGCATTAAACTAATACAATAATTGCTGTTTGTGGTTCTATGTGGGCTGTGGACATAATTTGGAAAAATTATAGTTTGAGATGGATTGATGATTGATATAATTGAGAACCCCTGATAAAGTGTGTTGTTGGTGACATCAATTTGAAAGCTGGACAAAAGTGTTTGATTCCATTCAATTGCAACTAGGCCCAATGAAAAGATAAGTTGTAAGTTCAGTCTGGAGTCTGGACAGTCTTTTTCTCTCAACGCCTGAATAGGTAGATCTTGCCTTCACCAAGGCAAAGGTCGGTGATCTTGGGCCTAAAAAGGTTGGTGACCACTGCTGTAAGGGTACCCAGCCACTCTAAGGGTGTACCTAAGAAGATTGGCTGTGATAATGTAAATACATCTTTTAACACAATGTGTAATGTTTTCAATAAATGCAAATATATTCATGTAAAGGTACTGTATTTTTTATTGTTAATATCTCAGATTTTATTATGCTACATTTACAACGGTTCAGACTTCACTTCAGTCATGGACTGTTTTGGCTGGAGCTCACAGCGTAGTGCTTAATGAGACACAAAGCATAGTTTTCTTGAAACAAGTAACATTTTAAAATAGTGTAATATGATAAAATGTTGACAAATACATATTATTTTCTAGTCACCCATGCTCAGAAGGTTTAGAACAGGGGTGCCCAAATTCTTTCTTGTCAGGGGCCAAATATTAATCGGAGTGGAGGGCAGAGGGCCAAAACCAGAGTTTCATGTTAGGTCATGCCCCATTATATTGAAATGTATTGCATATATGTACCCAATAAACATTACCATTAATATACATACAAACTCAGAAGGGCTAAAAAAAGGTGACAAACCAATCCCCTGTCAACCCCCCAGATTGTTTTTGTGATTTTAACATTAAGCATTCTGGTATACTCCAAGAAGAAAATAATGGGGAAAGATAACATTTGCTTCAGGTAAAAAAAGAAACATTTATTAACATATCATAATAATTTAATATAATCTATTAAGGACATACACAGGGAAGATGTTAAAATCCCTGTGCCGTAGGTAGGGGACTTATATAATGGCCAATCAACTAACAGCGAGTAAAAGGCTAATAAACATGATGGCAGGCAACAAGAGTGACTACTAATGTTTCGATGGAAATACTCCCATTATTTTCTATTTGTATCCGTCAAAAGAGAAAAATATAACAGTTAGGCCTACGTGTAAGCTGTGCCGTGGAAACAACCGCCTCTCGACTGCACTTGACTCCACAGGCTACACGAACAGGTGAAACTTGTAGCGAGAGAGCGTCATTCCTCGACCTCAACTGTAGGACAGACTGCCCCAACTCAGATAGAGAGATAGAGCTTGCACATTGTCTACTGGTTGTTTTCATATTTCATATCAACATTCTTTACACACACATAGGTAAGGTACTTACAGTTGGCAGCAGTGGCGGTTCTACATGGAAATATGCCCCGGGCGAGACCCCCTCCGAATATACAGTATATCTATATTTATATATATATTTTATAATAACTAAATTAATGAAAGATAAACTTTGCACAATTGCAAAAATCCTTTTAGAGAAGTTTCAATTTCACACTTAAGTCAATGGGAATAAACATGCCCTTACTGCCTACATGCTAAATATATGTAATTAGACGCTATATTAACTTATTTCAGGGAGGAACAAATAGCTGCTTGGTTACTGCCTAGAATTCTATGCATGCCACACTTCAACTTATTACTGTTAAACTATACTTTGTCACGAAATAGAGTTGTAGCAAATGGCAAATGTTCCGTCTTTGAAACTGCCTACAGAAGATATGAACATTCCGCTGGCTAATTATTACACTGTCCAACGTCAATGATGAACCTAAAACTGAACGTGTAACAGTTCTGTTGTAAAGCACAGTCTTATCACAAAATTAGATCTCGTGTTTGTTGAGTTAAAACCGATTTATTGTTGTATAATCATAGGCAGCAGAATAGCAGGCTAACAAATGTAGGAGTTATACCACCAATTAACATTAGCCCTTCATCATTACATGAATACCGTAATCAAACAGAGAGAACATAGTGGCATACCTTATGTTTTGCTCGTTTCTCCTCTTCTTTTCTTTTTCGAAATTGGGCACCTGACAGCTTAGGCCTTTTCCTATCCATGTGCTTATTTTGCACTCGACAATCAACAGATTCTCCATCCCCAACACTGTCACTCGTACAGAAGTTAAGACTAAACCAATTCACTTTGCCCCTTGGTGACACATAATCGTTCAGTATTACCTATTTGTATAAGCCATTTCACACAATTCAGAAAAACAAAAAACGTGCAGGAATTATAGGCCTGTAATTATAATAATGAATGTGCGTTTTTTGCAAGAAAGTCGAGGTGTGACTATATATAGTAGGAACATGCACTATTTTGGTGTGGCAAAAGGGATCTTGGGCCGAATGCAAGAACAGGACTTAGCTAAAAACCAAACACTAAAACTACAAATAAATGTGGATGGCCTGCCCCTTTTTAAAAGCAGCAGCCAGCAATTTTGGCCAATTCTTTCACTAATTGAAGAGGACCCCATTAGATCCCCATTTCTAATTGGTTTATATTTATATGGATATTATTATTATTATTATTTCTTTATTTCAGACACCAAGTTCCATATAAAGTAACAGACATACAATTATAATAAATAAATAAAAATAGAAATAAAGAAAAACAAAAAGATACAACACACATAATACAGTGCATTAAAAAGTATGAAGACATTTGTGCCAATGTCGTCTTAAGTTTGAGGTAAAGCGATAACAGCTCTTTAGAGGGTTGACCAGAGCCTCTACTATGCAGTTCTCAGACTTGTCCAGTCGACACATGAAACCATACATCAGTTTTCTCAAGAGCGCCTCACAAGTTGGTACGTGCTTAGAAACAAACAACTGACTAGCACTATGCCACCTAGGCACATGAAGCAGCAATCTAAAAGCATCATTGTAAGCTACTTTCAGTTTCTGTATACTCCTTTTCCTGTAATTAGACCACAAATGAGCAGTGTACATTGGTGTTATGTAGGTTCTAAACAGGGAACATTTAACTGAATCTGAGCACATAGAAAACTTTCTTAATAACATATTGGCCTGAGAATATATTTTGCAGCGCTGTCGATATATATCGTTGTCATCAGTCCAATCATCAGAAATGACATGGCCTAGATATCTTATTTCCTCACGGGCACCAAGGGGACTGCCAGATAGATAAAAGGTAGGGAAGGTTAATTTCCTATCCTGATTACTTCTGACTATCATTATGTGGCTTTTCTTTGCATTATATTTAATATCATGGTCTATGCCATACTGAGAGCACACCCTAAGCATCTGTTGCAGCCCAGCACTGTATGGGCTGAGTAAGACCAAATCATCTGCGTACATCAGATGATTGACAATAGATTCCCCTATAAGACAGCCTGTATTTGTCTTATTCAGCTGGCTTGATAAATCGTCCATATAAACATTAAACAAAAAGGGAGATAAAATTCCTCCTTGTCGAACTCCGTTGCCAACATAGAAAGGAGCTGATACAACATTGTCCCATTTAACATGAAAAGTTTGATTGGCATACCAGAACACCAAAATCCTCACAAGAGGTTTAGGGACACCTCTCGCTAGCAGCTTCATAAACAGTTTTTCATGACAAATTCTATCGAAAGCTTTGGAAGCATCAATAAAGCATAAAAATACAGATGAATTTAGACTTTTGTACCTAGAGACAATCTCCTTCAGAGCATAGATACAGAGATCAGTACCATGTTTTCTTTTAAAACCAAACTGATTGTCAGCAGTCAGAACATACATTTCCAATTTCATTAATAGAATTCTCTCAAACACTTTAGACAAGATACTGGCTAATGCAATGGGTCGATAGTTGTCTTTGCTGTTCAGTTTACCAGACTTATCCTTAAGAACAGGCACTAACACTTAGACATAGATAGATAGATAGACACTTGGATACTCCAAGCCAACCGATGCAAGCGAGTACCTCTCTGACTTTGTAGCAGAGATGGGGAAGCTTGCATCTGATGGCTTGGAGCAGTGGTTCTCAACCTTTTTTCAGTATTGTACCCCCTGTGAAATATTTTTTCAGCCAAGTACCCCCTAACCAGCGCAAAGCATTTTTGATTGAAAAAAAGATGTTATACACAGCGCTATGCCATCATTGTCTGATTTATTAAACTGTCAGCACTGAAGATTGAACATTGAATATTGATGCATTGAACTGAGTGCGTTTGCAATTACATTTTAATAAGAAACTTGTGCTTGTGCTTCGCTGAAAATCTTTGTCAGTCTTGGTGGCAAGGAGGCAACTGCTGTGATCAAGCTCTTCTCCAGGCACAGTCTGTTTCTCTGCTTTGTTTTGATCACAGTCATTGCAGAGAAGGAGGCCTCACATTAATATGTGGAGGCATAGGGTAGTAGCTGCTCCAAAGCTTTCTCTCCCAGGTCAGGATGCTCCTGCTTTACACACATCCAAAACTGTGTGAGTGTGGATGTGGCAAACTTCATCTGGAGCCCACGGTCAATTGTCACTTCCATACAAATCAACGTACATTTTGGAACATTCTGAAGAGCCGTATAATAACTATTTTTAAATGATTTTTGAATGGAGGCTTATTTTAAATATATCTTTTAAAAAATCTCACGTACCCCCAGGGGTACACGGACCCCTGGTTGAGAACCACTGGCTTGGAGTATCAGTCAAAAAAATTAAAATCGAAATTTCCTGTTTTGTCTGTGATGCACCGGCAAGGGCATTTCTAAAAAACATAAAAGCACACAATTCCTATTACGGCTGCGAAAGGTGCATGCAAGAGGGCTCATGGGCGAACCAACGCCTAAATTACTCCGAAACAGATGCGGTTCTCAGAACCGATGACAGTTTTGCCACAATAGTCAACCAGGAACATCACAAACAGGGCGACAGTCCATTACAACACTGTTACAAGCCTGGCTCAGGGCATGGAACAGAGACGGGAATGCCACACTTTCAGGAACGATGTATATATTATATTTATTAAAGTAAATCAAACTGAACAGAATGGTTTAAGTAAAGTCAGTATTGAAGTAGTAATTGGAAAATAAAAGTGTCAGCAATCAGTATTGTGAGGTGAAGTGAATAAGCAAAACAAAGTCGGTGCGGGAGAGACGAAGCAGCGGCGGCCTCCTCTAGTCTCATCTGACGCGCTTTTATGGTCCCGACCGGGAAGCAATTAGGGCAACACCCAACACCTGCGCCCCGCTCACCTGTAGGAGATAGATGAAGCACACAGAGGAGGAGAACCAGGCAAAGCCGTGACAACACCTAGATGTAGGCTTGGTGACCCAATTTGTGCTGGACTTCATGCACCTGGTGTGCCTAGGAGTGATGAGAAAGTTGATCTGGCTGTGGCAGAGAGGGCCCCTTCCAACCCGCATTGGGAGTCAATCCATCTGCATTATTTCGGAGAACTTAATCAAATTGGGCAAGAGGCTGCCAAAGGAGTTTGGACGCAAGGGAAGGTCCCTCCGTGAGGATGATCGGTGGAAGGCCACTGAATTTAGGACTTTTTTTACTATACACTGGCCCCATTGCATTAAAAAAAAAACTACCAAAACACATGTATCAACATTTTCTGTTACTCCACGTAGCGATAACAATTTTATGTTCCCCCCGTCTCCACCACCGTTATTGTGACTATGCGGAAAATCTCCTGGTAGTGTTCGTTCAGAATTTTAATGCCATCTATGGGGACTTTCTGGTGTATAACGTCCACAGCTTGATACACCTGGCAAGTGATGTTAGAAAATATGGCCCACTACCCCAAATTTCAGCCTTTCCCTTCGAAAATGTCTTGTATAAATTAAAGAAACAAATTAGAAAGCCAAACCAGACATTACAACAAATTGTTAAACGATTAACGGAAAAATCAAGCATCAACCCAGTCTGTCCATATTCCCATAACCAAAGTTCACCCTCAACAACACAGTACGCCACTGATAGATTTACCCTGTCCACAAAGGATGGGAACAACACAGTTTCGTGTGGTGGTGCCACTTTTAAAATAGAGGCAATTAGCACTTGGTGGTACGTCTTTTGTGGCGAGGCAATATTTAGACCAACGTCCATTTTTCAACCACCCTGTTGATTCAACTGCACTGGGGACAGCTGTGGTTGGGAACCTGGCAGAAGAGACCACGTCAATTGCCGTTAAAGATATTGGGCCTCATTCTCGACCTTTTTCTGTAATTCTTCAGAAATGTTTCTTACACGACTTCGCAAAAACAACGTAAGAGAAACGCTTCCGCTGCATTCCCGCACGCTTGAAAATGTGTTCATAAGCAGCCGAAGTCTTCTCAGCTGGGTTCCTTCCGATTAGCTTCTTAGATTGATGCGCGTTCTCGTGAAAGTGGATTTGCATACATACACGCCCTGCCAGCTCTTTATTAGGAGACGCAATTTTAGAAACGTGTGCTGTCGCAATCTCCCGAATCCACCTCGTAACAGGTGTTCATTAATAAGGTGGAGATATTGTATAACGTTGAACGTCCGAAGTCCGTAAAACACATTTAAGTAGTCACTTTTTTTTTTTAAATCGAAAAATAAGCACCATAGGTGTGAAGACCGGTCCCAAGTACGAGTATAAATTGTTGTCCGTCCTGCCGTTCGAAATGGCCACCATAGGGGTGAAGACTGGCCACCAGTAGTAGTATAAATTGCAATGAATTCATCCCTTAGTTCTTAGAGATGGAGCTTAGTGTTTATTTATTTATTCACTTAGGCCTACATTTGCAGTGTTCATGTCATTCACAATCAGTCTCTTAGCAGACGCGGCCTTTATCCAAAGTGACGTACAAGGGAGAGAACAGTCAAGCTACGAGCCATATAGACCTAGTGTAACAATAAACACTACCTCGTAAAATTATGACTATAAATGTGAAACGTAATTGTTAATGATACAAATATTCTCGTATTTATTATTATCATAATTATTTTAATCCGAGGATGTCTGTAGAGTTGACGTGAATGCAATCACCAACGGGTTCTCACAAATTCGCCCGTTAACCCTTTTACTGTAATACGGAGTTTTTTCAAATGTCATTCCTCAACGCGATTCCTCAAATAACCACAAGATGGCCCGTGGAATCCCATTTGAGAAGATTCCGGTAGAGTTACGACTGCTATTTCGAGTTCTGAAAGTTGTCTGAAGTTCAGAAGAAAGCACAGAAGAAAAAAATAACGAGAATGCAAATGTTTTCATAAATGTTTCCGAAGTGGAGTTCCTTCTGAAATCCTTCGGAAAGTCTTCCCAACTGCTGTCGAGAATGAGGCCCATTGACTTTAAGATGGTCACGTTAGAATACAAGAACAAACTTGTGGCATTTCCACTCAACCACAACTAAATTAATTTAAAAATTATTCATATTTCAATCAATTAAATCGGTTATCTAAATACAATGTGTTTAACTTTTTCAAAACTTCTTTTCTGTTTAGATGTGTGCGGTAGTGCATTTTACCGAGTCAAACGAGGTGGAGGTTGTGCCTTGCTCGTGGTTAAGTTTGGATGGCAAGGTGTCTTTTTGGCCACCGTATAAAGACACCAAGCGGACGAAAGTTGCAGTCATCCAAAGCGCTATGCCAGATGAGACCTGGGGAGAGTTTTTTGTGGAGGTGGTGAAAACCTTTGGTGAGACAGACAAAAGTAGGATGTACCACTTTTCTCCCCTTAGGCTTTAAAAGCTTTACTCACTTCATTGTTGTCTTAAACAGCCAATTATGATGCAGCGCATATGAACCTGAAGAAAGCCCAAACCAGGAGCACCCTGACATCAGATGATGAAGGGGGTAAAAGAAGGAGAATGTAAGCACTGTGCAGTAATCTATACTATGAAAACCAGCTACACAAAACAATGCATGCTTATTGAGTGATTTATTTTCTAATGCAGCCCTTCCTCAAAGCTGAAAGAAACTGTGCCTGCAGATGAGGGGGAGAAGCATACAAGGTCTGATTACAGATGGCCATGCATTATCACTCACATAAAGACATTTTGTGATTGGCAAGTTTGCAGTCTTACAAAACTGTTGTTGTTCATACTCTTGTACTGTTCCAATGTAGGCCTAAGAAAAAAGAAAAAAAAGGAGTCCTCCACAAGCCCCTGCTTTCCCCACCTGCTTTTAGATCATCACAGCAGAACATACATAAAGGTATAACACATCATTCCAAATCTGAATTCTGCTATTCTACTCACTATCTTTTTTGAATGTCTCGAATCTGGGAAATTTGAATGTAATGAGCTTCAATACACTGACTACTCTGATTATAAATATACATCTTCTTGCCTACAGTTGCTGCCCACACATCAGCTGCTCTTGAACAGGCCTCTGCCCAGATCTCTGGCAACATTCAAAGTCAATTCGGTACACAAACATCTGGCCTTACACAGCAATACTGAAAATCTGTTTAAACTTAAGTCTGTTAATTTTAGCAAAGGGTCTTGACATGACAGTCATGATGTTTTTCTGTCCTGTAGAACGGGATCATGCACTCCTGCGTGCTGTGGAGGAGTTGAAGGCCTTGGTGAGGCAGAACAACCTCCTCCTCCAGGCCCTTACTAGGCAAAAAACTACAGCAGCAGCAGACACTATATCTGAGGAATTTAAGTTCCCAATGAACTGCGAGGAAGACCTTCAAAGGGTGGAGGATCTTCTGATGGAGAAATCCCAGGAAAAGGCCCTGGTATAGTCATGACTTCTATAATACTGATATATTTCAGTTCTTTGCTACAATGCATTACCAAAGATCAAAGTGCATGAAAGTCCTTGTGCACAACCCTTCAGCTTTCCAGGTGCAGGTGTTAGGCAGGAAAACGTGATAAAATATGAAAAGTTCATTAAACACCGCACACTTGCCTTCTTTGCTCAACACTATTTCTTTAATTTTAGAACAATGATGATGAGCGAATTTGAACAAATTTAGTAAGGAAGTGGGAAAGTGGGGGGCGTCAATTTGCCAATTCCACACACAGTGATATGATGGATAATAGAAAACAGCTTCGCGGCCCAGATTATTATTATATATTTGTTTGGGTCAATGATCCCAAGCATACCTTAAAGACCACCCAGGTTTGGTTTCAGGAGAAGAAATGGAAGATTCTAGAGTGGCCGTCACAGTCGCCTGACCTGAACCCCATCGAAAATCTCTGGTGGGATTTGAAAGAGGGGGTTGCAATACACACACCAAAGAATATTACTGAACTGGAGACCATTTCCCATGAGGAATGGGCTAAGATTCCTCAGGAACGCTGTCAGAAGATGGTGTCTGGCTATCCATCACGTTTGCAGCAGGTCATAACAGCAAAAGGGTGCTCTACTAAGTACTGAAGATGCTTGTCATGAAGGGGTTGAATAATTTTGTCACTGCATTCAATTAATTAAAGTCATTAAAAGTAGCATTTTGTGTTGAATTTGGATAAACCCCCTTTAATATTAGTTTCCTTAAACTACTTAAACAATTATTGTGGAATTTGTTTATTGCAAACAGCTGAGAAATTGTATATTTTGCCAATAAACCTAAAAGGGCAATGGGGGTTGAGTCATTTTGAGTGCAACTGTAATGAGAAGTACATGCAATCTATTTGTTTGTTCTGAAATTAATTTTAATAGGTAGTAATTTGTTCAGGTTTTATGGAGCTGTACTAGGCCTACATCATCTGTACTGGATTTATGTGCAATTAAATCATATTTTATTGAATGATATGATGCATACATATGGGCATCCCAATTTATTGCACCTTTTTACAACCTACAAGTATAACATTTATTCTCAAAATAGCCAGGGTGAATGATAATATTCATGGCTAACATTGTCTAAAATTCCCTTGAAAATCTGCATTTTGATGCAATCTTTTCCTAAGTGGACCATTCAATCTCTCACCTGAACCCCTGGTTCTGATTCATCATCACCCTGTTCTAGGCTGCTGTTTTTCCTGCACAGCAATTCATCAATTTAATACAGACACTTACCATGCTTAGTTGACTGCTGGCATTGGTCGAGAGATTACAGAAATGCCCTGTATTGTTATTCCTAGGCTTCTTCTTCTTCTCACCTTTTTCTGCGATTAATTCAGCCCGAACCGCTTAACGCAGAAACTTCATTCAAACTTTGTCGCGTAGGTCTTGTAAAGGACACTTAAGGCCCCCACATGGTTGTCCGATCGAGCTCTCCGATCCGACGAGGCACGCCCTAAAACGCCCTCCTTGAAGTGGGACCACACCTTTGAGCATCTCGGAGAGCCATCCGAGGGTCTCGGATGGCCTCTGGAGCACCGCTTGAATTTTCTCACTATCCGATCCGACCTGTCCGACACCCCTGGCTAAAATCATGTTTCCTGTTTCGTTCCCTATATGACTGCACCGCCGTTTTTAAAAAAATCGCTGAGAGATCGCTGGGAACCTGGGGCTGGAGGTCCAGTAGTATATTAGGAGTTGGAGGAAGATCAGGGACAAGTTTGTAAAAATGAAAAAAACTATGAAGGGCACCAGCGGCGATGCAGGAGGAAATCCGACATCTGCCTTCTTCCTTGCTCTATCGTGGCTCTCGCCGCATATAAAGCATAGGGAGACGTCGTCTAATTACAGCAATAATAAAAACATTTCTTGGTTTTCGAACAGCCTCTTTGTGTTTGAGTTAGCAGAGCATGCAGTGTTAATGATTACATTGTAAAATAACCTGAATTGTAGACGTAAAAAAGCAGAACTGTTTGTGTGGTATAATAATAGAAAATATTCTGCAATAACCGCGAGCTTGGTCATTGTCGTTAGTTATTTATTTCACAACAACAGCCTCTGATCATTAACTGAAAATACACGGGATAAAAACAAACGATTTCTTATTTTATAGTTTGTTGTTGATGATGTAATGGCCTTGTAACATCATAATAAACCGTTGGTAATCTCCAAAGCCCCTCGTAGAACCATGCAGGTAGAGGTGAGTCGTACGATCATCACAGGCATGCAAACTTGTCGCTTTTCGGCGAAATTCGCTGTTTTCCCACCGAAATATGGCATTTACGTGAATCGTGTAGATCCGAGGAGTTTTTTTTTTTAGGGGGGGGGGGGGGGGGGGCGGGATTTCCGGCGTGCAGCATTTGGCTGCGGGAAAAAAGTCTAATATATATTTTTTTATATTGAAAACTCGTTATCATCACCATTACTTTCGAGTTTATGAGTTCGTCTGCCAATGATATGAAAAGCACAACTCTCAGGCTGTCAAAAGAACATAATTAGCCAATCAGAAGTAGATTAGGGCGGGTCTTGGGAAAATGTGCTTTCACCACCGACTTTTCTGTATCGTTCTGCCTACGTAGATGCCAAAGTAGAGACACTGTCACACCGAAGCAGAGTAAGTTCAAGAATCCTTGGGAAGATGCCCTCCTAGTTGATGAAGGATTGAAAAAGAAATGGCGCTGGGCATGGATAGAAGAGATAGGGAAGGACGGTAGGCCTTTTGGTAGCCGGTGTAAGAAGTTAAGACAAGCAGGTGCTCTCTTGTTGTGCTCAAGAAAGCTATGTATGCAACTAGCGGGAAAACTTCCACTTATGAGTAAGACCCCGCTCGTAGAGCAGCTGTTCGTGCTATCGAACACACAACGCTTTTACTAGGGGCAACAACCACATCTGATGTACCGGCATCCATAACTGACCGTTTATGTGCCCTGAAAATATGCGTGTGTACGTTCATCGCAGAACACAATCCAGGCAAGCTCGCCCAACCCCTGGTGAATTTATGCCAAAAAAAAGCTGAAGACAAAATTGCTTTGACTAAACTGTCAATATCCAATCAGCATGCCAGCTATTTTAACACACACGGCATAACACCAGAGGTTAAAAGACGTATTTCGGAAAAGCTAAAGTTTTCCTTAAATGTCGACGAAGCCACCAACAAGAACCTGGACAATGTCCTCGTTCGTTTTTTTGTTGAAGATTACACGCAGTAAAAACGTAACACTTGCCAGGCAGGAACATGAATATAGCCAATGCCTCAGCAATTAGGCTACTGTATGCTAGAATAAAAGATGTATATTTTATTATACGATTATTTCTTCTGAACGAAGTAATTATGGAAATGTTGCAATATAAAACTACATTCTACAGCTCACTGTTGCTCTTTAACGGTTTAAAGTGAATCACTGTCCTTTTTCATATATCCTCAATGAAATGGTTGCAAATCAAATCTTCTTTCACTGACTGAATTTCACATACCATTATAACATGTCACCTTGTGATTGTAGGTCATCTTGAAATCTTCCAAGGACAAAGCTTAGCAGCAAAACTTGATATCAAAAGAAATCGTAAATGCGACATGTGTTAGTACCATATTGTAGTGAGGTGGAGTATTGCTGACCCTCTTGGGATTGCAGTTTCAAAAGTCCCACCATAATCTGCCATCATTCATTTCTAAATGTTTTTTTGTTTGTTTGTTTTTTTTACCCTGTAAATGTGTCCTCGCCACAGGACGACCCCCCCCCCCCCCCCCTCGCACTCCCCCACATAGAAAAAAAAGTTCAGGCTCAGGATTTTTTTGGCTTTAACCCCTGCGTGAAGAAGTGGCAATTTTTCCTCTCACGCAACCTTCTCACCTTTTTCACCCCTGACCAGTTTGCATGCCTGTCATCAGATTAGAAAGGGCGTGTCTCTCGTGAAGTCGTACGAGGTGAATTGGATAACCATGCCGATGCCTTTATGCTATGTATTTTTCACTTTTCTAAACTTTATATTTTTTAAGTTATTAAATAAAAACAAATCTAAATTTTCCCATTGACTTACATTGGGCCATTATGACATCATAATAGGGTCTTTAGACTGGCTTGCACCTGTGCTTCACTGACACCTGCGCCAAATCCAAGGAACCTCTTCTCTGTCCCTCTCAATTTAACTGTAACTAGGATCATTAAGACACCTTCCATTCTCTACTTTTTTTTCTCTCCATCCCTCTCAGTCTACTTTCTCTCACACTCAATCTCTCTTCTTCACTCCATTTTTATCTCCTTTTTTCAATATTTTCACTCTCTTTTTCTCTTTCACTCTTCTTTCCTTTCTTATTTCTTTCTTTCACTCTTCTTTCCTTCTTCAACTATGATTTCCTTCTTCCACTCTTCTTTCCTTTCTTCACTCTTCTTTCTTTTCTTCTTTCCTTCTTCAACTATGATTTCCTTCTTTCACTTTTCTTTCCTTTCTTCATTCCTTCTTCAACTATGATTTCCTTCTTCCACTCTTCTTTCCTTGTTTCACTCTTCTTTCTTTTCTTCTTCCTTTCCTAACATTTCATGCACTGGTAATTCCTTCAGGAAATGCATTTTCTAGTTACCATTTAATATCACAGTTGCTAGCATACTGGTACTAGGCTAAACTAGCATGGTAACCTTATGTGGGTAGGTTAGCTTAATCTTTCTTCATGACCAGCTGCTGCTAACACACTGGTCGAAAGATTGCAGACGCTAGGGATAGATTTAATACAAGCAAAAGTTACATACTCTACACACTAACAACTTTCAAAACATGTTTCCATTGTAGAATGGGTGGTGATGTAAAGCCAGGTTTGCACTGTGGGTAGTTTCCTACTAGCTTACTAACAAATACCTGGGCTTTTCGATAGCTGCCACTACTTACTCTGGGTGGTGAAAAAAAAAATCTGATACCTCTTTTTGGGTGGCATTTTCCTACTTACAAAGCACAAAAGGGTCAGAAATATCAATGCTGAGACCAAATGAAATTCTAATATGAGCCTTTTTTTTTTCCTGGCGTATTAAGTAGTTAACCTTGTCAGACTACTTCCAGCTCTCTTTCTGCAAGTCACGATTCACGAAGTATGTCTGACTCTGCCACTTCAGCCAATTAAATGACAGCATCTTGTCTCACAGGCTCCAGGGGAACGTTTGGAAATGTATTTATAGCTCTTTTGGTCGACGAACATGAGTTCACAAATATATTGCTTAATATTTTTTTCTCAAATTAACAAAATATTGGTGGGGACAATTGTGTCTTTCCCAAACTTTGGTCATGACTAGTCCCTATGGAGTGGACCCTACACTCTAAGAAATGGAATAGCCTTGTTGTTTACTTTATGTAACTTTGTTATGGTAAAAATCACTATAATTATAAGGTTTTTTATAGAAAAAAATAATACGGTTTCGCTGGAGTAACGTAATAGTGTGAGATTTCAAGGCTACAAAACACGGCATATTCAAACTACTGTAACTTTCTCGCTTAAATAATACTGGCGCGCATACGCCAGTCTCAGACATGCGCAGTAACCAGACGCTCGGGAAGTCATTTCAACCATAGATATCTTAGATAAAGGCTAGATGGATTATGGCGGACTCTTGAATGTCCGCACAGGAGGCCATTTTGAGGACAGTATAGCTTCCGGTAGGGATCAGTGGTACGTTAGGTAACGTCAGTGATCTTCACAATCGTTTACACTCTTATCTCGCGGAAATTTTGACGGATTTACAAATGACTTGATTTACAATCGTCATTACCTTGGTAATAATTCTGGATGCTTGAACATGTTGAAATGTGCAGCTTAATTGTGTATCACGGCTATTGTGTATCAGTCATTTTACATCAATTGGCGAGTAATTGTTCTTTCTTTTCAATATAACTTAAGTTGCACATAATAAAACTGAAGTTGCACATGATTTCCAATCGGGTTGGTTTGTTAAACATCTTACATTATGATGTCGACAGGAAATTGCTGACTTTATTGCCAATGAAGATGCCAGAATTTTGTGCAATCTGCTCTATTGAACACTCCCTTGAAACGAGACCTGTCAATGTTATTTTCATATGAAAACCCATGTTTATAATTCTTCATAAGTATGTAGTGCCATAAGAAATATCTTACGTTTATAACAAACCAACCCGTTTGAAAATCGGTTGAAAATTGAGCAAGTTCTGGTTATTTAAAAAGTACCACTACCAACACAAGGGGGAGTGAGCTATACCGTCCTCAAAATGGCCGAAATGTGCGGGCATTCGACTCCGTCGGCCAGAAACGCAGGCAGGATATCTAGCCTTTATTATAGATATCTATGATTTCAACGCCAACTGGTCATTGATGTGGTTGCTATTAGCGCACCGTGAGTGAAGATTATCAATCAGGCATCGAACACAATCCGTAGACTTCGGACAGACACCATCCTCATCATCCTACTTGGTAAGTCTTAAAAGTATTGTGCTTACAGTATATTTGTAGATATGAATACATGAGTAAGTTTAGGAAAGGATGTTTTTTAGATTCTGGCCACCTGTGATTTAGCTTCTGTAGCTCTGTCATTCATGGATGCTGATACATTTAAGTTTACATTGGTCAAATGCAATTCTGTTTTGGCCTATGGGGTGAATAGTATGACTTATACAGAAGGCAGTGCTGCCAACTTTTCAAAAAACCTTGGAGTGAGATTCAAATTCGCCACACGAATCTAGGTTCCCACTTTTTTGGGGGGATACACCCCTGCATAAAACCTATTCTTTTTCTTGTGACCCAGCAAAACTAGGGGGGGGGGGGGGGGGCATGCTCCCCCATAAGATTTTTTTGAAAATAACCTTTAA
The DNA here is from genome assembly GCF_963457725.1 of Sprattus sprattus. Taxonomy (NCBI): domain Eukaryota; kingdom Metazoa; phylum Chordata; class Actinopteri; order Clupeiformes; family Clupeidae; genus Sprattus; species Sprattus sprattus. The sequence continues at coordinate 2,563,043 of NC_137917.1, read as the reverse complement.
AATAGTGTCCTCTAGTGGGTTTTAGGGAGAGAAATTAACAAATGTAGATTTAAAATATGGCACAAAAATAGGGATGCACGATACTGAATTTTAGCCGATATCCGATATTTACAAGCTCATTTTTGGCCGATTGCCGATGCCGATATATACACCTCAGCTTTTTAATTATTGAAAAGTCTCTCCTGTACTAGAATGAATCTGTTATTATGCTAGGGTATTGCTGTAAATACAGGACATTACAGACTTGATTTGTATCATTTTAGAAATAGACATTCACTCATGAAACTGAAATGGTTTTAATTATGGCAGATTTATTTATATTTTCACGTCACAATTTTCATGCTTGAACAGTACCTCCTTGAACTTGACTACAACTACACAATGGAAATGCAGCTTGGCAAGCTAACGTTGGTTAACTGACTAACAGTTTAATAACGTCCCTTCTAGGATTTCTAGACTAATCTATGTAACGTTGTTGCCAAGTTAGCTGTATAAATTCCATATATGGAAAAGTAAGCCATGTACAGATAGCGTGGTCTCGTGACATAACGTTTCACATCGTGTCAAATGAGGCATCAACTTCTCTGGTGTCACATAGCATGCTTGGCTAACTTTGCAAGCTAACCTTGGTTAACTGACTTACAGTTTAATAACGTCCCTTCTAGGATTTCTAGACTAATCTATGTAACGTTATTGCCAAGTTAGCTGTATAAATTCCATAAATGCAAAAGTGAGCCATGTAAAGATAACGTGGGCTTGTGACATAATGTTTCACATCCCGTGATATGAGGTATCATCAACTTCTCTGTTGTCATGTAGCATGCAAGCTAACAAGCTAGTGTTGTCTAGCTAATTCCGTAACTTATTAACGTCTATTGGCGCGACAGGTAATGTTGTTAAGCGTGGCACGCGGGTGGTCTGCATCTATGCATGCAACCTACGTTATGGCCAAGCTGCATCTCCTCCTTCTCCTTAAAAGTTTTCTGACAAATAGGCATTTTGTCATCATCCTCTGATACTGTGAAGTAGGCTACTGCCACACAGCCGACCCTCATAAACATTTGCTTCGCGTGCGCATAATTTACACGTCATCTTATCGGCCAGGTATATCGGCAGACATTTTTCATATCTGCAGATACCGATAATTACATTTGAAGCCGATATCTGCCGATACCGATGTCTTGCCGATATTATCGTGCATCCCTACACAAAAATAAACATATTGATGAAGACATCTGCTGAGATTTTGTTTTGGATGTGTGTGAAGCAGGAGCACCCTGACCTGGGAGAGAAAGCTTAGGAGCAGCTTTCTACCCTTTGCCATCTCTGCATTTACGTTAGTTGAAGACATCTCTCAAGATCGCGTGATGACAAAATATACATGAATAAATACCCCATTCAAATCGGACAGCTTCTTGTCTGTATTTCCAAATATATTGCGTGCAAAATGTGCATTTTAGATGTTTACTTTACAATATGAAAATTCTGTATACACCAAGAGAAAAGTCAGTGAGCACTCGAGCCGGCAAAGAGCCGCATGCGTGCTTGCGAGCTTGCCGCCCTGCCTGGTTGACTGGCTTGAGCCCGTGGCAGCTACACAACTAAACATTTGGTAATTGCTTCCTTTTCTCTCTTTTTTACATTTGTAATTTGTGTCCCATCTATCGCCGGGGACGCATCTCGGCCCAAAACATTTTTGCGTGAGAAATTGACTGTGCGGCGTTAGAGCGTGTGAAAACATGCTAAAGCGTGTGTCTCACGGCGAAAGTGTGAGAGTTGGCAGCTCTGCAGAAGGTGATGTTTGTAAGGAAATTAAATTGCGTACATACATAATTATGGTATTTTGTCATGTTTCACCTAGCAGTCATAGCTACACAGACAACCTGTCGAGCACACGTGTCGCGGATAGAGAAAAGTCTGACCACTATGAGTGTTGATTAGTGTTGTCAAAAGATTTAAATATTTAATCGCGATTAATCGCATTTTTGTCATAGTTAACTCAAAATGAATTGCGATTAATCGCAAATTAATGAATCGCAAATTTGTATCTATTCTAAATGTCCCTTCAATTTTTTCCCCCCATCATTTTTTATTTTTTTTAATGCTCTTATCAACATGGAAAAGTGGATTGGCTTGCTTTATGCAATGTTTTATTTTGTTGAAAAACAACATTGCCAAACAGGGCGGTACAAAATAAAATTATAAAGTGGACATTTCAGCTAAACAAGGACTCAGCCTATAGTGCAGTTAAACCATGTGTGGCAGTACCAAGGTAATGATTGGACTGTGTTGTCGACTACGCCACCTAGAGGAGTTAGGCCCCTCTTAGGAACTAAGTGAAACTACGGCAGACTGCAAGTCAGTAATGAACATGAACATGCAATCAGCACACAGGTTCGTGCAAGGACGAGGCAGAGACAGGAATCTATTACAAAATAAATGAATTTCTTTATTTAAAGACATACAACAGAGCAGGTGATAAAACACCGAGACAGGACGGGAGATAATGGAGTTTGGCTAGGGAAAAGAGCTCTGGTGGTCATTCACACATGAACATAAATCTGTGTGCATATGCAGGGGAGGGGACTTACCAGCGGCAGGGGGCAATCTGTCTAGGTGAATGGGGTCCCAAGGACCACGCATAAACACACTGCACACCAAAGTGACACTACACTGCAAAAGATGGTGAAACACAGATGAAGTTACCCACCACCAGGTGCCAGGCCTCCCCCACTGACAGTACCCAACTCCTGCAACAAGATAGACAACCGTAACTACACACGGGAAACACAAACCCACATTCAAAACAATACACAAATGGAGACACTGGAGACCAACGGACGTCTCACCCCGTTGGACTGATTGGGCGGTAAAAGAAATGAAAAGAGCACACAATTCAAGCACTGCAAGACCATACACCCCCCAAATGGGCACTACAAGCGCCTTAAAGTAGAACACTGCACATCACAACCATCTAGTGTTAGGCTATGCGCCCAGGCACAGGGGTAAGTTCGCCAGTGAGGCTCCACAGAAAACAAACAGAAAAGTATACAGACAATGTAGACGTACAAACACTAACACAATCCAAATAACCACAGACACACACACAACGCACACGCATGCACCCGGTTACAGCAACCACGAGCACCTACACAAACGCGCGCACGCAGGTTACCACCTAGAGGACCTGGCCGCACGCACGCAGTGCAACGCCAACACTCAGGAAGTTGACATGAAATAAAAGGGAAAATCAAACGGAAACAAAACAGCAGCTGGTGATGGAAAACTAGCCTTAATTTATCCAGTATTGCCAACATTGTGGTGTGCCAATCTGTACTCAATGGTTCCAAAATTAGTATTTTCCCCAGTAAATTAGTATTTTTCCTTAAGTGAAATCTGTACTGCGTTAATGGGTGCAACGGGCAAAATGTTGATATGTACTTGTAAAAGAAACAATATTTTGGCATTCAGCCTACAAACGTAGACTCATAGACTTTAAGCTCACTTTGAGAGGGTCTCTCTTTTCTTAATCACGTGAATTTGGCTGTGTCATAGTGTATTTTGGCAAACTTTTCATATTATGGTGGAAGTATCTCATATTTATATCATATTCTCAGTTTCTGTACACAAAATGCAACCCTTATAAAATAAAATCAAGGTGACTTTCTCAGTCAGGGTCATGCCACTGGACTGGGTCTCAAAACCCATTGACAGCAGACTATTATTCCCCTGGACTTGGGTGCTGGCTGTTTTGTGTTTGATGGCAGACATGTGTGTCTTAACATCATAGAGTCCACTATGGGCAATGCTAAATGTGGACCGACATATAGTGCAAAAGGCATGACTGGTAGACACAGGACTTCAACTAATAGAAGTGTATTCCTTGGTATCTGGGAGAAAGTTTGATTCCTAGGAAATGGCTTCTTTTTTTTCAGCCATAATTTTAGATTGTAACGTTGCATGCTATATTCGATCACGTATAAAAAATGAGAAAGTGTTCGTCCACAAAAGATTGAGCTAAATGAAAAGACTCAGTAAGGCAAATTGAGCGAAGTAAGAAAGGAGCTCGATTATACGGAATACCGTCAAGTGGAAAGTACTGCTAGACAACGCCCAGAAGAGCAGTGACAGCAGCGGTGCTCGTGTCAGTTTGTTGCCACGGGGATGACAACAAATGCGATCTGTTCCAACTTCAGTCTTTTGCCTGAATCTTTTCATTTAGCTCACTCTTTTGACAGAAATATACCTTGATTCGACGGAAATTCTGCGTTGACCATTCGTATTTGTGTTTGAAAAATATATCGCTCGAGTCAAGAAAGTTTTATTCTTGATCAGTAGTTTAATATCCTTTGATTGGGGTACCATATTAAGCAGTAGTTGATAAAAAACAATCACAGAAACGTACCCAAATATGTTGGTGGTGGCCATTTGTAAACTAAAAGCAGATGCGACAAGTTAACTTTATCCATCAACGTCAAAAGTAAATACCCTTCCCGTGTCGCTGCAGCTATAATATCGACCAATCAGCTCAAGCGTATATCACGTCGGTCAAAACAAGAATGGCGCCCTCCGCGTTCGTAAGCAGGAAGCCAAATCATGACACATTTTTGCTTATTTCTGGACTTACTGCAAATATTCTATTCATTAAATAATATTGCAAGTTGACCGTAAATTCGTATGAATGAGTCATTATATTCGTATCGCCGTATTTCCACCACATTTTCGTATTAATACGGATCAATTCGTACGAGTTGGCATCACTGTTTATCGGTCGGCCGCCAACCTGCTGGATAACAAAGGTAAATATTAAAGTAAATACAATTGGACTTCCGCAACATAGAAATTTAAGAAAGGGACCTACCACAGCCAGGGACTAACAGAGACTCCACTTGCAGAAGGTAGTGCCACGACCGCCAAGCAGCCTAACGTGGACAATTAAGAATGAATGACAACATAATCACAGTAAAATAGCTACGGTTAGCCAACAAGTAGCTACTTACCCGTAAAAGTGGAGAACAGCCGCACAAATAATAATAATTATTAATTTTTTTTTTTACTTTGGCCAAAACTCTAGTGACACAATACAGTTTAACAGAGTAAAGACACATGAAGACATTTATTTTTTCAATGTTAAACTTTAATTTGGTGCAAAATACAAATCTGTGGATACATTTATTTAACCAAATACATACGTTTCTGATGTTCTGAACCTGCAACAAACATCAGGGACTAAAACTAAATCTCCACAGGAACCCTGTTCATACACAGTGCGTGTATGTGTGTGTTTTTGTATGTGTATGTCCACTGAGAGAGCGAGAGAGACTTTGAGGGTGTGTCTCTGTGTGTGTGATTGTCTCTGTGTGTTCACGTGTGTGTGTTTGTGTGCATGTGTATAGATACATGGGTACATATGTGACCAGGCATGGCTAAACCAGCCAAAAGTCTCCCCAGAGACATTTTGAGTGATTCACAGATTCTGAAAGTGTAGGTTTAAAGCTATCCAATGATGTCTCACTCATGTAGATCTGATAATATTTGTATAAGTTGTGATCATTTGAATGTATACCCCTCAGAAAAGCTTTCGCTGAGAAAAAGGACCTCTAATTTTTCCAAATTGCCACCTCACCTTGGACAAAGGGAAGACAGTTGTGCTCATTTGCATCTCAGTGAGATTAGCCCTCCTCTACAGATGTCACACTGACATCTGGTATCTGTAGCCCTTCCCCCTACAGGTGTCACTGAAGACTCAAGAATTTTAGTGTTGTTAATTATGTAGTGTTATTTTCATTAGGACTTGAACTGGAATTAGAAGGTACTAAAATGGAAATGCTTTTATTACAAAAGACATTGAATAGCATGCATTAAAGGCACAATATGCAACAATTATGCTTCAGGATTAGGGTTAGGATAAACAGTTTAACCTTAAAATAACAGCTTAAAAAAAATTGGGGCGCTACAATGACTTTTAATATGGAGAATTGCGTCCGTGCCAATGGCATAGCAGGGTCGATAGGCATATAACTGCGTTCTGTAGTTTTGCCTGCCGATGCCCGCCGACCTGACTTTGATTACCTTCTGCCGATCTAGTAAGTAGTTTATTTGCCGTCTTGCTTAGTCTTGTGTTGCACATGATTGATGTTTGACTGTGTAAGGACAGTCGTTGAGTAATTAGTTTGTCATAATGTCAAAGTCAGCACATTTCAAGAGATTTCGTTAGTTTTAGCTGCTAGCATACCTTTAGCAAATAGCTATTAATCCTTAATGCACCTTTAATACACAGGATGAATTGTTACAATCCCATAATCCAAGGTATAAACCAGGACTGCAAAATGGAAGTCAATATGAATCCAATACACTACACAATAAGAATAAAGATACTATTAAAAAGATTTTAAAAAGTGTTTGATAATATCAGTCAGGTTGTTTTTGCCAATTCTGAAAAGGGAAACAAATAAGTTTCACATCATGGGTCATGCTAACAGGCACCGTCACCTGAATGTATGTAGCTTTCTTATTAAGCTAGCTTGCCGCTAACACTAACTGAAAACACATTGGAAGTTGGAACACATAGTGGCTAGGTAGCTAGCTGCTAATAAGTAACACATCAGCAGTAATGAATCAAGTGTACTGATATTAAATGTACTAATAACATGCCATTCTCAAATTAAAGCCAGTGACATGATGGTTAACGATTAACGAGTTAGCCCTCTATGGGCCTTGTGGAGATTATTAATGGAAAAAATGTACAGACCTTTGATTTTAAGTGTGTCTAGGTCTAGAATAAATATTTGGAGCTCACTTTCCACATTTGACCTTTATTTTGGGGTACCGTCATTTATAAATGACTACGGCCCATTAGGGTAAAAAAAAAAGGGTCATGGCCCCAGCAAGCAAGCCTCCACGGGACCCATGCAGGCAGGCTGTGGGCACTGTGGGATAGGGCCAGCCCACACCAATCCTACACAGGCCCGGTGTGGGCTTGCCCAAGCGGGGCCCGCAGCTTTGGGTTCACTGCGGGCTGTCACCGGATAGCCCAACAAAAGAATCCAGTCTAAGCTGCCCAGAATACCCATGCTGGGCCTGTGCGGGCTGCCACATATGGGCCCCCTTAGGGCTGGCACAAGGGCCCTTTGAGGGCTGCCCACGCAGGGCCCCTGAGCTTTTGCTCATTGGCAAAGTGCTGGCCCCTCAGTGCTGGCCCTGTGTGGGCAGCCCTAACATAGCCCACAGCAAGCAAGCCTCCAGAGGCCCTGTACGGGCCCCCTTAAAAGTGGCCCCCTTAAAAGTGGCACAAGGGCCCTTTGAGGGCTACCCACGCAGGGCCCTTCTAGGGCTGCCCACACAGGGCCCTTTGAGGGCTGCCCACACAGGTCTCTTTGAGGGCTGCCTACACAGGACCCCTAAGCCTTTTCTCATTGGCAAAATGCTGGCCCCTCAGTGATGGCCCTGCGTGGGCAGCCCTTACATAGCCCACAGGAGCCCTCACTAGGCCCACACAGAGTCTGCACTCATTTTTTGCTCATTTATTTATTATATCATCCTTATCCTGTTCTTCCTCACCACTCTCAGCATCACTGCTTCTGTCATTTTGTACTCTAACTACCTCATCCTCATCACAGCTTGACTGACTTTCTTCACTTCCCTCAGGAATTGGCAATGCTGTCCCTCTCACCTTTCCATAAAACTTAGAAACATCCTGAGAAAGACATACAGTATGTGTAAATGTGTGTATACTGTCTGATAGTGTATCTAAACAATTCGAAACTATACTGAGCAATTGCGTAAATTTCTATTCCCTTATAGTTATACATGACATGAACTTTTTCAAGGATTTACACAAATATTTCAATATATCTCTACATAAAATTGCAAAAACAATAAGAAAACAGTTTAGGCTACCAAGAAATATTTTTTTGGTTGGTGTGTTTTTTTGTCATATTGCTTAAAAACTGAACTTACCATCGTGCTCTTCCGGCATGTGACTCACATGTGCTCTCCTCTGCTATACTTCCTTATAGCAACAAATATCACCAAGATATGTAACAACTTTTGATTTTATTGGTTGAAGGGGATGTCATGTGACACATTTTTAGGTTAATATTATTGGTCAAAGGTTTAGGTGGTTTTTTAAAAGCAGTTTTTCTTAGCGTCATTTATAAATGACAAGTCCCATAGAGGGTTAACGATGGATACCGAGAGTTAGCATACCTAGCTAGGTAGCATTACCATTTGATTTGAATGGCAGTTATGCTAGCTCTGGCTATCCAGACAAAGGAGCCTTGTTTCTGGACACGTTTCACTTGACGAGCGGGGGCAATACAGTCTGGAAAGTTTAAAATGATACTAAACGAAGGGAAATCTACTGTATGGAGATATTTCTGCTAAGTAGACAATGCAGATTGTAATTAGGCTGGTGGATATGTCCAATGTAAGAAGTGTGAAGTTTTAATGAAATATGATGCAACTCTCGTTCTCCACAACAACATGGATAAACCTCGCTGGTTGGATGTAGATAGTTTTCAGAACGAACGTCTGCGTGCAAAAAGATCTTCAATGGTAAGACTTGTCTGTTGTGCCTCTGTTGGTGTCTCGTAAAACGTGAGTTTTATTAAAGCATAGCGTGTGTATTGTGTAGCTATTTCATTCCGAGATGGCAGGGGAGTAAAATGCTCCGCTGCCAAAATAGATAACATGTTTTTAACTTCGGGGTTAATTCCCTTTCCTTTACGTCTGCTGCTGGTTAGTAAATACAGACAGCCGGAAAGGTTAACAAACGGAATGAAATAGCTACACATTACACACGCTATGCTTTAATAAAACCCACGTTACTCACATACTGGTTAACACAGTTACAGCGGGTGTATACACTGTACCTGTAACTGTTGCCACTGCATTAGTAAGTTTTCCATCCTTTTTCACACTGTCTCTGCGTTGATACCGGAGATACCTAGCAAAATAAACCTGAGCCTGGGTGAAGGCTAAATAGCTGGCTAACTATTATCACTCTAGCTTGCTCAGTAGAGTGCTAAGACACAGCAACTATTCACGATTGTATCAATTGTATATCTAGGTTTTCTTTGGTGACTGTTGTCGCATTCAACAGCACAACACATCCCGGGCCTTTTGAACTGTCTGTGGGTTGTGAACGTAAACAACTCGCTAGCTATTACTGCAGCAGGCAAGAGTGCCAATATTGGCTAACGAGTTGTAGCCAAGCCCTGGGTGAAGGCTAAATAGCTTGCTAGCTATTATCACTCTAGCTTGCTCATTAGAGTGCTAAGACACAGCACCTATTCACGATTGTATCAATTGTATATCTAGGTTTTCTTTGGTGCACAACATATCCCGGGCCTTTTGAACTGTCTGTGGGTTGTGAACGTAAACAACTCGCTAGCTATTACTGCTAGCACTGTAGCTTGCTCAAGGTAGTAGCTATATAGCTTTGATAATACACAGCCATTACTACGACTGTATCAAAGTGCTGCATTTCACTTTACAGGTCAGTCATTCCCTAAATCTTCAGTAATTGTATATCTAGGTTGTCACATTCAACAGCACAACATATCCCCTAGCGTTTTGAACTTTCTTTGAGTTGTGACCGTAATGTGTTTGCATCAGACACAAATATGGCGGTGCTTAAAAGACAGTGACGTAACATGATATCCATGAATTCTGAAGAGCTCATAAGGCGCTCAAAGGGCGCTGAAGGCTGTGCTTTTTTCTAAAAAAAGAAGTCTAGTGTGAACCCCGCTTTATACAGTTGAATGGAGAGGTACAAGGCAAGGCAAGGCAAATTTATTTATATAGCACATTTCGTACATTAAATGCAATTCAATGTGCTTTACAGAAATAAACATAGAATTTAAATTGAAACACAGTCAAAGAAACTTAAATAAAAATAAAAAACACAATGAAAATTGAAAGAAAATAAATAAAACATTAATATCAATAAATTGCAGGTAAGACACATTATGATTAGCACTAAGAAGCAGCATACTGTAATACATAGAGAAAGACAACACCCAGACTATGCTCCTAGAGGAATAGGCTGCAGTGTGGGAAAAAAAAAAACACAGCACATAAGCACATACAACAATACATACATGAATAGAAAACACCAGAGCTACATGAAAAAGCTGCCACTTGCGTTGGCGCTAGGGATAGCCAGGAGTCTCACCAGGACATGACAAACACACACACAAAAAAAAAAAAACACCTCAGCACATAAGCATACAACTCACAAACAATACATGAATACAAAACACCAGCGCTATGAAAAAGCTGCCACTTGAGTTGGCGCTAGGGATAGCGAGGAGTCTCAGGACATGACAAACAGGAAGCAGGCGAAGGCGTGGGATGTGACGGAAGGTGTCAGGTGGAAGGCCAACAGCGACTGCAGAGAACGGTCTGCACTTGACCATCAGATGTTCGAGGTCAGGTGAGCAGCCTGACGATGTTTTCTTCGCATCCACACACCACTGGTTGTCGATCAGGATACACACACCACAGATACAGAGACAAGAGGAGCCTTGGAACCTTGGCGCAGGTGTCAGTGAAGCACAGGTGCAAGCCAGTTTAATGACCCTATTATGATGTCATAATGGCACAGAGTTCTGCCATGCTAGTCTATGGGGAAAAAAGGTGATGAAAAAGAGGAATAAAAAAGGAGTAGCAAGGAGTACCGCCACGAAAAGATATAGCAGGTTGCACCGTTTCGGGCCGGACGTTTCGGTGTTTGAACGGCGTCTCTATCTCAATCGGGCGAGGTGTAGTTAGCTGCAAGAAAAACGGGGAGAATAAAGAAAACTTACGAAGAACAATAGTGTGCTTCCCTTCGGGCAAGCACACTAACAAGTAAAACTAGAATGCGTTTCGTGAACGAACTGCGAGAGTGTGCTTGCTCTGTTTTTCTCTCATGTTTGCTTGTTTATTGTGAAAGGGTCTAGTGTGTTCGTTGGCATAAAAAGTTAGTCTTCTCTTATAAGCCTAGTTAGTACATCTGATTAGAGCTAGCAACCATGCATTGCAGATTAACCCTTCCAGCACGAAGGAGCCCCGTGGGGCACTTTGTGGTATTTTTATTAATAGAATTTAAAATCTCAGCAAGTTTTTGTTCTACAAACATAAAACTAACACCCTCAGCAACCTTGAACCCTTTACTTTTTAAATATATACAGTTTGAAACTAAAGTATAAATAATCACTTTGTAAGGAGGATATAACTAATCCCTTGCACATTTCAGCCTCTGAGTGAGGTTTTGACCCTCCCATTAGCAAATGACAACTATTCATATGATAAGGGCATGGTAATTCAGTGATCACCATTGGTTCCTGATGTGTCAAGAAAACCTGTAGGGGGTAGTGGGGCACAAAGACATTCCAGGGCTATTACGTCATGGCCATTGTCATTTGACCAAGGTGTCCCAGAATGTTCACACCTCTCTCATCAATATACATAGTGGTCGAAGTGAAGAAAAGTGTCACTTTCTATAATACTTCTAATTAGTATAGAAACCACACACACTTTCTGAATGCTAAACTCACCTATGTGGAGCAAACACCTATGTTTACAAGGTTCAGAGTAAAAAAGAAAACTTCCAAAATATTAACAATGTGTTTTTAAAGTCTGAGCACCTCTAAAACTAGATTTCATTTTAGTGTCTTTAGATTTCATTTTAATAAAAAAACTTGTTTTACTACATTCCTTTTACTTTCATTCATTTTTTGCTGAGGTGTTCTAGAATATAATCATAAATGCCACTTTGGCCTCATGGTTTTTAGTTGGGTGAAATATACAAAAATATCAGGCATGGCAGAATACTTAACAGAGTCAAAAAAGGCCTTAGTGTTGGAAGTGTTAAGGGGTCCCCTATCAGTGTTCATTTTGGCAGCTATTTTAGATTCAGTCTTAAGACAAAAATGCATATTAGTTTTAGTCACATTTAGTCATAGTTATCCTTCTTAGTTTCAATCTAGTTTTCGAAAACTGAGCACACTACAATACTATTACTAACCATTTCACATTTACAGACATAAACCTATAGACATGACACAAAATATCTTCCAAAGACTTTATTATCTCAGCTGCATTATTCAGTAGCACAAAGTAGCCTATTACATTCATATTTACTTCATGTAACCCTGCCATAGCGATACAACACCTTTTTGACAGCCTATATAGCCTAATTGCAAAATTAAATATATAAATAAATACTACACTGAAATAACGCTAACAAAGTGAATCTACAGTGAGCCAACGCTCGTCCACTGACAGTGTGGAAGAATGACAGCGACACGAGCCAGGCTACATTCCAAGATTACGTTACTAGAAATGTCACTTTACATGAGCTTTGTTCATAAGCCATGCAGTCCATAAAATAGGAATACTCTGTGTACTAACAGTATAGTAAGACCGGTCATATGTTCAGAGAGCTTTCTAGCAACCAACAAGTTACAAGTAGGATAAACATCCTAGCGAAATCTGCGTTGTCGACAGACCATCGTTTTGACTGGAGTTTTGATGTGCTTGCTAGCACCAAGTGGATTACCTCATCTACAATACATATGGGCTTGGACTCAAATCACTAGTAGGCCTACTTCACGATCTTCTATAGTTACCAGCAGATAAGGTAAATAATAATCGCCATATTTGCTTTAATGTTTTATAGAGTAAGAGGCTATGTGTAGGCTAACTCACTATTGAAAGACACTGACCGGCGCATCAACACAAACTAGGCTCTGTGAGTCAAATTAGCGTAGCTAATCAGAAATGTTGTAGATGCCAGAGTTGGCAACTATGGCTCAGATTTAGGTTGTTATCCATCAACATTCATTTTACAACTTACATTAGTTTCGTTGTCATTCGACTCGAAAATCTCTGGCTCAATTTGGCAAAGCACTACTGCTTCCTCCAGGGTAAACATACGTGGACGTTTCGGTGCTGTCATTTTGCCGATCTGGCTGGCTGAGGTAATCGAGTGATTAGAGAAGGCTACAAAGTGGAATACTAAGCAGTTTGTAGCGGGAAATATTGAGAGTGAAATGTAACAAATTATACTGTATAATTACCAATGTCACAAATAGGGATGCACCGATCCGCTTTTTTCACCTCCGATACCGATACCGATATCTGAGGTTTAGTATCGGCCGATACCGATCCGATACCGATATAAAAAAACAGCGCGAAAGTATGGTAACTGTGTGTATGTGTGTGACCACACGTGCGAGAGGGAGAAAAGAGGAGTGCATGACATGAGATCTTGGTGCATTTTTTGCTCATTTGCTACTTAACATCATGTCTAGTCATCACTATCAATTCATAACATAGGATAAAAATAATCACAAATAATGTACGTTCTAACTAGGGCTAGTCTTCATATTAGTTAGCAATCATATATCTGCTAGCGTCAACTTTAACGTTACATTGTAGAGGCTCAGCATGGTGACCTGTTAATGTATTTGCTGGCTCTAGTCTGTTAAAAGACCCACAATTACCAAAACAGTATTCTTTATCTCTCTTTAATGTGCATTTATCAATTTCCATTACATGACGATGCATGTGATCGTACACATGTGTGTGCCTGCAATGAGAATGGGGACTGCACTGAATTACTTTAACATGAGTTATTGCTACACGATAACAATTACACAACTAACATTATTCGATACATATAATTGTGGACATTACACTTGGCATTACACTATGCAACATGAATCTCATTCATAGCTCATCTAGTCGAAATCTTAACAGGATAAACCCATCTTTATTACAGCGAATCAACATCAGAACATAACTAAATCTCCGCTTAGCATGCTAATTGCTACTAATAGCAACCTGCACTCATAATACTCTACCTATCACAGTCGTAACTTCATGAAACCCCTTACATTCATTATGTACGCACACAATGCCTCACATACATGTCGAACAATGATGATTTAAGCATTGGAAATGTATAAAGCACAACTACTTTGCCACTGTTGGGCGACGAACTGAACTTGTCACTATTCACTGAAAACGTAACTGAGCAGACAGCGTTGCTAGGCAACGTCACTATCAACAGAGAGTTTTTCATACAGTTAACGTGAGGGAAGGCTTTTTATGGCTGGTCTCTGGATTGTCTGCCATCGCAGCACCCTACATTTTTGAATGTGCGTATTTCAATATAACAACAGTCCGTTTAAAACAATGATACCGGAGCATGATATGAATTAAACAAAGCCTCGATGTAAATACATACAAATAAACATAAAAAAAAAATTATTATTATTTTTTAAAAATATGGATCGGCCCATTGTCACCGATACCCGATCTAGAAATTCCTTCAATATCGGTACCGATACCGATACAAATATCGGATCGGTGCATCCCTAGTCACAAATAGCTTAGCGGTAATATGAATAGCTTAAATGGGATGGCTACATTAGCCAGCTAGTTAGGAGAATCTCCGCTCTCTTTCTCTTATACCATCCTGTTCTGCAGCGAAGGCACATCACGTAATAACGTGATCATTTCTCAAAATAGTTAAATACAAATATATAGCTTTTAAGATAAAAATATGTTCAATAAGGCTTAAAGAATTAAATCAGGTGTGTAGATGAAGTTCAGCAACAGCATTTCCAGTGTTTACATCCATGATTGTATGCTGGCCGTCAACGGCCGTTACAGGAGAATACAGAGCGGCCCAGAGCTTCGCCTTCTCCAATCTAAACTAGAGTGGGTGACGTCACAATGGCTCAAGATTCCACCATGTTAGTCAATGAGAGAAAAAGGTGATGAAAAAGAGGAATAAAAAAGGAGTGGCAAGGAGTACCGCCACGAAAAGTCATAGCAGGTTGCACCGGATCGGGCCGGACATTTCGGTGTTTGAATGGCGTCTCTATCTCAATCGGGCGAGGAGTAGTTAGCTGCAAGAAAAACGGGGAGAATAAATAAACTAGAATGCGTTTCGTGAACGAACTGCGAGAGTGTGCTTGCTCTGTGACAGAGAGAACAAGTGCCTATGAATTAACATGTATTTACATCTACTCAATCAGTGTAGTGGGGCCTTCTTCCAATATATTTTAGCAAGCAACCAAGCTCAACCATTATATTTTGGCTCCACTGACGTTTAGACATATGAGGGTATCTCAGAGTTTCGTTATACTGACTTACTGAGCTAAGTGAATTGTTGAAATTGCTATCTTGGTAAAAGGAAACATCTCTGCAACAATATTGGAATGAATGCGGTTACATAGCCAGCTTTACTTAAAGTTTATTGTAAGATAGGCCTATATGTTAGACTTAATGCAGTTAGAGTTAGACTGTAGGTCTAGTATCAAACGTAAGCAACACTTTTACTGTATAGCTAGAGAGCACGTGTATCACATTGGTTTATAGTCTGTCAAATTAGTTCTAGTTATTGGTGTTCGTTGGCATAAAAAGTTAGTCTTCTCTTATAAGCCTATAGTACATCTGATTAGAGCTAGCAACCATGAAAAACCTCTTCTGAAACTAAGAAGGATAACTATGACTAAATGTGACTAAAACTAATATGCATTTTTGTCTTAAGACTGAATCTAAAATAGCTGCCAAAATTAATACATCTCAGTGTTCATTTTGGCAGCTATTTTAGATTCAGTGCATATTAGTTTTAGTCACATTTAGTCATAGTTATCCTTCTTAGTTTCAGTCTAGTTTTCGAAAACTGAGCACACTACAACAGCTACGCTGTGTCTAGGCACATCCTCAAACGTTTTTCAGTTAACCTAATGATTCAAGGTCTCTCATGAATCATTACTCCCAGGACACGGGTTAATGTTAACTCACGCTATCGGCCACAACAAGTTAACCATTCTTTCAGTATAAGCAACTTTTGCATAGCCCCGCACAGCTAGGATAGCTCACGTTACCGTAGTAGGAATACAAGCCACACAACTAAATTCATGAATTACTTCACAGGTTTACTTAACAACTTGAATTAAGGAAAAGTGTTAAGGAAGAGTGTGCTTGCTCTGTGACAGAGAGAACAAGTGCCTATGAATTAACATGTATTTACATCTACTCAATCAGTGTAGTGGGGCCTTCTTCCAATATATTTTAGCAACCAACCAAGCTCAACCATTATATTTTGGCTCCACTGACTTTTAGACATATGAGGGTATCTCAGAGTTTCGTTATACTGACTTACTGAGCTAAGTGAATTGTTGAAATTGCTATCTTGGTAAAAGGAAACATCTCTGCAACACACTCGGGCAAGCACACTAATAAATAAATAAAGAAAACTTGACGATAACAATACTGTGCTTCCCTTCGGGCAAGCACACTAATAAAGAAAACTTGACGATAACAATACTGTGCTTCCCTTCGGGCAAGCACACAAACTAGAATGCGTTTCGTGAACGAACTGCGAGAGTGTGCTTGCTCTGTTGCGGCCATGACAGAGAGAACAAGTGCCTTGGAATTGGGGCAGGTGTCAGCCGTTCTCGCCTACCACACACTCCCTGCTGGATGAGCATGCACAAATGAGTATGCACGAGTGAGTAAACATGAGTGAGTATGCATGAGTGAGTATGTATGAGTGAGTATGCATGAGTGAGTATGCACGAGTGAGTAAACATGAGTGAGTATGCATGAATGAGTGCATGAGTGAGTAAACATGAGTCAGTATGCATGAGTGAGTATGCACAAGTGAGTAAGCATGAGTGAATATGCACAAGTGAGTAAACGTGAGTGAGTATGCATGAGTGAGTGTGCATGAGTGAGTAAACATGAGTCAGTATGCATGAGTGAGTAGAGCCCTGGTATGGAAGGTGTCTCTTAATATTCCTAGTTATACAGTTGAATGGAGAGGGACAGAGAGAGAAGAGGAGCCTTGAGACCTTGGCGCAGGTGTCAGTGAAGCACAGGTGCAAGCCAGTTTAATTACCCTATTATGATGTCATAATGGCACAGAGTTCTGCCATGCAAGTCTATGGGGAAAAAAGGTGATGGAAAAAGAGGAGTGGCAAGGCGTACCGCCACGAAAAGATATAGCAGGTTGCACCGGATCGGGCCGGACGTTTCGGTGTTTGAACGGCGTCTGTACCTCGAACGGGTGAGGCGTAGTTAGCTGCAAGAAAAACGGGGAGAATAAAGAAATAAAGAAAACTTATGAAGAACAATACTGTGCTTCCCTTCGGGCAAGCACACTAATAAAGTGTACTGCACAGTGTACAGAATGATGCAAAGTAATGCTTCAAAAATATTTTCTGCAAAGTAACAGAATTTTCTTGAAATTTGTTCATTGTAAACATGACAATTAAATTATTAAATTAAGTAAAAATAAAAAATAAGTAAGCCTATCTATTCACAATTTCCGAAATTACATATTTAATTCTGATAAGTTGCCTAACCAGCCAAGCCTATCATGTTAAAATGTTTTCAATGTGTCTAGGCTTACTGTGTGTGTGTGTGTGTGTGTGTGTGTGTGTGTGTGTGTGTGTGTGTGTGTGTGTGTGTGTGTGTGTGTGTGTTGCGTATTTCCCCTGGATATCCTCAAAACTGCATTACAGTGGTTTGCTTTGAGCGTGCGCATTAGGCACTAGGGAGTGGGCTGCTGGGCTCATTCAGCGACAGAATTTCTACTGATTCAGATTCAAAGGACTCTAAAGATCCGGATCTTTTTAGTGATTCACTCAGAAGATTCATAGTCCTTTAAGTGACTCAAAATTCCCATCACTAGTTAAAAGTGCGCCCAAACCGAACAGTTGGAATGTACCAAGTGGATTCTCACCGGAAGGGGGAGGGTGGGTAATCCAAATAAATCGCTACCCTAGAATAATAAGGTTCTATCTGACATTTTTGTCAAAATTGAGTTATTTACATATTCTTATTCTGGCATAATTTATGAACATTATTTGAGGTGTTTTTTTTTTAAAAATTGAGTGTTTTATTCTGAAAAATGTGCCCCATTTGTCAGTTGTGGTATATGCAATGCTAAAACTTTAAACCTCAATATCTCAAAACTGACCTGAACGCAGATAGAACCTTATTATTCTGAGGTAGCGAAATGTTAAATTTACTTTGCATTCCTCCTTGAGTTTGATTGTATTGGCACTGTAATTTCAAGTATGGTAGATACATGCATTTATTTATTATTATACATTAATTTTGCTAACACATTTGTTTGGACTCATCCATTCTCCCGATTACTTAGACATAAAAAAAAAAATCTGCGTCATGTCACTCACTATGGCTTGGCGGTGTGTTATGTAAGGGATAACGGCCGACGAGCTGTACAGTTCTACAAAGATAATGGACGCTACGGGGCAAAGAACTCCACGACGCGCAGCGGAAGTCCATTATCTTTGTAGAACTGTACAGCTCGGAGGCCGTTATCTCCCGTTAACAACATCCAAAAATATTATTAGTGTGCTTGCCCGAAGGGAAGCACAGTATTGTTATCGTCAAGTTTTCTTTATTTATTCTCCCCGTTTTTCTTGCAGCTAACTCCTCCTCGCCCGTTTGAGCTAGAGACGCCATTCAAACACCAAAATGTCCGGCCCGATCCGGTGCAGGTTGCTATGACTTTTCGTGGCGATACTCTTTGCCACTCCTTTTTTATCCCTCTTTTTCATCCCCTTTTTCTCTCATTGACTAACATGGGGAAGGTTGAGCCATTGTGACGTCACGCACTCTAGCCAACTGACATTAGATCAGTTGACATAGGAGAAGCTCTCTTAAATGCCAGAAGTGGTTAGATAGAGAGTGCAAAATATTAAAACGAATGTAGTGGCAACAGTTTCAGGTACAGTTTATACACCCGCTCTAACAGTGTTAACCAGTATGTGAGTAACGTGGGTTTTATTAAGGCATAGCGTGTGTAATGTGTAGCTATTTCATTCCGTTTGTTAACCTTTCCGGCTGTCTGTATACCAGCAGCAGAGCGGAGCATTTCACTCCCCTGCAATCTCGGAATGAAATAGCTACACAATACACACGCTATGCTTTAATAAAATTCACGTTTTACGAGACACCAACAGAGGCACAACCGACAAGTCTTACCATTGAAGATCTTTGACGTTCGGTCTGAAACTTCATCCAGCCATCCAGGTTAATCCAAGTTGTTATGGAGAACGACAGTTGCATCAATGATATTTCATTAAAACTTCACACTTCTTACATTGGACATATCCACCAGCCTAATTAGAATCTGCATTGTCTACTGAGCAGACAATTCTCCATACAGTAGATTTCCCTTCGTTTAGTATCATTTTAAACTTTCCAGATGACTGTATCGCTCGTCAAGTGATACGTGTCCAGAAACAAGGCTCCTTTGACTGGATAGCCAGAGCTAGCATAACTGCCATTGAAATCCAATGGTAATGCTACCTAGCTAGGTATGCTAATTGTCGGTATCCATCGTTAACTCGCTAATCGTTAACCATCATGTCACTGGCTTTAATTTAAGAATGGCATGTTAGTAGTACATTTAATATCAGTACACTTGATTCATTACTGCTGATGTGTTACTTATATATGTTACTTATTAGCAGCTAGCTACCTAGCTAGCCACTGTGTTCCGATGTGTTTTCAGTTAGCGTTAGTGGCAAGCTAGCTGCTGTAAAAGTTGAGTTGAGCTTCAGTTAAGACGCTGCGTACCGTACTTCATCATCACATTCGATTATTTATTACAAACAAATTCGAATTCAGCTGTAGGCATGAGACCTGTATCTTGGAGACTAATTGCATCCACAATGTAAGTACTGCAAGCTAGACTACTATGCAGTTGACACAACACAGGAGGTCCCTGGGCCTGAGAAGGGAAGGGAATGAGTTTAATGTGGCTATAATATGGAATTTTAAATGTGCCTAAAACTAGACTAAATTGTAATGAGTTTTCGAAAACTAGACTGAAACTAAGAAGGATAACTATGACTAAATGTGACTAAAACTAATATGCATTTTTGTCTTAAGACTGAATCTAAAAATAGCTGCCAAAATGAACACTGAGATAGGGGACCCCTTAATCTGCAATTCATGGTTGCCATCTCTAATCAGATGTACTACCTAGGCTTATAAGAGAAGACTAACTTTGTATGGCAACGAACACCAATAACTAGAACTAATTTGACAGACTATAAACCAATGTGATACACGTGCTCTCTATCTATACAGTAAAAGTGTTGCTTACGTTTGATACTACACCTACAGACTAACTCTAACTGCATTAAGTCTAACATATAGGCCTATCTTACAATAAACTTTAAGTAAAGCTGGCTATGTAACCGCATTCATTCTAATATTGTTGCAGAGATGTTTCCTTTTACCAAGATAGCAATTTCAACAATTCACTTAGCTCAGTAAGTCAGTATAACGAAACTCTGAGATACCCTCATATGTCTAAACGTCAGTGGAGCCAAAATATAATGGTTGAGCTTGGTTGCTTGCTAAAATATATTGGAAGAAGGCCCCACTACACTGATTGAGTAGATGTAAATACATGTTAATTCATAGGCACTTGTTCTCTCTGTCACAGAGCAAGCACACTCTCGTTTATTAGTGTGCTTGCCCGAAGGGAAGCACAGTATTGTTATCGTCAAGTTTTCTTTATTTCTTTATTTATTTATTTATTCCGTACGTTTTTCTTGCAGCTAACTACTCCTCGCCCGATTGAGCTAGAGACGCCATTCAAACACCAAAACGTCCGGCCCGATCCGGTGCAAGCTGCTATGACTTTTCGTGGCGGTACTCCTTGTCACTCCTTTTTTATTCAATTTTTTCATCCCCTTTTTCTCTCATTGACTAACATGGGGAAGGTTGAGCCATTGTGACGTCACCCGCTCTATCAGTCGTTCTCCATTCAACTGTAGGAATATTAAGAGACACCTTCCAGGGCTCTACAGTGCGAGTATTTCACTCGCATAAATAGGTACGTGCAAACTTGAAAAATAATTTACAAGCACAGTGTGCGAGTGACAGACAGTTGTCAATACGGCGCCAAAAAGTGAAGCATTCCATTGATTTCACATGGAAACAACTGACAGGGTCGCGACTCCAGGGTTTTCGACGGGACCAACAGCAGCAGCAGCATAATCATCATCTGGATTTACTGACATTTTCGGTATATATAAACACATAATATCAATTGGTAACTGGTGTGTTGTATCCTGTTTATGTCTGATACTTTATAAACATTTATGTTTTACGTTAACTTATT
The DNA here is from genome assembly GCF_963457725.1 of Sprattus sprattus. Taxonomy (NCBI): domain Eukaryota; kingdom Metazoa; phylum Chordata; class Actinopteri; order Clupeiformes; family Clupeidae; genus Sprattus; species Sprattus sprattus. Next base: position 2,541,865 of record NC_137917.1, on the reverse strand, counting down.
ACACTAGGCAGCAGTATTGTGAAGTAGAGCTAGAAATGGCTTTGCTAGCTCCCATATTGTAGCTCACACCAGCAACTGCTCAATTTAGGACAGAAAGGAGTTTGGTAAATTAGCTTGTAACTGTCAATGATAACTAGTTATTAGAATATATTAGCCAACGTTAAGTTGACTTCAAAGGGGCAGTCGAGTGTTTAGGTTGTGTCGGCTAGCTTGGAAAGCTAGCTAATAATTTTTGATTGAAGCTTCACGTTAGCCTCTGTAAACGTTTAGCTAGCTAACGTTAGCTAACTATGAGGTAGCATATCCCAAGTAACTTGTTGTGACCGATAGCGTGAGTTAACATTAACCCGTGTCCTGGGAGTAATTATTCATGAGAGACCTTGAATCATTAGGTTAACTGAAAAACGTTTGAGGATGTACACACAGCGTAGCTGTTGTAGTGTGCTCAGTTTTCGAAAACTAGACTGAAACTAAGAAGGATAACTATGACTAAATGTGACTAAAACTAATATGCACTGAATCTAAAATAGCTGCTGAATCTAAAATAGCTGCCAAAATGAACACTGAGATGTATTAATTTTGGCAGCTATTTTAGATTCAGTCTTAAGACAAAAATGCATATTAGTTTTAGTCACATTTAGTCATAGTTATCCTTCTTAGTTTCAGAAGAGGTTTTTCATGGTTGCTAGCTCTAATCAGATGTACTATAGGCTTATAAGAGAAGACTAACTTTTTATGCCAACGAACACCAATAACTAGAACTAATTTGACAGACTATAAACCAATGTGATACACGTGCTCTCTAGCTATACAGTAAAAGTGTTGCTTACGTTTGATACTAGACCTACAGTCTAACTCTAACTGCATTAAGTCTAACATATAGGCCTATCTTACAATAAACTTTAAGTAAAGCTGGCTATGTAACCGCATTCATTCCAATATTGTTGCAGAGATGTTTCCTTTTACCAAGATAACAATTTCAACAATTCACTTAGCTCAGTAAGTCAGTATAACGAGACTCTGGAACTATTAGGCTATGACCAAATGTAACACACTAGACCCTTTCACAATAAACAAGCAAACAAACAAACAAAAACAGAACAACAAAGATACCCTCATATGTCTAAACGTCAGTGGAGCCAAAATATAATGGTTGAGCTTGGTTGCTTGCTAAAATATATTGGAAGAAGGCCCCACTACACTGATTGAGTAGATGTAAATACATGTTAATTCATTGGCACTTGTTCTCTCTGTCACAGAGCAAGCACACTCTCGCAGTTCGTTCACGAAACGCATTCTAGTTATTATTATTATTTAGAATTTCCTTTATTTTAAGTTAACTTAATATGCATAATAACCTGATGAATTCTTGATTTGAAGCCTAGTGCTCCCGTTAGAGAAAGTAGTGCCTGGAACAGGCTGTTTAAAAAAAAAAAAAACTAAAACGTTACGTTGGTTGTCAATGGTAACCATTCAAGAGCAATGATATGGAACGGCGATTTAACTTTTCTACTGGGACTACGTCCAAGGTGTCCATCTATACGAACCATTAGCTTAAATCTTTATTGAGCCACATTAATGTCACCCGCAGTCCAGACTTTCGTGTAGTTTGTGGGATTGATGGCTGTGCCAAAGAGTATCGGGTGTACAATTAGTTTTGGTACCACATTAAATTATGTCATGGGGAACACCTGAGGGGACATTCCAGGATTTTGGTACATTTCCTGTCCCACCACTTACATTTCAAATGTACATATCCAAAATATCTAAATTACTATTTTTGTGAATAATGTACTTGTTATAAGACAAACTGTAAAATTTGGTGGAAAAATAAGTTCCTTAGATATTTTTCAAAAGATCGAATACCTTTGGACCACCTCAACAAATTGCCATTTTCTCTTGTCCCACACATTGGGTGACCAACTCCTTTGCCAAATTTAACAATTAAAATAAGCTCTACATAAATTATTTCCTCTTGTATATTGTTGATATGCATCTACTTTACTTATGAAAACAACTTCTTTGATCTTTGATTTGAAATTGTATTGCATGTTTCAGTTTTTATGCTATTAAATTGTGTCCCACAATATAAGGGATTTTACCTGGCAGAGAAAGGGTTAACAATATTTGTCTACTGGCACAAGGGAAGTTACATCACAAGGACATTTTCTGCCCACATGGCAATACCAAAGGTAAGTTCTCTAACAATTTTCAGTTTTTTTTTCTCCAAATATGTTTGTCCAAGTTGCGTGTGTCACTCAGTGAACGCAACTCTGTTACTCATATTGTACGACTAATATTGAGTAGAGTCAAAATGTACTTTATTTACTTATATAACCATGTTTGTCCTTGATCTTGTATACATAGCTACATTTTACAGTTAGCATCTGGTCCTGGGGTAAACCAGAACTTAGCCTAGATTTGCAACCCTGTTACTGTAAGTTGAGAAACAGGGTTGCATTAGAATAAACAGGGTTGCATATTTTCAGTTTGCTTGGACAAAACATTCAAATTAAACATTTTGACTGACATTATAGTTGCAATCATGGGCATCATTAGCCCAATTCTAGAGGGGCTCAAGCCACCCTAAAATATTTCAAAGCCATCCTAGGACTTTCAAGATGGCCAATTTTTGTTTGGCCCATAACTTTTGAAAGGGTGGATAGATTGGCACCAAATTCGGTGTGCTCATGCTCTGGGACTGGCACACAAATTTATTACATTTAGAGGCCAACACTTTCAAGATGGCCGATTATTGTTTGGCCCATAAGTTCTGAACGGGTGGGCGGATTCGCACCAAATTCTGTGTGCTCATGCTCTAGGACAGGTACATGAACTCATTACATTTTTGAAGCCAACACTTTCAAGATGGCCGACCTTGATTTTTTTCTTAATATTTTTAGCTCATTTTAGCTGGTGTATTTCAGATGGTGAAGTAGCTTTAGTCAGCCATTAAATAACAAATGTTATTTTTAAATAGCAGTTGAGAAGTGAGCTCCAAAGGTGTGATGCTCTTCGAATAATTAATTAACAAAGCCTTAGTTGGTGGTCTGAAAAATTGTTGGTGAGTTATGTGTGGATTGCGCGCCCAATGTCTTACCTCCTTCAGGGGACCCCTGTCTCTCAAACCTAGTAACGTCCATGGCCACTATATAGCATGATTTGATGATCTACATAACTTAGTGTTCATTTTTGCTCTTACTCAGAATATTTGCTCTTATACAGAATGTTTGATTATTTTTATCATTGTTATTATCATTCATATTTTTATTATTGTTATTATTATTAAATTGATATTAAAATGTTTTTACAGAATTCTGGCACACGATTAAGTGCGGCTGAAAAGCAGCGGCGCTACCGTGCCAGACGGGATGAGGATGCACAGAGGAGACAGCAATACCTAGAGAAAGAGAGAGAGAAGTGGAAAAAAGACATTGAGACAGGAAAGAAGAAAACACAGAAAGACCGCACTGCAAGGGAGCAGCGTGCCCAGAGAAAGAAATGGAGACAGGCACATAGGAGGAGCAAAGAGAGAGAAAAGGCAGTACAGACCCTGAACACCCCTCCAGATACCCCTGAACCATTAGTCAGCTCTCAACCTCGAACCTCAAGGTCAGGATAGAAGTTAGATTGCTGACATGCAAGTTAGATCATATAGGATAATGTTCAAGTAAAATGAGGGAAAGTTTGTAAATAGTTCAAATTAAGCAGGGCTAAATGTGTCAATATTTTGTATAATCAATTCCTTGTATGTCATTGTGGTGACAATTGATGCATGTTTTTATATACAAATATTTATGTGTGTCACAGGCAACAGGAAGCTGGGATGAGAAAAAGAACAGATGCCAGGGCCAAATCAACAAGGAAGTTGTTATTAGTGGAGGGAAAGGTGAAGAAAGCAGAGCAACGGATTGAAAAGTACAGAGAGCAGCTCCAACGGCTGACAAAAAACAATCCATCTCCCAGAACCAAGGTTAATAAATTGGTTAGACATCTCTCAGCTCCATCTCTGAAGAGAACTCTCTTGTTTCATTCAGCTGTAGTTGAGGGAATACGTGCAAAGTATGCAAACACAAGGAGAGAGTATGACAAACAACTAATTGCAGGAATACTAACCAACAAAATCTTAAAGAAGTACAAGATGCAGAAAATCGCAGAAGAGGAATTTGGATTTTCCAGAAAGGGATGGAAAAACGGAGAAAGTTCTTGCACCCATGGAAGAAAGAAATACAAGAGCGTTGGAGCCAAACTTAGATCAGCAGTCACATCATTCTTCTTACGTGAGGATGTTTCGCGATTCACTACAGGGAAAAAACAAACAGTCACCAGAGAGAAAAAGAAAATGCAAAAGAGACTGTTGACTGATACACTGAGAAATCTTTATCAGAAATTCCTTGCAGAGCCTCCTAATCTCCGTCTGTCTTTCTCGCTCTTCTGCACATTCCGACCTTACTGGGTAGTTCACCCCACACTTGCCGACCGCGACACATGCATGTGTAAGATCCATGACAACCTGGAATTCATACCAGCTAAATGTAATTCACACATCAGATTTGGAGAGCTTAACAACATCAATTACCTGTGATACCACCAACAAAAGTTGCATGTATGGAAAATGTGAGAACTGCTGCAACAAAAGCCGTCCAGTGACATCCCGCTATGCTGGTACTCATTCCATGTTATTCACACATCAGTTATCTGCAGTGGGTGACGGTTGACAGAGAACATCGAAACGAACCTGGAGTGACATCAAAAGTTACTCTCAAGAAAGAGATGGAATGCTCTCAAGAGCAACTGCTGGCACAGTTCAACAGTTCGCTGCGGAAATTCATGCGTCACCTGTTCAACATACGACAACAGTACGCTTTTTCAAGGGCCCTGAAAATGAATCTTCCCTCCGATGAATGTGTCATTCACGTTGATTTTGCAGAGAATTATAGCTGCAAATATAGCTCAGAGGTACAGGCAGTTCATTTGGGTGCATCCCACCAACAGGCTGTTCTGCACACAGGTGTGTGCTATGTGGGGAGTGAGACTTCTTTTTGCAGTGTCAGCCTCTAGGTTGAAAGGGCCATCTGGCAACACCTGGATCCAATCTTGAAGGATGTCAGAGAGAGATGGCCAGGTGTCAAAGTTGTCAATTTTTTGAGTGATGGACCCTGCACGCAATATAGGCAACGTGGAAATTGTTTCCTCTTTTCCACCAAGATCTTCAACATGGGCTTTACAAGGGGAAGTTGGAATTTTTTCGAAGCCAGCCATGGCAAAGGGGCCCCTGATGGCGTGGGTGGCTCACTAAAAAGAAGGTCTGATAGGCTTGTCAGCCAAGGAGTGGACATCCCCACAGCATCCTCCCTCTACCGAGCACTGTGTGAGGGTGAATCTAAGGTTTCTTTGTTTTACATTGAGGAACAGGCTGTGGAGGATGCTACGACTGCAATGTCAGCTAATCTCCCGTCCATACCTGGAACAATGATGATTCACAAGTCCTTACTCTTTCTCCTGGTGAGATTCTCTATCGGGATATCAGCTGCCTGTGCTCTGCTTCAGGCAATCCTCAATGTGAATGCCAAGAAACCAAGAGTTTCAGCTTCAATCCCACAGAAATGTTGTGGGGAAATGGTGTGCCTTGTTGTACGATGACAAGATCTACCCAGGAATCATTCAAGCAGTGAATGAGACCCATTGTCAGGTCAGATGCATGAGTAAAGCAGGGCCAAACCGTTTTGTCTGGCCTGTGAGGGAAGATGTGCATTGGTACCCTTTTGGTGACATACTGGCTCTCATTCCTCCACTAGTGAATGTCACATTGCGTCACATTGCGCCACATGGCCATTGCAACGGATGTGTGGGATGCTATAGCCTCTTGTGAACGAGAAATATAAAGACATGTGAACTAAAATCCAATGAGTTCATGTTCAGGCATAAGCTCCAGTGGGTCACTTTGAGGCCATGTGTTCATGTTCATTTATTTTAAAAATTCATGTTCAATTTTGATGAAAAGTTTTTAAAAAGAGGTTTTAAACCTCATGACTATTGACTTCAGTATAAATGACAACAGACTGATCTTTATACAATTTTTGTACTGTTCTTGATGATATTACATTGATGAGTTACATTAATGAATTCCATTTTGTATTGTTCATGCTCAATTTTATATAAAACCGCATGCCTGTTGAGTTCAATTTAAAATGAAATACAATAAGCTGCTGTTCTATTGATACTACATTGATGAATCACATTCCTACTTGTTGTGTCTTCATGGAAGTTTGGTGAATAAATACATTTCAGTAATTCTATATTCATAGCATTTTATCGGGTCTTTACAGATTTTCATTCAACCCTGTTACTCAACCTCAACCCTGTTGCGGTAACATTTTTAACTAAAATAATGTTGTATAATATTCTTATCTTGCAAATGTTAATACCACTGCCCTTTAAATAGTTTGAATCATTCATTCTATGTATATTTCAGCAAATATCTGAAAATAAAACCACAGCACATACGAATTTTGACATTTCAGTTAAGAAAGACTTTAAAGGTCAATAAGATGTAAGGAATTCAGTAATTACCTAAAATCAAATTGCTAATTCAGTTGTATATGTCTTTCTTTACAAACTGGCAAAAGATTTGCAAAAAAATATTTAATAATATAATTTTTACAGGATTTTAAGTATTGGTAACAGGGTTGCACCAAATATGTTGCATACCAACTTGAGCATGTAATTTAAAAAAAAATGCTTCGATACCTGAGCTTGACGAATCAAACTTTTTGATAGTCTATTACCTGTAGTTAAGAAATGTATGACTAAAAATTATCAAATTGAAGATCAATTTTTCAGAAGTGGCCACCCCTGAAATGTACCAAAATCCTGGAATGTCCTTGATGGCAAGCAGTAGGGCTGCTAGCAGACAAGTATGCCAGGGCAGTACCGTAAATGGAAACGAGGAAAGAATATTTCGGGCTGGCCCATCTACCAGCACCATCAACATAGAACATGGAGATTCTGCAGCTGTTGGCAGTGACACCTGGAATTGCACGGTGGAACCCCTTTCCGGTGACGCAATGATAGAACATTTTGGCACTTTTGATACCACCAAGAGCGTGTACTATGGCTTTTTCGATGAGACGGCCTCAAGATCACCACAGCATGCACAGAGCGCTGCCTCAGTTATCAACTCAACTAGCCCATGTGAGGATTATCTTGTCTTGCCCAACGTTGACGACTCTTCTATGTTTTGCCCTCTGAGGTAAGCCATCCCAGGTTGTTTTACACGTTAAGTTAGTGCTAGTAGGCCTACCTCTACTCTGTGTAGAGAGTTTATGTGAAATAATAAGGGCAAGGTATGAAAGTCTGGGAAGAGGGCCCTTACTAAAATTAACAGATACAACGTTTTTATTCATCCACTAAAGTAATCACATCAGTAAATTCCCCATTTAAATGAATGGGATTCTGTAGATTTCAGTGTGAAATATGCATGGTCAAGCAGTATACAATCGGTCTGAACCATGAAGAGGAAACTGATTCAGTAATATAAACAATAAGTCCATAAGTCCATTTTTAAAACCCGATGTGGCCCTTTAGCCAAAAAGTTTGATAGGAGTAACCGATTAAAGGTGCAGGCTCAAGTGTTGTCACCACCCTAAGTACTCCTACTTAATTTATTATGGGCTGTACTGTAATGAGTAGGGTGAGGCCTGCCTCATGTCATATGAGACCACAAGATTATATGCCTTCAGAAAATATGGTTTATGTGATTGAATCGGTGTACTCTTCACGCTTCAGACCAGGGGCCGTATTCACAAAGAATCTTAGGGCTAAAAGTAGCTCATAAGTGGCGAATTTAGGAGAAACTCCTAAAAATAATGGGCGTGTCAGTCTTAAATTTAGGACTCCTATTTTTTTTTACTAAGAGCAATTCACAAAATATTTTATCCCTAAAAGTAGCACCTAAGTCTAGGACAGCTTAAAACTCCTCATGAGGACTCCTAAGTCACTAAGACCTATTCACAAAAAGTCTTAAAATGGCTGAAGCCAGACGTAACGTGTTGGAGACAATGAACGAGTCTGAATTGTTGAGAAGATATCGTTTAAACCGTGAAGGCATCAACATTTTACCAGAATTAGTGCGGGATGCAATCACGTCTCCAACTATCCGAAACAACCCAATCAGTCCGGAAGTTAAATGTTTGATAACATTAAGATTTTTGGCTACGGGGAAAATGCAACTTTGCAACGCAGACGACTTCAGAATATCGCAATCACCGCACTCTGTAGACCACACATTGTACAACAGTTTATCCGGTTCCCTTTGGACAATCGGCTACTTCAAAGGATCAAGGTCAATTTCATGGCGTTTGCAGGAATGCCCGGTGTCGTGGGTGCCATCGATGGAACACACATTAAAATAATTGCTCCATCCAGAGATGAGGACGTCTTTGTAAACCGCAAAAAGGTACATTCAATTAATACACAGATAGTGTTTGATCCAAATTTCACAATCATGGATATTGTTGCGAAGTGGCCTGGATCTACTCACGATTCGCGCAGTTTAATGGAGAGCGCGGTCTGCGCCAGCTTTTTGAGCGGCACCATGTACCTGCTGGATGCCACTTGGGTGACGTGACAGTGGCCATCCATGCAAGACATGGCTTTTGACACCCTTCCTCAATCCACAACCGGGAGCACAGTTGAACTACAACATGCAAGTATACGCATGAGGCCTATTTTGGTGACACAATACCTGTAGCCGCGACGGCTCTTTTAAAGTCCACTCCGCAATCTCCATCCTACATTGTGACTGGAGCGCATACCACCGCTTCTCGCAGTCATCGACAGAGCGACACCCGGCAGGGAATGAAGCATTTATGTTAACACATATGTCCTCCCATGCCTCACGCATAGTTTGCAGGGTGCTTTAATTATTACTTCTTTGATTTCATGCAATTTCCGTGTTTTTTTCGGCAATTTCTCTTTCTCTTAACGTGCAAAGCGTCATTCTCGTTGGATGCACAAACTTGTCATCATGCGTGTGCATTCTGCTAAGTGCACTGTCCATAACTATTTAATAAGACTTAATTTGAAGCCTAGGTTATTCTCTTATTTTCTGTTTATTTAGTGGGATCGTTAGGGGGATGTTAGGACTGAGTTTTTAATGAGAGAGCCTGTCAACAACCAATCACCGTCCTCACCCCTTCTAAAATCGTGCATGAGAAGTGACGTCATCCATAGCAACGGAGTTTTTATCTTAAGCTTAGGAGTTGGTATTATCCTTAGTATGAGTAGGTCTCAGAGCCGTTGTGAATCACTTTTAAGAAATTACTCCTACGTAAAAGGTTTTAGCGCGAGTTAGGAGCACTCCTAGTGGTAAGATAAAAGGCTTTGTGAATACGGCCCCAGATGTAGACATTTCCCACCTAAATTGTCAGATTCCCATTCATTTAAATGGGAAACCTATTCAAAAAATGTTTAAAGGCGTTTCTCATAGGAGTTTAACTTTTTAATTTGAGTTACTGCATACATTGATAAACATTGAAGAAATGTCTTGGTAAGTTCATAAAGTTTACCGATTAGAATATGCTAAAATGCCCTACTAAAAGTAGACTTCTGGCAAAATATTCTCAATTATTGATGTCCACAGGAAGTCACCCCATGCTGCTCTCACCAGACAGGCTACTTCTATAGTGATGTCCGTAAGGAAAAAAGCATCACCTTTCACAGGTTTGTGGCCCTTAAAGGCACCCAGTGCAACTTCCAAGGCTTAAAAATAAACATTCAATTTCTAGTCTTTTTTACACGTAGTAAGTTTCAATAACTCCATACGATTACATATCGACATTCAAGGAGCAAAGATAAGACGTCGTTGTGTGGTGAGAACTGATAGAAAATTGATAACAACAACAATCGCCGCCATTTTCTTTATTTTTTGTAACCTACAATAAATAAAGCAGGGTTCCAGTCAATGGAAAAATGGCCTCTCCCCACCGGCGATTGTTGTCGTTTACGATTTTCTATCAGTTCTCACCACACAACGACGTCTCATCTTTGCTCCTTGAATGTCGATATGTAATGGTATGGAGTTATTGAAACTTACTACGTGTAAAAATGACTAGAAATTGAATGTTTATTTTTCATTGAATGTTTATATAAAGTTGCACTGGGTGCCTTTAATCACTATCCTTCATGCTCACACTATGCTGTAAGCTAATGTAATGTTACATCCCTTAGCACAGTGGCAGAGAGTGATCAAAACACACACAAATTCCAACATCTGCAAAACTACACAGCACATGCATAATAACAAAACAACCCCAAATTCAGAAAACACATTCATAACACATACAATTGTGCAACACATATGCTGAAAATCCAACAGCAAATGAGAAAATAACAACAGAAAAAATGTTGCACACTCTGCAGAAACACACAGATGAAAACACAACATAAGTTTTCCTGGGCAACGTTTTAGGGGAAACAATGGGGAACTCGGGTCGCCAGATTATACAGCGGGTGACCTAGCTGTTAGGCCAGCTAAGACCAGTTCAACAAGTGTCTTGACAACTGGGGAATTAGCCTAGTTGAGGAGGGCATAGGTGCAAAGAGCCCCTTTATGCGGAGCAAGCCAGCAAATTAGCATCAAGGCCTTGTCGGGACAAAATAACTTTGCTCTGCTGCCAATTAATCGTGATTAATCATGAAAAAAAAAAAAAATCATCAATGAGATGTTTTAAACCTTTGACTGCATTGGTATTTATTGTTTCTTTATTTCAGAATGGTGTGATTGAAATGGTGGCAGCAATGCAGCATTATCAAGCCATGTTACTGACCACCCTGAAGAGCCAACTTCAATCAACACTTCAACATGGAGACAGGGAACTTGCTATGGAAGTGTTTGACCAGTTTGAAGATCCACTTGCTGTAGTTTCTACTACTTACCTCCAGGACAATTTGATCCGAAAAAGTTTTCATTATGTGGAACCTGAAGAAGTATGTGTTGGCTATGCAGCATCATTGCAGAGAAAAGGAGAAAAAGAGTTCTAACAACTAAACCCAAGGTTTTTCATTATGTCTCTCTGATAAGAAGTTTGGAACAGTTCTTGTCTAATCCAAAAATATTTGCTATGATAAATGAACCAGCAACTTACAATAGTGATTGATATTTGTATGACATAAGAGATGGTGAATTAATGAGGTCACACCCTTTATTTTCACTAAGGCCGTCTGCTTTGCAGATAATCCTGTATTATGATGGGATTGATGTTTCCAACCCGCTTGGGTCTTATGCCTCAAAGAACAAATTGCTGATGTTCTATTATACCTTACGAAATATAAATCCGAAGTTCAGATCCAGACTAGCTGCAATCCGCCTACTTGCTGTTGCACTGCAGAGTAGGCTGTCAGATTGTGGAATTGACGCTGTTATGGATAGATTGCAGAAGGATCTTGATCTGTTGTATAGTGGTGGGAAAATTCAAATTGGAAATCAACAACAAGAGGTTTTTGGAGCAGTAGTTTCAATATGCTGAGATACTTTAGCTGTTCACGAATGGTGTTGGCTTGGCTTACAGCAAATGTAGACATTGTGAATGTGTGTTTGAAGATATGCAGATGTTTTTCGACGAAGATTACTTTGAGCAAAGGTCATTGGAAAGACATGTTCGGCAGTGTGAGGAAATAGAAAAAGCCGGCACAGATTACCTCAGAAACCAGTTAAAAACGACATATGGAATCAACAGAAAGAGCAAGGTTATAAATTTCCCTGGCTTTAATGTAATCAATCAAACACCACAAGATATGATGCATATCATACTTGAGGGCATTGCTCCATTAGAGATGAAGTTGGTCCTCAAACATTTGATACTCACAGGTCAACTAGATTTGAACCGGGTCAATTCTGCCATCAAAGGATTCCCCTACTCTCCCCCAGATGTTGGAGATAAACCAACCCCCAAAGCCCATTGGCTTCTACTGATAATAACTTGAAACAGTCATCAGGGCAGATGATTGTTCTTCTGAAAATCCTACCTTTTATAATAGATTCAGTTAAGAGTACAAATTACCACAATGTTATTATTGAGCTCATTGAGATCATTCATATTTTATTTGCTCCTGTAATTTGCCTGCAGACCATTGACAGGTTGAAACTTCTTATTGAAAAGCATTTAAATAATTAGGCCGCAAGGTGAAGCACGAAAAGTGCTTTAGAAAATGAATCCCGTTCCACTCACTGGCATCTACACAATCTTTACCTTATAAAAAAGAACGAGTCGTGGTTAGTTACCAAAAAAAAGTTCGTCGCTGATTTTCCAGTCGATTGTCTATATGGCTTTGTTTTATGCAGAACTAGAGACTTCAGAGCGTAATAAGATTTTTGTCGGGAGCCGTGCCACGGTTCGACACGTGATCATGCTACACCAATGAGAAGGCTGCTTTTTGACAACAGAATGGAAAAATGGCGGCTCCCGTGCGGTTAGAAACATCGTTAAAGATAGAGGAAAACACTTGAACATCCTCAAAATTGGGCTAAATTAATTCTAATTAGTGCTGTATACATAGCCGCGTCCAAGAAGAACAATGAGGCAAATATACGATAATGTTATTTTTATGTTAAGTCATTTAGATCAAGTTTGACATACATGGGCATACACATTACTGACGATCTTACATGGACTGTGAACCCCAGCACACCGAAGAAATCAAGGCAAAGACTGTACTTCCTACGTCAGCTAAGGTGATCTTAACTATGAGAAATCATAGGCTTAGATGATACACAAACAATTCCATGCAACATTGTAAGAAGTCATTACAGAAATACAATAATCATCCCAACTTTAGAAATCCAGCGAGGGGGCTGACTTTTCCTCATTGATCTGGAGCACTCACACCTAATTGTAAGCCCTGTCAGACCCTCGTTTGTAATTGTGATTAACATTAAATAAGGGTTAAATACATTATATCAGTAAGACACAGCACAAAATACAGTAGTAATAAGGATAAGTGCAACGGCCCAGTGGTTGAGAAACACTACACTAGGACATCAAGTCTGAAATGCCATCAGCGGTTGCACAGTGAAGAAAAGCCATGTAAATGCTTGAATTCTGAAGTGTGAAGTTTGCCCTTCTCAAATGCATATGTTGATACTCATGCCAATGTGGAAAAACTTCTAAACAAGCTGGGTCTTTAAAACGTCACCTGATAGTAGGCTACATGGCAGGGAAGGTCCACATAAATGTGCCTGACCTTTTATATGTTTACAATATGTAAAGGCATTTTCACTGGCATTTTCATATGCAAAAACATACTATGTGGGAAAACATTTACAAGGTCTTCAACTCTGTTTGTGTGTGTGTGTGTGTGTGTGTGTGTGGAAGAGAAGACTGGAGAGAAGCCTCGTGAAGGTGCCCAGTGTGTGCACACTCACACACATGCACATCCTCATATAGGCTGTAAGGTGAACCCTGTTTCCGTTTCAACCCGCTACACTGTCTGGCATCTACAGATGTGGCAGTCATTGCTGTAAGTGTGCAGACAGATTTGCCATGCACTTTATATGTTTTCACAGGGACTGGCAACAGGACATGTATCATTGACATTACCAAGGTGTCATCAGCTTTTGGAACCAGTGTGTTTTCAGCCTTGATCGGAATTCAAACATTTTCTGGGTGTGACTCCACAAGTGCCTTTAATGGCAAAGGAGAAAAAAAAGACATTTTCTGTTGCATGTGAGAAAGATGAGTAGGCCTACCTAAAGGCTTTTAAAAGTTTAGGTACTAACTTAAACTTGGAGCAGTCAACATTTGCATTTCTTTGCCAGTATGTATGCCACTTATATGATCAGTTGGCTGCTGATAATGTAAATAAAGCTAGGTTCAAGGCTTTCTGTATGACATCATCAGCCTTGCCAGAATTATCCATTCCCCCTACCACTGATGCCCTCCATCAGCACTGCAAAAGGGCAAACTACCAGGCTGCAATAATGAGGTCCTGTCTCAAACATAATATAAGTGCTCCATCACCTGCTGGATATGGTTGGCAAATAGAGAATGGGAACTTGCACGTCACCTGGATGACTAGAAATCCGGCCCCTGACAGTGTTTTGCATGTGATACACTGTGGCTGCAAAGGTGCCTGTGAGACAGACAGATGTTTTTCTGCAGGATTGTGTTGCATAGTTGACCTATGTCGTTGCTGTAGGAACTGGAAGATAACTGTCCTGACACTGACACTAACAGTGAGGACTGAGTGTCCCTAATCTGTTATTTCTTATTCAGTTTTGTACAGTTTTATATATCATATTTCATGTTTCATAAAGAGTGTTTTTATGGTTCATTAGTGTTGTTTTCATTTGTGGAAGAATGAATGAATGAATGAATGAACAAACAGATGGTCATTGGTATTTACAATTACTGCCTTTTATTGATACATGGAGGTTTATTTGTCACATACATAAAAATACTACTGTTTTTTCTGTGCGAGTGTGAAGAAAGAAAGATCAAGAAATATTTTTCATAAATAGCAAGAGGGAGTTTAAAGAGCAGTGTGTGAAAAAAGGTGTAATTGATGTTTTATAGTCATTGTGTGTGTTCAGGATAAGGAATGCTTGAGGAAAGAAGCTCCTCCTCAGTCTCTCTGTTCTGGTCTTGTAGCAACAGAGACGTTTGCCTGACCTCAGTGTTTTGAAAAGTCCATGGTCAGGATGTTAGGAATCCTTTACAATACCTTGGGCGCTGGTAGGTAGGTCTTTTCTTGTAGGTCTCCTGCAGAATATGGAGAGATGCTCTGATGATTCGGTGCTGCAGTCACAGGCTGTACAGTTCCCATACCAAGTGATGCTGTCAGGACACACAGCTGATGGTGCTGAACTTCCTCAGCTGATGAAGGAAGTACAGTCTTTGCCTTAATGTCTTCGGTGGGTGTTTGTTCACAGTCCATGTAAGATCCACAGTAATGGGTATTCCCATGTATGTTAAACTTGATGTAAATGACTTAACATAAAAATAACATTATCGTATATTTGCCTCATTGTTATTCTTGGACGCGACTATCTATACAGCACTAATTAGAATTAATTTAGCCCACTTTTGAGGATGTTCGGATGTTTTCCTCTATCTTTAACGATGTTTCTAACCACACGGGAGCCGCCATTTTTCCATTCTGTTGACAAATGCAGCCTTCTCATTGGTGTAGCATGATCACGTGTCGAACCGTGGCACGGCTCCCGACAAAAATCTTATTACGCTCTGAAGTCTCTAGTTCTGCATAAAACAAAGCCATACAGACAATCGACTGGAAAATCAGCGACGAACTTTTTTTTGGTAACTAACCACGACTCGTTCTTTTTTATAAGCTAAAGATTGTGTAGATGCCAGTGAGTGGAACGGGCTGAAACGAAAACCGTGTTCACCTTACGGCCTAAATGTGAAGAATTTGTTTCCAGAAAATAATATAACCCCCAAACAACACTACCTCATTCATGCCCCATCCCAGATCAAAATCCTTGGGCCAATGATACGTCATATGTGCATGAGGTTTGAATCAAAACACTGTTTTTTCAAACAATGCATAATCAGTTGTATGAATCTTGCCAAAATGCTAACAAGAATGAACACCCCATTTTTTCTAATGCATGCAATTTGGGACCAGTATCAGAAGTAAAAAACGTGTTATATTTGGAAGAAAAAGCATGCTGTATCAGTTAAATGGATTGTTCTCAATGGCAACAAATACATCTGTAATAAAACATTAATTGTAACAGCTGTAAGTACCAACAACTTCCCTGAATTCGGAATTGTTAGAAAAATATATGTCATTAATTCATCGTTTTACTGTTTTGAATTTCAACCACAAAAAACTGTAAGTTATGAAAGGGACTACATGGCATATAAAATTGAGATTCCAATGCTGGCACAAGCAAATGACCTGTTGGAGGCAGATAGCCTAGTGGATTTCACACCAATATTACACTGTCACACACAACTCCACCACTTATGTCCCTATGAAATATTATCTGGGAGACATGATGGAACAACACAAATCGTTGTGATTGTTATTGCTACACCTAGAATGTACATTAACTTTTGCACCACGCACACCGTTGAGTTCATTATCTTGTTGTTGCCAATGTTTTTTGTACATTTCATTCCATGTTTGATGTGAGAATTAGGCTACTTTGGCTAAGTTTGAAGATCTGCAAAGTGCAGCTGTAACTATAGTTCTATTTCCATTCATAAAGGGTTGCCACGGAACTTCTTCCCAGGTGTGCTGATCACAAAAAAAGCACTATCTGACATAAATGTGTGCCACAATGGAAATTCAAACATGAAATTGTGTAAATTGTTGCACACTCCATTTATTATATAAATTGTGTTAGAACAACAAAACATTTTGTGATGCTGATCAATAAAGATTTTTGTTTGTCATTGGTTTGTCACTGTTTTGAATTAAGAAAAAATGCATTATTCTTGAAAGAATATTGCTGAAATAAGGAGAAAACATTGGTTGTAAAAGAGAATTGCCTTCATTTAAAGGTGAGCATGGTTCTGAGATAGGTATGATCGACACTCAGGAGATGTTACAGCAAAGTGATCAATAGATACAAGACCAAACCAAGTTTGATGTAGGTTAAATGCTCATTTTTTTTTTCTCACTATTAATGTTTGTTTGACATTGCTCACTGTGTTTTTGATTTAAGAAAATATCGTTCTTAAATCAAGAATGACGATGTCTTAAAATATGGAGACAACGTGGTTGCTCAGATGTTGCACACTATTTGAGCTCATTTCTAGATAATTTGAACTCAAAATAAGCTTGAAATTCTTGCCTAGAAAAAGTTCTAAAAACAAGCTTGACTTTTGACCACAAACAAGACATTTTTTCTATCAGTGCTTAAAACTAGTAAAAAAAAAAAAAACAGATTAATTTCCCCCAAATAAGTACATTTCCCTTTCTTGAAAATCACTTTTTGCAGTGTATCGTTACCACTACAGGCACAGGCAGACTACCAGCTCCTCTTAAGACCCAGCGATCCATTAATGAAAGGGAGCGAGCCAAACATTTCAATCATAGCTCCTCTCTCCAACAAGCACCACACATAGCAAACTACAGTGATTGGGTGCGCCGCTTTAATGTTTCCTGTGTAGAACGTTGCGTCGCATTAGTACCGCTTTTGGCGCTCGGGTGTAAAATCATAACAATTTTTTTTTATTTCAGCACGGGGTGGCCAGGGACATGTCTACGGGGGCATGGGCCACCCCTGGTCTCCCTGTAGAACCGCCACTGCATCATATCTTGCTTAGTATAGACCCAGCTACCAAACCAACTTTGAGAATAGATTAACGGCGATATTTTTTTACAGCGCGATAAGAGTCTTGCGTTAACGCCGATAACGGCCCACCACTACTTTTTTCATTCACTGCTCTGCACATCGACTCAATTTAGTACTGAGTCAGGGGGCTCAAAGCTTAAAGAATGCAAAATCTTTTTTGACGGCCTGAATGGCCTTGCTGCATTTTTCTCCAGATCTCCTAAGCACACCCAACTACTGGATGACATTTGCAAGAGGCGTCTTCCTCACGTTGCACCAACGTGGTGGCAATATGCATCAAGATTGGTCAATGCAGTCTTTGAGACGAGAGAAGCACTAAAGGAGTTGTTTGACCACATACTGGAACACCATGAGGACACTGTGCTTTGTGCTGATGGATTAAATGCACGTCTGGATGATTTTGAGTTTTGTTTTTTGCTTGACACATTTAATGGGATTTTTGAGCATGCTGATGTGCTTTTTGGTATACTACAGAAAACATCCTTGGATGTACAGTTCTGTCTGGCAAGGGTGAAAGAGTTTTGTGACACAATTGAGCGAGCGAGGAGCCGATTTAGCCAGATCTACAAAGGCGCATCTCAAGCGGTCCTAGCGCTCGCAGAGGCCGCGGCGCAGCGCAAGGAGACCATCGCACACACTACCAACAACTTAACCCCTTCAGACCTGGTGTCCATTGGAATGGACATCGCATATTTCTGGGTCTAAACCAATAGAAAATCTGTGATTTCATTATTTGAATGATGCTTATCATTCATTGGTTCCTTATTATCCAATCACAATGGTGCAATGACCTTTGACTTGATCTGAGAGCGCTTCAGACATCAAACAAGACAAGCATGGCTCTGAAGCTCGAGAGAGGGAGGAGTAAGTGCCTATATTTCATTAAAAATGTTAATTAACGTTCATGCTAGCCTTATACATTTTCTCTCAGCATAATTTTAACCATTTCAAGTGTTAATATTTAAAGTTATTTTGACAATATTCCATTTAATTGAGTTACAGGATTTTTTTTTTAAAAGTTTAATGTCCATCCCAATGGACATCGGGAGTCAAGAGATATTAGCCAGCACACATTTAGTCAGTGTCACTGTCTACATGCACAGAAAAAAATACCTATAAGCATTTCATAGCTAAACTATGACTTCACAATTGATTTATATTGTATATATATATATATATACAGTACTGTGCAAAAGTTTTAGGCAGGTGTGAAAAAATGCTATGAACTAAGAATGCTTTGAAAAATGTAAACAATAAATGTTTATTTTGTATCCATTTACATGGTAAGACTGAGCAAAGCAACAAGACACAATGTAGTTATACTGCATCAGCAGGGTCTCTCCCAGACAAAGATTTCAAAGCAGACAGGGGTTTCAAAATTTGCAGTTCAAGCTCTTTTGAAGAAGACGTTGAGGATCGTAGACGCAGTGGTCAGCCAAGGAAACTTAATGCAGCTGATGAAAAACACATCAAGCTTATTTACCTTCGAAATCGGAAGATTTCAAGCAGTGGCATCAGCTCAGAACTGGCAGAAACCAGTGGTACCCAGGTACAGACATTTACTGTCCGGGGAAGTCTGGCCAGAAGTGGTCTTCATGGAAGAGTTGCAGCCAAAAAGCTCTACCCCGACAAGGAAACAAGGCCAAGTGACTGAACTAAGCACGAAAACATAGAAACTGGGGTGCAGAAACATGGCAGAAGGTGCTCTGGACTGATGAGTCAAAATTAGAAATATTTGGCTGTAGAAGAAGGCAGTTTGTTCGCCAAAGGGCTGGAGAGAGGTACAATAATGAGAGTCTGCAGGCAACAGTGAAGCACGGTAGAGGTTCCTTTCCAGTTTGGGGCTGCATTTCTGCATGTGGAGTTGGAGATTTGGTCAGGATGAATGGAGTCCTCAATGCTGAGAAATACATGCAGATACTAATCCATCATGCAATACCATCAGGGAGGTGTATGATTGGCACCAAATGTATTCTGCAGCAGGAACATAACCCCAAACATACAGCCAATGTCATTAACAACTATCTTCAGCTTAAAGAAAAACAGAGAGTCCTGCAAGTGATGGTATGACCCCCACAGAGCCCTGGGCCTCGTTTCCCGAACGCGCACTTAGCCTAAAAAGCACTTGAAATCGCTCGTAAGAGGATTCCTACGTTGCAGACGGGTTTCCCAACGCCACACTTAGCTTAAGTGTATCTTTCATTGAGAGGAATTCTACGTGTGGTCAGGACCAGTAGTAACTTCACACTTAGCGATTTAATCCACCAGGGGCGTCGTTCGGAAGAAACGGGAATTAAAAAAAAAAAAACATGGCTACTTGAAGCGAGGAATATTTTACATGAATAAAGCTATCTACACAACTTTTTATATGTTTATAATGACTCGGTTTGATCGGAAATGTGCTACGCGACCAATGCAGAGTATTTAGGTCTTGACTGAAGCTTTCAAACAGTAGTTTGATGGCACATTTAGCGCTTATGCCACCACTCCATTGGCTTATATGGTAGCTTCTAGCTAGATGGTTGTATATATTGTAGAAGAAATCCAAACGATGTTTCTGTGTATAGCACATCATGAGAATGTCATTGTTTCACCTGCCTATTCCCATCAAAATAGAAATAAAGAATATTGAGTATTTGAAAATAAAGATTAGGCTATACAAAACTAGTGCAGTGCCCGTAGGAATTATGCATTCTGTAGTGTTAGCAGACGTAGGGCTGTTGGGTAGTGTAATGGCAAGACATATTTGCACTCCACATAGGTACAGGTCAGTGTTGTTTTTGGCAGGCATTTTAGATTTAGTTTTAGTCTTAGTCTTTTTGACGAAATGCTTCTTAGTTTTAGTCCCATTTTAGTCATTTCTATCTTTGAAAGTTTTAGTCTAGTTTTAGTCTGACGAAAACTCAAAAGGTTTTAGTCTAGTTTTAGTCCGACGAAAACTCAAAAGGTTTTAGTCAAAAATCAAATATACGTAAGATGCGCGTATTTATTTAATAGGCCAATACATTTATCATAATGAAGCACACTGAGACTGATCTAACTTTCAAAAGGAGGGGAACACAATGTGGCTCCTAGTGCAATTCTACTAAAATATGAGGGGTTGGGGAACAGTAATTATTCTGCCCTAGCAATTACGTGCATGTAAGGCGTAGACAGATAGACAACAATCCAGAGGGTGTATGATGTTCAGGTCTTTACTTTCTGATGCTCTCATTCCCAATGTATTTATTGTAAAACTATAAAACAAACACAAACACAGCAAATTACCATATGTCCAATTTATCCCGTTCAACATGTTTCGTGAATAAGAAGCTAGTCACCAGACACGTTAGTTAGCTTAACAGTTGAAAATAGCTATCCCTCCCAACCAAAGGCAAACTACGCTAATTATGAATTGATTTAATTAAATTAACCCTCTTATTAATGACTACACACCGCACATAACACATCCCACAAACATTACATTTCAACTTACGGACGTTCCACTCCAAAGGTCGGACGATTTGACAGCTTCCATGCAGCTCTTTGAACACGTTAAAATAACTGACTATAACTGAATTCTCGCGGGCGAGACGTAACAAATGCACTCAAGGTGCAATACCGGAATACACCAGTAGGTGTCCTTCTCGGACAACAAATTATGTTAACAAACATATTAACAAATATCAAGTCAGAACACTCTTTTTACGACCACCCGCACCCGGCACATGTTTTGAAGCTTTGTTCGTCCACTCACTAACAATTTTGTCTCGTCTAGTTCTCGTCTGACGAAAATGTCTACATTTTTCGTCACATTTTTGTCTTTATATGGCTTTGGTGACGTTCGTCTTAGTCTCATTTTCGTCATGGAAAAAAGGGGTCTGACGACGTCATTTTCGTTTTCGTCTTGCCTGACGAAAACAACACTGGTACAGGTTACACTGAAGTATTATTGTGATGCATGTTTCCTTTTCATTAAGAAATGTGTTAATGGTAGCCTTTTTGGAGAGTTACCAACAAATAAAGTTTGAGATTATGTAGTGGATGCAGTTGAATATACTGTAGATGTCAACGTTGCTGTCTAAACTATAAACTAAATGTCATAAAGAAAGACATTATTTAAAATGAAGTTATGGTTGAAATAGGATCACTTCTTTATTGTAAGGGTAAGTGTAGGGTTAGAATGGTCATGCAGTTGGACTCAAATGTAGGTTAATTTTATTGAATGTATGTAGCCTACTGTACTGTATGACTTCGATGATGCTAGCTTTGACAGCCCACTCTCAGACAGATCGTAATAAATGTCCTTACAATGGGAACACAGTTTAAATAGGCTACTCTGCTGAAGATGGCGTTACTATCCCCGCCCCGAATTCAGTGCACATTGCACGTTCGATGCACGCATAGGCTAGCTAATTTCACAGCAATTAACGTAAACAGGTTAACCTGACGTAAACAGCTCCTAAGAGCTACTTAAGAACTTGTGCACGTTGCGCTCGTGCACCTGACTTTAAGTTGATGGTTGGGAAACGCACTTACATAGAAAGTGTTACTTAGTGTACGATGTCGCGAAAATCCACGTAGGCCGTTAAGATACGTCGTTATCGGGAAACGAGGCCCTGATCTCTACATCATCGAGTCTGTCTGGGTTTACATGAAGAGACAGAAGAATTTTAGGAAGCCTACATCCACAGAAGATCTGTGGTTAGTTCTCCAAGATGTTTGGAACAATTTACCAGACGAGTTCCTTCAAAAACTGTGCGCAAGTGTAACGGTTCTATTGCAGTCAGGGACGGAGACGGATTTGCAGCTTTTCAACTTTATTCTGATGATAAACAAACAACGGATGACATACGAGTATCGCTGACAGGCATATTTCTTCTGTCTCGCTATATACACATTATCACACAAAAGCAAACCAGTGCACAAACAAACAATTAAAACAACAATGCACGCATAACACACACATGTTGGCATTGGAGCGTCATACCTGATGATAAACAAACATCGGATGACATACGAGTATCTGCACAAGTGAAACAAAATAGAAAACACGTCAGGTTCGGTATGGCTATTAGTATACTATTCTATATTTAGCTAGCTTCGGAACGTGAGTAGTGGAAGGTTCCCAGTGTTCTAGCTTGCTAATCTCCGTGTGAACAATGAACCTCGTGTTCAAGAAATATTATATAATCAAACTTTCTGCCCATTAACAAACTTACATTACAAACCATCACATTACATACTTATTATAGAAAATACAAATTACATGTCGAACTTCTCGACATTTATTGCATCTAGCTATCTAAAAATTTACAAATTGTGATGGTCATTTTTCGTTATGGACCTACCGCTGACAGGCATATTTCTTCTGTCTGATTATGACAACGACATATGAATATAATAACTTGCAGACCTGCAGTACGTCACATCCCCAAAGGTGGCTCCAAAACACCAACAGTAATAAAACACGCTTATTTATGGCGAAACTCAAACTCTATTTACATTTAATCTATTTGCATTTATAACTCCGTTACACAAGTGTATCTGGAAGAATTGATGCTATTTTGAAGGCAAAGGGTGGTCACACCAAATATTGATTTAATTTAGAAATGTCTTCTGTTCCTTCACTGCATTTTGTTAATTTATGAAGAATTGATGAAAATAAACTGAAAATAAACACTTCCATTTTTTTTCACACCTGCTTAAAACTTTTGCACAGTACTGTATGTATATTAGGTATATAACCCATTTTATCACACATGTGC
Source organism: Sprattus sprattus (assembly GCF_963457725.1). NCBI lineage: Eukaryota > Metazoa > Chordata > Actinopteri > Clupeiformes > Clupeidae > Sprattus > Sprattus sprattus. The sequence continues at coordinate 2,518,792 of NC_137917.1, read as the reverse complement.
TTTGAGAGTATAAAGTCGCAGACTTCCTAGATCACCTTGTAAATGGAGTTATCTGATCTTGACTGCTTGGATTCAGGAAATGAGGAAGATAAGAGCAGGAATGAGATAGAGGGTAAGTGTAGATGTTGAGAGTATAGTACAAAGTTGTATGCCTTATATAATGTATAAATTGCATAAAATATGTCACAAGTGAGACTATGGAAAAATAGTTATAAATCAAATTGTTTTGTTATTGGATAGGACGAGGGAGAGAGAAAAGTGACAGTGAAGAGGTTCCATGCATCCTTGAAGAACTTGAGGTGGCAGCTGAGGTTGAGATAGAAGAAACTGTATTGACAGAGGATCAGGAAGAGATTACTGTGAACAGAGAGGAAGATGTCCATGAGCAGATTAAAGTAACCAGGAAGGATGAGATAAAGTGGCGCCATAGGCCATTCACCACAATCATTGATACTTCCTTTGAGAATCATCTCATTTATGACGACATCCCATGAGCCCATACGAATACTTCGAACCGTATGTACCAGGTGAACTCTTCGATCTGATGTCTGACAGCACCAAATCTATGCAACGCAAAGTGGCACACTAGGTTTCAAACCCACCAGTTCAGGAGAACTCAGAACCCTCATTGGTCTCCACCTTGCTATGGGCGTGATGAAAATGCCAAGAGTCTCCATGTACTGGAAAGTCGGGATGGACATTGGTATTTTTCGTAACACTATGATTCGGTCACATTTGCATTTGGTTAACAATTTGGAGAGGCCAGCAGAGAACAATGACGTGTTTTATAAGGTACGTCCTCTCTATGATGCCCTGCGCAGGAGATGCTTGGAGCTTCCACTAGAGGAAAACCTTTGTGTTGACGAACAAATGGTGCCATTTCGTGGAGCTCTCTCCGTCAAGCAGTATGTTAAAGGCAAGCCACACCTTTGGGGGGTGAAATTATACTTCCTGTGTTGGAAAAGTGGCATGGCCTATGACTTCCTGCTGCATCAAGGGGCTACAATGGAAGTGTCAGAGCAGTTGAAGACGCAGCTAGGACTTGGAGCTGGAGTGGTGTACCATCTCTGCCAGCGCATCACAGAGGCCAACCACAAATTCTATTTTGACAATTATTTCACGTCATACAATATTCTGGAACTGCTGGCTGAGAGGAAAATTCATGCCGCTGGAACAGCAAGGATCTGTCGCTTTGCCAACCCTCCTCTATAGTCCGACAAGTGATGACAAAAATGCCACGAGGAAGCTGTAAGCCGTGATGGTAAGGTCGCACTGGTCAAATGGTTTGACAGCAGATCAGTTGTCATGGCCTCCAACTTTGTTGGTGTTGGCAGGATCGATGAGGTGCAGCGGTGGGATAAAAAGCAGAAAAGATTTTTGAAGGTGTCCCGTCCAGAGGTGGTCAAGCTGTACAATGAAGCGATGGGAGGTGATGACCTGCTTGATCAACTTGTCAGTCTGTACCGCACAGAAATTCGGTCAAGAAAGTGGACCCTGAGAATGATCACACACGCTTTTGATCTGGCTGTGGTCAACAGTTGGCTGGAGTACAGACTGGATGCCAAGAGGGCCAATCTCCAGACAAAAGACACCCTGGATCTCCTCCATTTCAAGATGAATGTGGCCCAGTGTCTGGTGAGTGTCCATAAACCAGTGGCAGCAAAACGTGGAAGGCCCAGTATGTCTCCAGAGCCACACCCACATGCCCACAGACCACGAGTTCAGGATGCAAGACCTCTACCTGAAGTGCAGTATGATATGGTTGACCACATGCCAAATTATGATGAGAAGACAGAGGCCACCAGGTGCAAGAGGCCATATTGCACAGGAAAAACACGTGTATTGTGTGACAAATGCAACATCCACCTTTGCTTTGTGCCACACCGAAACTGCTTTAAGGCTGCTCATCGCAAATGAGAGAATATATGGGAAAATCCGGGAGATTTTAGTTATTTTCCATTTGTTTAATAGTTGTGTGATCTGTTAAACAATATTAAACAATATTAAAAGTATAACAATAAGATAAGATAATAATCAACTTAATTGTGTTTGGTGGTTCCATTGTTACATGATTCCTATGTTAAAAACATGGCCAATGTAAAACTAAGTTTTCACAGCGTTTTACGCTCATTTAGTCCTGGCGTCCATTGTAATATAATGAATGAAATAAAAATACCAATAAAACCATGAGTTTTCAAAAAAGTTTTTTCCCCCCTTTATTTCTATGCTAAAAAGGAGTAAGAATCAACTAGGAACATTTTTTTTTGCCCAGCAACATTCTGGACAACATTCTTTGTCAGATTCGGAACAGATTTCAAGACCATGAAAAATGAATGTTTCTTTCCCTTCTCGACACCCAGCACTTTCATACATACCGGAGAAGATTCCCGCAAACAGCCTTCTCCAGCTTAAAGGCACCCAGTGCAACTTTATGTAAACATTCAATGAAAAATAAACATTCAATTTCTAGTCTTTTTTACACGTAGTAAGTTTCAATAACTCCATACCATTACATATCGACATTCAAGGAGCAAAGATGAGACGTCGTTGTGTGTCGAGAACTGAACGGAAATCGTAAACAACAACAATCGCCGGTGGGGAGAAGCCATTTTTCCATTGACTGGAAGCCTGCTTTATTTATTGTAGGTTACAAAAAATAAAGAAAATGGCTGCGATTGTTGTTGTTTTCGATTTTCTATCAGTTCTCACCCCACAACGACGTCTCATCTTTGCTGCTTGAATGTCGGTATGTAATGGTATGGAGTTATTGAAACTTACTACGTGTAAAAAAGACTAGAAATTGAATGTTTATTTTTAAGCCTCGAAAGTTGCACTGGGTGCCTTTAACACAGAGTCACGGAACCCTGTTCGATCTGTCCCGGCTAAAAACAGAACTGACTGTAATGTATGCCATGACTGATTTTGAAGGAAAAAGTCCCGCTGATCTCCTTGACTTCCTCAAGAAGAAAAATCTGAGTACAACCATGGGGCAGCTTTACACACTGGCCTGTTTGGCAGTGACTATCCCCTGTGAATGTCCACTGCTTCTGCAGAGCGGTCCTTCTCGGCGCTAAAGCGTGAAACACGACTGGACAGACCCGGCTTTCAGCATTAGCCTCCATGTCGATAGAGAAGGACTTATTGGTGGAACTGAAACGTACAGATAAACTGTACAACAGAGTCATCGAAGTCTTCTTGAGGAAAGAAAGGAGGATGGATTTTGTGTTCAAATAAGCAGGTGCCCTAGGGGATAGCCGTTTTGGGTGAGTACAAAGCATTTTATTATATGTTTTTCTCCTATATTTTTTTTTCAAGAGGACGAACCTGCAGAGATGCCTTTCTTCACACACACACACACACACATTTATGTAAACCCATTGTTTGTGTAATGTGCTACTGTCATGGTAAAAAAAAAAAAAATGTTTTGATTAAGGCTGAATCCCATTTCACCCCCTACCCCTTCGTCTTTCCCCTTCCCCTCCGTTTTGCGCGTTCACGTGGAGGGGTAGTGCAATCCCAATTCACGTTAGGACAGAGGGATAGAGGCGAGGGGAAGGGCTTTCCACCCCTCCAAACGGAGATTTTCCGAGGGCACACTTCAAACGAAGGGGTGAGACCGATTCCCCCCAATGCATTGCGAGCCCGTGATCATTAAAGAAGAAACATCGCGCGAGTCCCTTAAAAAATGTCGGAAACAGCAGGAAAAGCATCACACAAATGAAAGTATTTTCTTTGTAATTCATGGTTTTAAAACTTGTTTGATGAAATGTTGGATTGTGTTAATAACAGCTGCAGGCGCCATGTTTGTTTATGTCTGGTGAGTGACAGCTGTCGCTCTCCGGTAACGTAACAGCTGACGCAGCGTACTGATGACGTACGTAAGTGTTGAAGGGCTATCCCAAGTCGTAGGGCTAGAGTTTAAACCCCTTCGACTACCCCTATGTTATGGCTCCGTTTGAAAAAGCGAGGGCAAAGGGGTAGGGGTGGAGATTAGAAATGGGATTGGGCCTAACTGTTCATTTAATAAACATGAAACGATTTCTCCATTGCAAAAATGATTTCTCATTACACTTGAAAAACTTTAGTTAAACTAATGTAAAAAGATCCATGCAGCATGTTGCCTTAATTTTTCTAAGTTGTTTCAATGCTTATTATGCTAGTTGTTTCAATTGGTAAGACTTAATATAACTAGAAAATGCATTTCCTGAAGGAAATACCAGTGCATGAAATGCAAAAGTTAAGAAAGGAAAAAGAAAAGTGAAAGAAGAGTGGAAGAAGGAAAGAAGAGTGAAGAAAGGAGAGAAGAGAGGAAGAAGGAAAGAAGAAAAGAAAGAAAAGTGGAAGAAGGAAAGAAAAGAAAGAAGAGTGAAATAATGAAAGAAGAAAGGAAAGAATAGTGAAAGAAGAAAAGAAAGAAGAGTGGAAGAAGGAAAGGAGAGAAGAGAGGAAGAAGAAAAGAAAGAAGAGTGGAAGAGGGACATTTTTAGAGAGGTATTTTTCAGTTACAATAAACGGGTTTTTACATTGTACACTGTCTAAAAATACCTGTCATAGTATTTGCGAGGTGTCTGAGCACCCTCTCTAATGATAGCATGCTACTACTCACAAGGTAAAAGCTTACTAGTGACGTGATTGGTTTGTTGACCTGTCAATCTCACTATAACGTCTCCGGTAGCAACAGAACCCCACGCGCCAGACTCCTCCTCTGCCATCCGTTGGATCAACGCATTCCAACGCAACAATGTGAGCGAGGCGTTAGGGTTGGCAAAAGGTCTGCTGATGGTCCAATTAAATGGTTGGGCCAACGGACAAAATTAAGTTGGGCCAACGTCAGCAGCCAACGTTGGGCCAACACAACCACTGATGTTGGGCCAACAGAATGCTACCTGGGTATTCTGTGTTTGTTGACTGTTGTCAGTTAGCCCTATTATCTCATGATTAGCCAATTTATTGACTGTTACATCATCTGACTGTGTAGGTAACAGTATTGGAACTTTCAGCACCTAAAGTCTAACTTTTATCTCATTATGTATTTTCAACACTTAGAGGTCGTTTACATGGAGCCTAGTTTGTCAATCTGATACGGATAGCTAATACAGATAGCCCTATCATACATACGAACACTCTCTATCCGCACCTTGTTTCCGCAACAATCGCAGTCCGGGGTAGAAAGTGAGTAGATTTGAATCGGTAAGGGGCTGGTGTTCGTCTGCACGGTTTCACGCAACCTGATGACGTCACTGCCCCACGTGATCAAATCGTGATCTCCAACCACTATTTATATCCCTTGTTCTCCCTCAAAATCTCACTCGTGGTGGGCCTCGAATTCACTAACATTAACCCAGTCTTCTGATTTTTGATTAGCCCCCTATCTTGATCTAATTCTTCTTATTCAGACGTAACATAACTTTCATGACCACAAATATAAATTGGCCAGCGATTTAATTTGCTTTTTTATTCATAAATGTATGTAAAATGCTCGGAGCAATGCATCATGGGAAATGGGATGACAGACATGTCATGTTACTGTTCCAAACTCTTTATTATCAATAGAAAAAAGAATTCATTTTCGCATATCCTTTAGGCCGAATCTCGATTCTTCTCCTTGCCCCTTTTGCTTAATCTTGTCTTAGTCTTAACCCTAGCACTTGCAAGTGTAAGGGCCAAGGGCTGAGATCTTTCCCTTATGAAATGAGACGGCACTAGGTTTCGGGTACGTCATGCGTGACTATGAGCTATGAAACTAGCGATTTAAAAAAAAGTCTAATGAAGAACATGGTTGCAAATATATGTGTATACAACTGTGTAGAGCACGAAACAAGACTGTCGTCATTTTTAAATTAATTATAAGCCAAAAATACTTACATGCAGTGTATGTAGCATGATAGCTGGCAAGCTACCATATAAGCCAATAGAGTGGTGGTATACGCGCTAATTGTATCGGTAAAACTACCGTTTGAAAGTTTCAGTTAAGACCGACAATTCTATGCAACGCTCGTGTAGTACATTTCAGATCAAACCGAGTCATTATAAACATATAAAAAGTTGTGTAGATAGCTTTATTCATGTAAAATATTCCTCGCTTCAAGCAGCCATGTTTTTTTGAAAATTCCCGAGCTGGTTTCGCGGTGTGCTCTGGGATAGCCCTTGGAGTTAAGGTAGCCCTCCGATCATCTCAAAAACGAGGGCCATACACCCCTTAACCTTACTCCTTAATCTTGATCAAGTTGGGTATTGAGACAACACTAGCTCTCACATGAACGCGCAATTTCAAGGGTAAGGGGTAAGATAAGGGGTAAGGGGAAGTATTGAGATTGGGCCTTAGTCTGACCACTGATATTAACTATCATAATGTAATGTTGTTAATTGGAGCTTGAATGTCTTGTGTAATGTGTTTATCCTCGTGCTGTGAAGTACCTTCTTCTAGGTTTTTCACGTTTTTTCAGTTGTGTAAATAAAGCGCCACCCACAGGCGTGAGGTATGTACTACAGTCGGTTCACCACAATCTGCTGCCTCCGTGTTTACGCAAATCTCTCGTTGCCAGCCTCCGTATTTACGAAATTAAAAGATTCGATTGGTGTGAAAAGTAAATCCGATTCGGAGGCCCTAGACGTCGTGTGCATAGCACCTTACTGTACGCTATTCAGTATTCTAAAAAAAAAAAATACATTTTGTTGTCATTTCAGGAGCATTTTTATGATCCATCATCCCATTCTGGATTCTTGGAAATGAGACTGCGTAACATCCGCCAAAAGCTGGTCAGCGTCGCTACACAAAGCTCAAGATAACCTGCGACAACAGACCAGGGTCAGAATAGGAACAAGGTGACATCAGTGTGACCAGTGAGTGGATCACACTCATGAAACGGCTAAGGCCCTCTTCAGAGAACATTCCTTCAATCAAATCAGCAATGGAGAAGACGTACACCAGGCGTAGGTCATGGATATCAAAGGAGACTCCCATAATTGCTGAAATCTTCAGCGAATACCCACGCTTCTTGGAGTCTGGTAAGTGTCATATCGCAGCTCAGTCATTATTCATAATTTAATTTATACTTTAGATATTTAAACAGGCAATACAAAAAGTTGTTATATTGTTAATAACACGGTTGATTTAGAATTCTGAAAATGTCTCTTTATGTAAGTTGGATATCGAGTTCGGCAAAATGTCAGCCGGAAAGACTGACCTGTTCATCAGACGATGGGAAGCCAGCATCATTCCAAAGCTAAAAGCTGTGGCTGCCATGGAAAGAGGTGATGTTGCATCTCTTATCCAGGGGATGGAAGACCAAACAGATGGTATGTGTGTGAGTGTTCATGTATTTTCTTTCTTTACAGGAATAATTAAGGTGATGATAATAATATGGCATGTACAGTATGTGAATAGAATGTAGGAACCCTCGTCTTGTTTCCTATTTAGCAGTGATGTTTTTGATCAGTGAAGTACTCAGGCATGAAAACGGGTTAGGGGTGAAAAAGGTGAGGAGGACATTACCCCTCTAGGGGGGTCCGGGGGCATGCTCCCCCGTAAGCAAAATTTAAATATTCCATATTGTTTTTCCAACCTGGGGAGAGCTGGAGAAACTTAACTTCAGCCATGAGTCAAAAATGATTATGGCCTCCTTACTAAGTATTATGCAAGCCATTTCATGCCAGCCTGTCACTGGGTCTAACATTTACAGTATACGAGGCACAATGTGTTAAGGGCACCACAAATGGCTTAACCCTCTGGGCGCCACAGTCGACTTTTGTCGACAAGATGCCGCACTGAATAAAACGGTCGTTTTTTTTTCAAATAGGGTGTCAAACTCCGTTTCTACTCCCATCCACTAGTGGCAGAACATGTTGTACTTCAGTCTACAACAGGAATTACGTCATGTTTATATATAAAACTGAGGCGAAAAGGCGGTGTGAATCAGTGCGCCGAGTTTCAGTGAACCAGAGAGGTAGTGGGCGTTTTTCACGTTAGCCAGTGTTGAATCATTAGCGCCTGTACATTAGATTTGCGTCTGATGTAGGGGTGGGCGATATGGGCCAAAAAGAGTATCTCGATATTTTTTTTTCATTTTGACGATAACGATAATTAGACGATATTTAAAAAAATGTGATTGGAATTCTCAGAGTTATACCTTCTTGGAGATTACAATAATGGGCACAATGTTTAAGGAAAGCACTTCTTTATTGTCTTTTAAACAAAAATAACTTAATTGAACAATGCAATGCAGAAATATTGAACTCTTGTAATAAAGTGCTCCATGCATCCATGAGAATTATTGCACATCAACAGCAGTGCTTATGTAGCCTGGATACCAGCCTGGTCTGGGAGATTCAGTCTGGAGTCGAGTTAGTTGGAAGGGTTTAAACGGCCCCGAAAAGTGATCTGACCATTCAAATTGTAAGGGCGGGCTTTATACGTTGATGGACAGCTATAGATAGAATACCGGTATACATCGAACAAAGATGGCGCCGTCTCGGAAGCTTAGTGGGACATATTTTATATGATTTAAGCTATCTACACGACTTTTATATGTCTACATTGACTCGGTTAGTTGTGTATGCGCAAAACGAGTGTTGCCCAGGATTACAGGTCTTAACTGAAGCACTCTAGAGCATTATTGATAGGTTATCCTAACGCGTAGAAAAAAAAAACATTCAAACGAATGGTAGCTTATAGCCTTGAGTGCTAATTAAGTAACGTGAGCAGGCATATCTCAACAGATATGACAGCGCATTCATTTTGAAAGAGGAACAGAGAAACGCGATCAAGGCATTTGTCGATTGAAAAGATGTTTTTGCCGTCCTTCCTACGGGATCAGGTAAAAGTTTAATCTATCAGATGGAAATACTACGTTGCTCTGATTGGTTCTAGGTATCCAATTCAGCGAAGAGGAATTTTCTTTCCTGGTTCGTTGAAACACGCCCCATAATCACAGCCCAATAGTCCGGTCTCAGACTCATATTCTGACTAGAATTATGAGTATGACATCATCAGGCTAGTGCTTATGGCCTTATTAAACTTAAATTCTGTCCAGGATTGTACAAATATACAAAAACAGCTGATCTGATCATCGGAACGTCTTGGTGCGCTCCAACAACGGAGAGCGTGCACCGGACACAGCGTATTCAAACGCTCCTCCCCTGCCGAAGCAAACGGAGGAGGCGAGAACACTGCAAACTCAATCACCTGATTACGAAACGGTGCTGCTACCACCTTAGGTGTGTATGCAACATTAGGTAGGCTATCATCCCTGTACAATGTACATTTTTACATTGTACAGTGTCTATTTCTCGCTAACTTTTAAGAAATCCAACCCAAAAAAAGTCAAACAACCAACTTGTAGGTACAAATACGACCATCTACGGAGTTCGGTCAGCCATCTTTTTTTTTAGCGTGCCGCTCTGTAGACGTGAGCATATACAGGATATGATTGGCTAGCGCCTGTGCTGTCAGTTATGCATGATAGGCCATTAGATTGGCTGACACATGCATTGCCTCCCGAAAAACCATTTTAACGCAAACATCGCCATGTCTTTATAACTGAAGTCCTTTAAAAAAAAAAGGAAAGCAAGAAAATGCAGCAGCCTAGACCCATGGCTATTCAAAACAAAATGACAACAAACTCAGCCGGTCACATTTAGGCCTACATTCAAATTCGGAAAGCATCTCTAACAAAATGTTCTCCATTACGCGCAAAATAAACACAACTCATGTCCATAGCTAGTAGGGCTGTCAACGAATATTCGAAGTTCGAATATTCGTTCGAATGGTATCCAAAAACGCGAATTCGAACGTGAAAATTAATATTCGAATGTGCAAAAACACTCCCGCGATACAAGCGCCTCTATCTGCTTTGTGAATGAGCCTCTGTCTGTTCGCGATGTCCCTCATGTAATGTTTAGTACTGATCTTATCAGGACTCTTATTGTGAAATGATGCGTGAACCGGAAACTAGTGTAACGTAGGCCTACCTGAGTGAGAGTGGAAGACGGTTGATTTAATAAAGACTCCTGAACTTGCAGTATATGTGTAATACTTTCTATGATAAAGTACAAGTCAATACAATGTGTCAGAAGTGGGATAATATTCGAATGTGAAAAAACACTCCCGTGGTACAAGCGACTATCTGCTTTGTGAATGAGCCTCTGTCTGTTCGCGATGTCCCTCGTTTTAAAGTAAGGAAGCAGTGCTGCTTGCGATGATCGTTCTTATAGCCTAATGTTTTTTTTTTTTCATTGAGAATAACCCAGCAGTTTAGCCACGGTTGCACTACATTACAAAATCATTTAGCCTACGTTCATCATTTTTGTTCCTGGCGATTTCAATTGGTTGTCTGCGCAAGACAACAGACATGGACATTTATTCTTTCTTATTCACAACTGTTCTGAGCTGGACTTACACAGGCTATGCCATTCAATAAGCATCCGAAGTAGAGCAGGGGAGCTAGTAGTCTGGTTGGTGAAAGCTGCTGTAACGCAATGTTCTCGGCAAAGTCCGAGACAGCTTTTTTTTAGCATTATTGACGTATTGACGGCAACTGCGTAAAATAGGCAACCAGATCATTCGAATAGTTCGAATTCGTGATTTTTTTCCAAACGAACATTCGAATGTCATTTTTGAGCAATTTTGACAGCCCTAATAGCTAGAGGCCTATGCCTACACTCTTCTATTAACTTGAGAGCTAGCCTATTTGAAATGGACAACAGATGGCTTACATACAAAATTGCTTATTCAGTTTAAGGAAAAGTATGTCCTCCAAAACATTCTCCTTCAGATTGCTGCGCAAAGGAGACAGGATATATTTGAGAGACTAAAAGGCACGCTCTACACTGACCTAGGTAACGGGCACAGGCAGCACAAGCATTGCAAGTTTGGATTGATCTGTTAGGCTACCCGCAGCTCGCTAGTGTCAACAGTAGTTTCACTTCAGCCAGGCGGTCTAGGTAACATTTAGCGGGCAGGTAGCCAAGCCCATCACTTCCGGAATAAAACTTAATTTCAAGATTTATTTTAACAATAATTTTATTTCCACAATATTTCAAGAAAGGTTATTTGGAACGAAAAATAACGTTATTAACCGGTTATTTAAAATTGAAAATATTGTTTTCACTCCGGAACAGCTGAAATTGTTTTTGTTCCCTGGTCTGTGGGCATACAGCAAGGGCGGAGCGGGTGGAATACGGCGGGCTGGGGCGTGGTCGGGGGGATATGTCACTCTTGCCTATCTTCAAAATTTGAGAGCCCTGTATAAGGCACATAATACCTATGGTCAACTACTTTGCCACTGAATGGGAGACGAACTGAACTTGTCACTATTCACTGAAAACTTAACTGAGCAGACAGCATTGCTAGGCAACGTCGCTATCAACAGAGTATTGTAAGAGTTGATACTATTAAATGTATTAATTAAATATTACTTGAAATGTCTTCAATGCCAATGGTCCAGGTTGTATTGACTACATATTTTTACTACAAATGTGTGTGTGTGTGTCTAACATGCTGGGAGTATCCATTGTTGCGGTTAAAAAAAAAAATCTACCTATCACTCGCTGCCACTGGAAAAATAAAATAAATTCCCTACCTACCCATGACCTCAATTGACAACCAACAGGAACCAAACTTTTTTTTTTTTAGGCCCTAGGTATAAATAAGATGGAATTATTGACTATGGCATATCCTTATAAACTATGAATATCAAATAACCAGTCCCTTCAATGCGCAAATTTAAACACTACTGTAGTATTTTTAGGTGATGTACAGTTACAATAATACATTCAAATTGTAAACCTTAAATTAAACCCTCAAATAAATCGTACTCATCTCAATCAGTTAATTGATTATATGATATGGATAGGCCTTTAGGCTATTGGCTACAGCAGGCTACCTGATCGGACCACAATACAAACTTGCATGCTCCATGCATAGGCCACTAGGCTAACCTACTCTTAAATTATTTGAATCTCTCACTTTTTACAAAAAGTTGAACAAAAAAAGCAATTTCACACAAGTGTCTGTGTATTTGACAAATGTATTGATTTGTTGAACTGTGAACTGCAAGCAAACAAAGAACGACCCCAGCCTATCTGTTTTTACTTCTTCTATTAAAGAAAACCCCTAATTATATTGCCATCCATAACACACATTTAACACACAACACAAACCTAGTCAAACAAAAAAAAATAATTATGGATAAATGCTTGTGCATCACAAACATCATAAACAAAGGAGCATGGAAGCATAGAATATCACACAAACAGAGGCTACAACTAGTGTCAGTGTAGCGTTTAATGACTTGTGACGGATGGGACACACACCTGGCAGTGTCTTTAAATCTCTGAGATTCCTCTCTAAATTAATAAATGTAAGTAAATTAAGGTTTGGCATCCTTACACATCAAATATAATAACGGCGTTTCCTGGTGGAAACTTAAATTCACATCCTCATATGAACGTTACATCCATCTTTTGAGAGTCCGTCATAATATTGAACTCTTCATATGCGTCGTGGCGCTCGTGTGTAATTGAGGAGGTGCGTGTGGAGACCACACGTGCAAATTGTGTACGTAGCTTTGGATTTGTCTAACCACCACAAATCGTGAGCCAACAATTCTCTCCGTAGCCAAATGGATCTTCAAATCCAGTTAAACAAAGGAGATGCCCTCAGCAGCACAAATCTGGCAGAACTCGCTACAGTACTCTGGGTGGGTGTCTTCGCTCATGCTTCCAATCAGTTCTCCTCTCTTTCCTCTACCTACATATCCTGTCATTCAGCAATACACACAACAAACATTTATGTAATGCAAGCCATTTTGAGACATATTTGAAGTGTGCAGGTCTGTAGTCACATGAAAACATTTAGGAAACACTGTTAATTTCTTGGAATTCTACTTATAATTGTCTGGGCTTTCAAAGCACCAACATAACTTCACCTGTTTACATCAAAAGAGTAAGGCTAGCATACAAGTTTAGGGCACATACCTGGGCAACAGTTTTTGTATTGGTCACAACAGTGCCGACATGTTTCCAATTCATACATTCTGAAGTACGTTGATTTATATGAAGCAGAGAAGGACTGCCAGTTTGCCACACCTGAAGTTCAAAAGAGTTCAACTTAAAAACAAGGGCTTACAAATTATGTTATACAAATTAGTCTTGTATAACATCATGTTATTGTAATACTTGAAAAGAGCACAAAGGTTAAGTTGAAGGTAAGTGTTAATAAATATGAAGAGGGAGAGAGAGAGAGTGTTGAGAGTTTGAGATTGATTTTGAGTGTCATATATTGACAATTGCACCCTACTGAATGAAAAGTGCAGACAACTCACTATTTAACCAAAGAAAATGTGCTCGTCTCCTGAACGCCTCCCTCGTGACTATGACACGGAAGTTTGCACACACTAATGCCAGAGTTAGAATGGCGCGGTCACCCTCATGGAAAACGACTTCAATTAAAATGTCCTTTAGAACACTTGCTGGTAACTGAGCAAACACACAAGACATAGTATGCACTATGCACAACACTAAATCTGTACTGTACACTAAATGTTAAATATGTACTCTAGCCAGTAGAGATGGTTGTCAGAAACTCTCAGTGTGTTAACTGTACCATATCAATCTCACGGGAAAATGAGGGATGGTAATGTTCTTCAGCACTTTTCCTAAAACAGTAATTTGTGTCATGTTTAAAAAAAGAATACACAAAAAAGACATTTGAAGTTAAGACAATACACACATATGTGGTTCTAACCTCTCTGGCTTCATGTTCATAAGCAGGAGGTTCTGCCAACATCCACGAATGTATGGCATTTAATTCTGAGGACACATACGTTGATAATTAATTGGACTGATTTCTAATAGCATTTGTTAATGCTGTCACCAGTCCAGGTGGACAATCAACTATTACACCACTTGGTAATTATACAGAAGATTGCGCAACATATGCTACTTTGGTGTAGACTTCGCTAAAGCCAGCACTTGTCAGAACATTCCCAGTCAGCCCACACACAACCCACATTTTTGTATTTTTCCATCTGTGAACATAAAACCTATGCTACACAATGTCCTCACCTGAGAGAAGTCATACCTCCACCCAAAGGTGTTGTACAGTGCATACTGTTAAGACAGAAATTATGGTAATATAAAATTGTTGTCATGAAATGTAAATTACCGTAAAATCCTCAAAATGAAACCTCACATCATCAGTTTCAGACCATTAAGGCCATGTCTCCACGAGCCCGGTTATTTTTGAAACCATGAACAGATGTTCCTGGTTGTATGTCCTGTCCACATGCTACCGCGCTTTTGGAACCCTGAAACCGTGTTTTTTTGAAACCGGAGTCCAGGGTGGGGTTTTCGGCCAGGGTTGGTTTCACCGGGTGCGTGTGGACACTGCAACCGTGATTGTTTTTCCCGTTTACGTCATAGCTGCGAGCCTGCTTCACTTCAGCATACGCACAGCAATGACGTTAACGGGAAAAACACAGCAGCGGTTAGAAAAATGAAGTGGATGTTGTTTATTGCCATACTGTCGGCATTATGTGGTTGTCACACGCAGTTGCTAAACCTAATGCAACAACAAAGGCGCCTAGACCAGCAGCGATGTCAGTATATTTGGACTGCACACTCTCTTCTATTTTCTGAACTCTGTATTCATTTGCGATGTTTAGCAGCAACTCTACCTCGCTGTCCGTCCATACAAACGAGTCGTTGCGCGTCATTGTTGTTTGTATTTGGTGATTTCTTTTCCTGGTATCTTTTCATTGGTTAAAACAGCCTTCCCATTTTACCTTACATCGCCACTTATGGTTGTGGCATGTGTATTACACGTGCATTGTGTCACTTGGTGGCGGCTTCCACGGTTGCGTATGTACAGAGTATTTTTATTACACCACTCGTGTGGTCGAGGAGCAAAACTCCGGTTTCAAAAATAACCGGGCTCGTGGAGCCATGGCCTCAGATGAACACACCACAGTCCAGACTGTCTCTCTGCCCTGGAACATCCTGGAGGGGAAAAAAACTATTGGAAAATTACTCAATCAACTTTTCATCAATGATGTGAAATACAAAAAAAGAAGGGGCCTTTAGTATTTAAAGTGAAATGCGAAAATTATGTTGTATTGAGTTTACTTTGTTTTTAACAAGTTGCCACGTTCCAGGAGCCAATCTCACAGCAATTGCACTTGAGAGAAAAATAGGGGTATGAACATTAGACAACTGATAAACATTTTCAAGTCTGTTTACGTGTCTGAGTGGGACAAGGAACAGTCCCAAACTGTGAACTGGGCGGACATGGAACAGTCCCTAGTTATTGAAAGAAGGGACACTCAACCTCCACAGCGCTCACGCAAATGACAGATGATTGGCTAAAAGATATTGATCAACATAATATTGTAGGAGCAGTGCTACTGGATTTTAGTGCCGCCTTTGATGTTATTGATCATATCTTGCTATTAAAAAAACTCAAGTGCTATGGCTTTACTCCATCTGCCGTAGCATGGATTGAAAGTTACCTAACCAATAGGAAACAAAAGGTTTTCTTTAATGGAAGCCTGTCAAACCCAAGACATGTACAATGTGGAATTCCTCAGGGATCCTCATTAGGACCATTGCTTTTCTCAATTTTTACAAATGATCTCCCACTTGTTTGTAAAAAAGCCTGTATGTCTATGTATGCAGATGATTCAACATTATATATGTCTGCACCAACAGTTACATAAATCACCTCAGCCCTCAACAAAGAATTGCAGATGGTATTCAAATGGGTCTCTGATAACAAACTGGTCCTTAACATTTCCAAAACTAAGAGCATTGTATTTGGGACAAAGCACTCACTTAGCTCTAAACCTCAGCTGAACCTGGTACTGAACAATGTTGCTGTTGAGCAAGTACAGGAAACAAAGCTTCTGGGGGTAACTTTAGACTCTAAACTATCATGGTCAAAACATATAGATTTACTGGTGCAAAAGATGGGTAGAAATATATCTGTGGTTAGAAGATGCTCTTCTTTTTTAACACCTCATCTGATCAAACAGGTTCTGCAGACCCTGGTATTGTCTCAACTTGATTATTGCTCGGTAGTCTGGTCAGGTACCACAAAAACAAATCTAGGGAAGCTTCAACGGGTACAAAACAGAGCAGCTAGGCTTGCCCTTAAGTGCACACCAAGAGCAAACGTGAAAAACATGCATGACCGACTCTTCTGGCTGAAAGCTGATGAGAGGCTTAAAGCATCACTTATTTCTTTCATTAAAAATATTAACACATTAAAAACCCCTGACTGTTTATTTAGGCAGCTCACACTCAGCTCTAATGTACACACATACCCCACCAGACATGCCACCAGTGGTAACTACACAATTCCAACAATAAAAACAAACTCAAAACAACGTACAGTATTATGCAGGGCTATGGTAGAATGGAACTCCCTTCCAGATCACATAAAAAAAAACCAGAACAAAGCTGGATTCAAAAAGCAGATGAAGCAACACCTCATGGCTGTTAGTATGTATTACTAATTTTTTATTTATCTACTCACTTATCCTTTTTTCCTATTTGTCATCTGTTGTTTTTGTGTGTGATGGCTAGGTTATTTAGTTGTTGTTTTTTTCCTTTCTTTTATCTGGTGTTTGTATGTTGATTTCTTCTTTGTTATGTGTCTTTTTCCCTTTCCTTTATCTGTTGTTTGTATGTTGATGTCTTCTTTGTTATATGCTTTTCCTTTTATCTGTTGTTTGGTACGTTGTTTTCTTGTGTGGACCCCAGGAAGAGTAGCTGGTGTCTTTGGCATCAGCTAATGGGGATCCGAATAAAATCAAATCAAACCTGAACATGTCTGCATGTGGTCCAAAACCAATGGGGTCAGATGAGTCGAGAATGTACATTCTTTTAATTTTTGGCTTCATGACCTGTCAATGACAATAGTAATGACAAGACCACATCCGACATTTTGAAACCACTCTGGAACATGCTGAAGTTTGATTGAAAAGACAATTCAACAAGTTAACATTCCAATTCCAACTTACACACAAGTGCCAGTGTCCAGGGGTCCAATGCAGGAAACAGGATGCAGTCTTTCATGGCTGCATCTGCCTGTCAGAGAGAATTTCAAGTACAGTCAGAACTGCAGCAATAGCTTAGAGCAGGGGTCTTCAACGTTTTTCAGGCCAGGGACACCCAAACTGATGGCGAGATGAGCAGGGACCCCCTACTATATAAATTGCATAAAATTTTGTTTATAATATACTGGGCCTAGTGCCAAATAAACATAGCTACCCTGTTATTGTGTCGATGGCACACATCCTCCCACATTAGTGAGATGTATCTTCTTTTCAATAACTCCTGACTGACACGATCCAACGGATGACGGAGGAGGAGTCTGGCGCATGGAGTTGTGTTGACAACATAGATGTTATAGTGAGATTGACAGGTCAACAAACCAATCACACCGCTAGCAAGTTGTTAAGATTGTAGGTAGTAGCATGCTTACATTAGCTAGGAGGCTCACACACCTCGCAAATCCTCACTTATTTTTCAGTTACAATTTACGTTTTTTGACCTTGTACAGTGTCTATTTCTCTTTATTTTTTTTGGTAACACTTTCTATGAAGCCCAGCGTTATAAGGCCCTATAAGGACATTATAAGGGCCTTAATAATGACTTATAGCGATTACTACAATGACTTATAGCTACTTTATAACTACGTATAATGTCTACATGATGACTCATAATCACCTTTATGATACATTATATCAGTTCATTATGAATGGTTATAATTAAAGACGGATTAATGCATTATAAATATGTGACTGTCGGGTAACACTTGCTATGAAGCCTGCCTTTATAAGGTCCTATAAGGACATTAATGATGACGTTTAAAAGTAGCTATAAGTCATTGTAGCACTCTTTATAACTATGTTTAGCATCTCCACAATGACTCATATCCACTGCTCTGAAACGTTATGTCAGTTAATTATAAATGGTTATAATCTAAGATAAAATGATGCATTATAAATATGTGATCATAGGTTTGTGTGGGTAATCATGAATCCTATTAAGCTTGCATATATGAAGCACTATAAGAACATTCATAATACCTTTAAAAACTAGTTAAGTCATTGTTGCATTGTTGCTTAGATTTAAAAAAAAAAAATGGTAACACTTTCTATGAAGCCCAGCGTTATAAGGCCCTATAAGGACATTATAAGGGCCTTAATAATGACTTATAGCGATTGCTACAATGACTTATAGCTACTTTATAACTACGTATAATGTCTTCATGATGACTCATAATCACCACCTAAGCAACAATGTCAAACTAACAATTTATAGGTACAAACAAGACCAGCTATGGAGTTTGGTCCGCCATCTTTTATCCTTGATTTTCGCGCTCTTTAGACTTGGGCAGAAACGCGATCTGATTGGCTAGTGCCTGTGCCTGAAAGGTGCTGTGAGTGAACCGGTGCCCAGCTTGAGAGAGCTCCTGTGGGTAGCTGAATGTGTCGATTGGCCTGAAAGATAACGTCTTCTTGATCAATTTATACGTTCGCTACAATATGTTGGATTTATGTTAATGTAAATTTAAAGGGAATAAATACAATTCTGATGAGGAAGACATTTAAATTTGCGAAGAAAAAAAATGTGTTGAATTTTTTTTTTTTTAATATTAAAAGAATTATCTTATCAACCAAAGATTTCGCGACCCCCCTGCAGTACCTCCGCGGACCCTCTGGGGGTCGCGGACCCCCTGTTGAAGACCCCTGGCTTAGAGTACGAATATGTTTTTTTATGAGATCAGATTAAGTAACAACACTCCCTCACAGGCAGTGAATCAAATGGATCTGCAGAGAGGGGTTGACTCCAACTTGCCAAGGCGTAGGCATCCACACTAAATCCCTAATCATCTATCATCTAATCCCTGAGAACAATAATAGAGATTAACTACAAAAGCAGGACTGCAGATCAACATACACGAAAGGTACCATGCCAGCTGTTACATACCCTTTGTCTCGCAGAGGCTGACGGGGGTGCATCAGATGGTACTGGGGTCGCATCACAGGCTGTGGGGGTCGCTGCTTGCGTGCTGCCTGTAGCACAAACAACACAACTAAGAGGATATCTTGGAGTAGTTGACATAAAAAAATATAGGGTTGCACAATATTTAATTTTAGCCGATATCCCGATATTTACAAGCTCATTTTGGCCGATTGCCGATACCGATATATACACCTCAGCTTTTTAATTATTGAAAAGTCTCTCCTGTACTAGAATGAATCTGTTATTATGCTAGGGTATTGCTGTAAATACAGGACATTACAGACTTGATTTGTATCATTTCAGAAATAGATATTCATTAATGAAACTGAAATGGTTTAAAATATGGCAGATTTATTTATATTGTCACGTCACAATTTTCATACTTGAACAGTACCTCCTTGAACTTGAACAAGTACACTCTGGAAATGCAGCTTGGCTTACTTGGCAAGCTAACGTTGGTTAACTGACTTACAGTTTAATAACGTCCCTTCTAGGATTTCTAGACTAATCTATGTAACGTAATTGCTAAGTTAGCTGTATAAATTCCATAGATGGAAAAGTAAGCCATGTACAGATAGCGTGGGCTCGTGACATAATGTTTCACATTGCGTCAAATGAGGCATCATCAACTTCTCTGGTGTCACGTAGCATGCTTGGCTAACTTTGCAAGCTAACCTTGGTTCACTGACTTACAGTTTAATAACGTCTCTTCTAGGATTTCTAGACTAATCTATGTAACGTTATTGCCAAGTTAGCTGTATAAATTCCATAAATGCAATAGTGAGCCATGTACAGATAGCGTGGGCTTGTGACATAACGTTTCACATCCCGTGAAATGAGGTATCATCAACTTCTCTGGTGTCAATTAGCATGCAAGCTAACAAGCTAGTGTTGTCTAGCTAACTCCGTAACTTATTAACGTCTATTAGCGCGACAGGTAATGTTGTAAAGCGTGGCATGCAACCTACGTTATGGCCAAGCTGCATCTCCTCCTTCTCCTGAAAAGTTTTCTGACAAAATAGGCATTTTGTCATCATCCTCTGATACTGTGAAGTAGGCTACTGCCACACAGCCGACGCTCATAAACATTTGCTTCGCGTGCGCATAATTTACACGTCACCTTATCGGCAAAAAAATGTTCATATCTGCAGATACCGATAATTAAGTTTTGAAGCCGATATCTGCCGATACCGATGTCTTGCCGATATTATCGTGCATCCCTAATGCAATACAACATACCTCTTACAAGTCGGCCAATTTCATCCAATTCCAAAGCAACATTTGGTGGCACAATCTTTTTAATGCTGCTTTCAAATTGGTCATTTTTTCGGGAATTGTGGTGATGCGGAATGTGACGCATTAAAAATGCATGGCCTGAAGGTGTATGGCTGTTCAGAAAATAATAGTTTTTTTTCATGTCAGAGAACAGCTGCTCACATGTTTGACTGTTGACCCAGCCAGCAAGCTCGGGGACAATCTCAATTCTTCTCAGCACATCTCTGGTGTCTTTGTGTTCTTTTCGTGAAAGAGGTCATTAGGGCCAATAGTTTTCCGTGTCAAAAAAAAGCAAATTCCGTGTCACGTTTTTGATGATTCCGTGTTTCCGCGTCAGAAAAAAAAAAACAGCCGTAAAATGCCTTTCTGCACGTTAAATGTATGAAAAACTCTGTTGATAGTGATGTTGCCTAGCAACACTGTCTGCGTGCCTGCAGCTCTCTCAGTTAAGATAGTGAGAGTTCAGTTTGTCGCAAAGTAGTTGACCGTAGGCTGCTGTGCCTTATACATTTCCAATGCTTAAATCATCATTGTTCGACCTGTATGTGAGGCATTATGTGCATACCCAATGAAAGTAAGGGTTTTCATGAAGTTGCTACTGTGATAGATCGTGTATAAAATACCAAATGTTGGGCTACCTGCTAGTGTTAGCAAGCATGCTAAGCGGAGATTTAGCTGACGTTCTGTTCTTATGTTGATACGCTGTAATAAAGATGGGTTCAATCCTGTTAAGATTTCGACTGGGTGAGATATGAATGAGATCCATGTTGCCGTAGTGTAATGTCCACTTTTATATGTATCTAGTAATATTAGTTGTGTAATTGTTATTGTGTAGCAATAACTCATGTTAATGTAATTCAGTGCAGTGCTAATTAGTCCCCATAAAAAAGACTGCTTTGGTAACTCAGTGAATAATACGTGCCCTTCTTAGATTGTTGTTTGCCAGCCATCAACAGAACAGAAGACCAAGAACATTTCTTGTTTTTAGTGCGATTCGGAAGATGAGCAAATTAACGTGACTACCGTTGAAAAGGGGGGCGTGGCCGGAGCAGAGTTCAGCGCAGACGTGACATTTTCTGACTGCTTTTGTTCTTTAATTAATGTTTGTTCATTGTTGCAATCGTTGTTGTGTTTATTTGAAAGAAATTCAGTCTTACAGGGTAAAATGCAGGGGGTTTTGGGCGATTTTGATGCACAAAATTATGTTTCCGTATGAAAAGTTGCAATTCCGTTTTCAATGGTCCATTCCGTCCGTTTTCCGTTTTCGCGGAAAACTATTGGCCCTAGGTCATACAAGGCATAGTGCTCTGCAGAGCCAGTGACTGGGTGACAGTCTGGGTCTGCAGTATTGCTTCTTTCTTTTAACCAAGGCAAGTTCACCTTCGGGTGACCATCCAGTCCGAGCTTGATGTTCTCCTGGGTCGGTTCTTTTAATCGTCCCTCATACGGTCTGAATGGTAAACTTTCCGGATCCCTCAAGTTGGTTTGTGAGGCAAGCCCCCTGGCAAAGTCATATATTGCGATGTTGGGAAAATGACAGAAAGAAAGAAGGCAGTCTGTATAATCACGTGGAGACTCTGCTATATTGAGCTTATGTACTGTATTTACTTAAAATAATCTCACCTGAGGACCCCCACACCTTCTGGAACACCTTGTCATAGGTGGCTCTGTTCCTCATCTCCTGTCGCAATCTAAGCACCAAATCCATTTTGGATCCTACTGAGTCCAGGCCACATTGCTGACAGAGGCGGCGAACTACATCAACCTGCACACATGTTTCCAATATTCAAAATTTCAAGACAATCAAAAATACACTTTTAACAGAAAACTGAAATTGTAAATATGGCAAATTAACCATTAGAGTTGTCAGAGCTTCCTCCAATCTCTCCTCTGTGATTCGTAATTCTGCAGCCTCACAGGACTGTCTAGGGGCATGAATTTTGGCATGCTCGGTGTTGAAAACACTGTCACCTCTCCTGGTGTTGGGCCCGATCCAAGGGCCCCAGAAGTGATAGGAGGGTTGCACCATAAAAGGGTTCTTACAGCCACCTAAGATTTTTGATTTATTTATTAGGTTTCCTCCGGTAGGAGGTAACCTATTGTTATTGTAGGCTTTCTTCTGTTAGTACCATGGGAGTCAATAGCAGCCCCTAGAACCATATGGTAACTTTTTGTGAAATTTGGCACACTCATTAAGGACAGTCCCTTCTTCATTCACACCAAGTTTCATGGCTCTCAATACACCACTCTAGCGCCACCAACAGGTCAAAGTTGGACTTTTGTAACACACACAACTTTTGAACCGTATGACCGATTTTCAAAAATGAGGTACCATTGGATTCCCTGGATCAAGACGAATTCAACACACCCTATGGCGTCAATTTCCGGTTATATAGTTCACTTGAGAATGTTGAACACAAATCTGAAAAAAAATTGACTGTAAGATGACAAGTAGATTTTTGGTGAATATTTGAAATACGCATGCTTGGCTAATTGCTAGGGTGTTTCTCTCTGCCTCTGCTCCTCTGGTCTTGCGCGCGTGTGCGCTCCAGATTCTCTCTCTCTCTCTCTCTCTCACACACACACACACACACACACACAGACACACACAGGGACAGGCTCCTTTGACACGCGCAAGCACACACACACACACACACACACACACACACAACATTTAAGGACATTTAGGGATGACCACACCCCTTCTCACTCTTAGCTTGAAGCCATGGCCCTTGAGGATCTTCAAAGTAATGCATTTGAAATGTAATATCTAGGGCCGGGACTTTAACGCGTTAATTAAGAATAATTAATTACACAAAAATTAACGCGTTAAAAAAAATGACGCATTTTAATCGTATCTATTTTTGCACCGCGGAACGTTTCTCACTGGAAGAGTTCCAGACGGACCGATTATACTGGCGCACCAACTAACGCGCATAAATTCGGTTCAAACAAGTTGAACAACAAACCATATGGAACAAACCACAGTGGTACAGTGAAAATGAACAAAGAAGCTAATGAGACCGCGTTGGTTGGGCCAATTGATGGGACATTTTGTTACAAAAAACTAACGGATGGAGGCGTCGATAAGAACATGGTTCAGTGCAAGCTATGCAACAAGGAATTCGTATATCACCGCAGCACATCGAGCATCACCTCAATGCAAAAACATATAGCAGCTAGCGTGGACGTTAAGCCTGACTCCGGGTTAGTTACTCCAGGTACAACCCACACACAACCCACACTCCACCAGAGATGTTTTCTAACAGTCAGGGTTTCCAATGTTCTGAATGTACTAAGTATTGTGTTTTACTTAAAAAACCCAAAGTATTATAGTTTACAGAAGGTCTACCTATCTATAGGCTACCTGCATTTCTGAAATGTACTACATTTCTAAATATGGTATTGCTACACTTAATGGCAAAAATTGCACTGGTCTGTTGGACTTGAATAAAATAAACAATATTTTTGTTGCTTAAGCTTATGTATTCAGTCATTATTCAATGGTATACTAAAAATCCATGTGAAAAAAATTACTTCTCACTGTTCTCAGGTCAAATATTTATATGCGATTAAAATGTGATTAATTTCGATTAATTAATTACAAAGCCTCTAATTAATTAGATAATTTTTTTTAATCGAGTCCCGGCCCTAGTAATATCCCATTGGCAAGTCTGCAGCATGGATTTTTCTATACAGTGACAAATTGTCACAAAAATACATTTTCCCCTGGTTCGCAATGTCTGGAGGAGGAAACCGCCATCGCTGCTTGCAGCTATATTTTAATTAGTGTGCTTGCCCGACTATTGTTGTTCATAAATTTTCTTTATTCCGCCCGTTTTCCTTGCATCGAATCAGGCCTCGCTCGTTCGAGGTACAGACGCCGTTCAAACACTGAAACGTCCGGCCCGATCCGGTGCAACCTGCTATATCTTTTCGTGGCGGTTCTCCTTGCCACTCCTTTTTTATTCCTCTTTTTCCATCACCTTTTTTCTCCATAGACTTGCATGGCAGAACTTTGAGGCATTATGACATCATAATAGGCTCATTAAACTGGCTTGCACCTGTGCTTCACTGAGCTTCACTGACACCTGCCCCAAATCCAAGGAACCTCTTGTCTCTGTCCCTCTCCATTCAACTGTATAAAGCGGGGTTCACACTAGACTTATTTTTTTAGAAAAAAGCGCAGCTTTCAGCGCCTTTTGAGCTCTTCAGAATTCATGGATATCATGTTATGTCACTGTCTTTTAAGCACCGCCATATTTGTGTCTGATGCAAATACATTACGGTCATAACCTACGGTCACAACTCAAAGAAAGTTCAAAACGCTAGGGGATGTGTTGTGCTGTTGAATGTGACAACCTAGATATACAATTACGAAAGATTTAGGGAATGACTGACCTGTTAAGTGAAATGCAGCACGTTGATACAGTCGTAGTAATGGCTGTGTATTATCAAAGCTATATAGCTACTACCTTGAGCAAGCTACAGTGCTAGCCAGTAATAGCTAGCGAGTTGTTTACGTTCACAACCCACAGACAGTTCAAAAGGCCCGGGATATGTTGTGCTGTTGAATGCGACAACAGTCACCAAAGAAAACCTAGATATACAATTGATACAATCGTGTATAGTTGCTGTGTCTTAGCACTCTACTGAGCAAGCTAGAGTGATAATAGCTAGCGAGCTATTTAGCCTTCACCCAGGGCTTGGCTACAACTCGTTAGCCAATATTACTCTTGCCTGCTCAGAAGAGTTTCTGTACGCTTTGAAGAAGTAAGCTGGTTCTGTTATCCTTAATCCAAGGTTCGGTTGCAGAGAGTCAGGAAACTCGGGAAAGATGTATTATAATACTTTATTCCAACGCATCACACAATCAACTCGCAAGTCGCGGTAAACGATAGAATTCTTTCAATGACATTATGGAGGGTTGTGGCCCTTATAGTACATAATTAACATGCAAACAATAAAGGTGTGTCCATAAATGAGAGTAGGAAGTTACCTTATTTGGTCTTACCCAATTAAGTCTAAGTTAATTAAATGTCTGTCTGGGGTCCTGACAACCATTGATCTCCTGCTGTCTTTAAGACAAAAGACAGGATATTCTTTGATATACCATTACCAAATGATGAGGGAGGAAACAGGCCTGACGACTGTCTGTGTGGCCCACATGCATATTCACAGGAAAGGCCATTGCTATGAGGCATATGAAATAAACTAAAACCTTTATATTTACCTGAATCTAACAACTCCTCCCTTTGATCATCAAACATTCTTACATCATGATCATAATAAAAAATGATAAACAAATAACAAAGAAAACGTAACAAACACATATATCTCCATAGTGTAGTGGCTAATCATTAGTGTAGTGGTATCTGCTGTGTTTGTTTTCTAAAATGGATATCAAATTCCTTATCTTGCAGGTGAGAGCGAAAAACCTCCTTTGGGAAAATTCTCTCACGAACCTATAAATATGTAGCAACCCTTGCCGTTGGCAAGCTGCAAGTGGCAATTAGGTACCATCCTTGTTATTCATATGCGATTGAATATGTGACTCTTGTAGTATCGATGGGACACATTTAAAACTGACAGTTGCATACATGCTTGGAATGTGATATCTTTATCTGAGTATTCCCGGAGTAGTCTCCCCATGGATCTGTCCATCCATTCGTGTATATGTCCTGCAAGTACATGGAAATGTTCTTGGTGGGAAGAAATGTGTTGTCCTTAGGTGTGTCATGGAGGATGCCGTATAAGGCAGATGCGACTGGGGTGAGGCATGGTCGCCATCCACTGGATGCACATTGAAGACGTTGCTCTCATGTTGTTGGCTGTTGTCGTCGAAAATAGCCGTTCCGGGGTCATTGGTCATGGGCCAAATGTTGTTACTGAAACACATAATCAGAAAACAAGCGGCAGTATCACAAAATCCCAAGAATGTGGTATCTCATTCATATGAAAAACATAACATTGAACATTGAAACATTAGGGTTCTGACTGTTGTCATCAACCCGTAACTCATTGTTGTGTCCATAATCAAGTCATTATCTAAATTCCCATCCACTCATCATATTATTGCTAAAAGTAATGATATGATGAACATAGTAGGACTTGGCGTTTATCCATAGTCATATTTCCAGAGATCCAATTAACCGCAGACATTATGGCCTCTCTGATAGTCAGTCAATTTTGCAAACTTGGTGAATAAGTTATCATCATCACTCTCCTTGTCATCCTCTTTATGGTGGTAGGAATGAGTAGCATGGTGGCTTCTGCTCTGAGACCTGCATTGTTTTTCCCAGTGGCCATGTTTACCGCATTTCCGGCATGTATCATGTGATCTAGCATGTATGTGCCTCAGCATGTGTTCTGGTTCTGAATCTGAATCTGAATCCCAAGTGCTGACATATCTGATTTTGTGCTCAACACTACGTTCTGCCCTTCTTGCCGCGCTTACTAGGCTGTCAAAGGTAAAACCAGTGTCTTCCCAAGTAATTGTGGTCAGCTTAACAGCCTGTTTCAACTCTGGGTTCAAGCCTTGCAACATATTTGCCTTTAAAGCTCCATGATCGCTAGCACCAATATTTTCCTCTGTAAAACCACTTATACCAGAATGTCTTAAAAATGTTTCAATGAATTTCTGGACAAAATCATCCACAGTCTAAGTAGCCTTCTGTTTACAGGCGGCTATCTTTGACCAATCAGTACTTGCATCGGTGCAAGTTTGAATAAAGTCACGTAAAGCTTGCCAGCCATCATCTACCTTCTGTTGGTTTTCTCCTAAACCACCTTCAACAGCTCGTCTAAGCTTGTTTGCTTCGGAAACGTTCAGAACAGTACATATCATGGCTACGCCATCCAGCGGATGTAGTTGGTATATGTTGCGCAGCCTGTTTATTTTGGACCACGCCTCCATCCCCGATTTACGGGGATGTAGTACATTTTTTGACCACGCGTCGATGTCCTGGGGTTTAGCAGGTTTATAGCTGTACACTAGATCCTCCCCGGCATGCCTAGTGGTTAATGGTCTCAATTTGGCTAGGCCGTTCAAACTCGTCACGTCATCATTGTCCTCACTCACATCACCGTCGCTATGGGGACCTATAGCTGATTGTAAGGTCTGTCGCATTTCTGTCTGCGCCGCCTCCCTCATTTCATTAAAAGGGTATAAGGTCTCGCTAGGTAGGCCTACAGTAAGTTTATCACAAACACGTATGCCTTTCTCAAACTCAGCAACCTGCGCCATTTTCGTTTTCTCCGCCTTCATTAATCTCACGTCCTCCGCCAAAGCTCGGACCTTATTTTTTTCAACAAGTAGTTGCCTATCCAGTTCAGACTTTTCATATTTTAACTGGGACAACGCTTTCTCAAATTTCTCATTTTCCTCACGACAATTTGTTTCAAATTCGACCTTTTGAATGGCCTTATTCTTACGCGTAACTTGACTCAGGATCACCAACGCGTATGGTATTTTATCCTTATCAGACAAACGTTGCATCTTTCCCCACGCACGTTTCACGTCATCCATAGGCCACAAATTATCATCGTCAGTCACAATCTCATATTTTGTCTCTAGTTTCCTTTGAACGTTGTCTACCTTCAAATGATTATTCAGGAAACCTTTCACTGAGGTGGTTATGGTTTCAGAATCGAGCTCAGGTACAGCCCGCCCACCTTTCTTAGAAGTGGGAATTAGTTTGGTCTTTGTATTCTTTACAGTCATTTTGTTTCTTTCACAACCCGGAAGCTATATAACATACAATGTAATTTTGAACCTCCCACTTAAATTAGTCAAAACGAAAGTTTATCAATCCAAAAATGCCACGCTACGCAAATACCGACAACTGCAGTCTACTTAGCGTTAACTTCAGTAGGCCTGCTGGAAATATCTGCGCCTGGGCCTTATTCCCAAATAGTGAATCAAACGTTAGTTCAATATTAGTTCGAGAACTTGTATGGTTTTCCCGGGAGAGGTATCAAATGTATCCGTATAAACAGAGTAAATTCAGGTATCTCAAACACATACACTACAACACGGAAACGACGTCCGTTAATACAAGATGTCTACAATTATGAAATAACTGTAACATCACTTACAAGTGATCGTCTCGGGAATCAAAGAATCACTCGTAGGCCCTCTTAGTTCCACAATATAAACCCGACACGGAATCTCAATCCGTCAATATAAAAGATGTCTACAATTATGAAATAGATGTAACATCTCTTACAAGTGATCGTCTCGGGAATCAAATCACTCGTAGGCCCTCTTAAAAGTTCCACAATATAAATCCGACACGGAATCTCAGTCCGTCAATATAAAAATGTTCACCAAAATGGTAACATTACGCACCAAATGATCTGCCTCGGAATAAGACGATCATAAAGTGGGCCCTCTTACGAGTCCTGGTTTCCTGCAAAACGGTCCTGGGTTATACAGTACTCTTCTGTTCTTTTTTTCAGCGATAAATAAGAGATGCACTCACCGTTTGAATTGAGAAGCTTCTCCCCTGGTAATTTCTTCCTTTATCGTGAAACTGGGTGGAAACACCAATTGAAGAAGTAAGCTGGTTCTGTTATCCTTAATCCAAGGTTCGGTTGCAGAGAGTCAGGAAACTCGGGAAAGATGTATTATAATACTTTATTCCAACGCATCACACAATCAACTCGCAAGTCGCGGTAAACGATAGAATTCTTTCAATGACATTATGGAGGGTTGTGGCCCTTATAGTACATAATTAACATGCAAACAATAAAGGTGTGTCCATAAATGAGAGTAGGAAGTTACCTTATTTGGTCTTACCCAATTAAGTCTAAGTTAATTAAATGTCTGTCTGGGGTCCTGACAACCATTGATCTCCTGCTGTCTTTAAGACAAAAGACAGGATATTCTTTGATATACCATTACCAAATGGTCAGGGAGGAAACAGGCCTGACGACTGTCTGTGTGGCCCACATGCATATTCACAGGAAAGGCCATTGCTATGAGGCATATGAAATAAACTAAAACCTTTATATTTACCTGAATCTAACAGCTTGAAATCTCCGGTTTATGGGGATGGATTATGTACAACATAAATGTCAATGTCGGGAAAAGAAAGTTGGAGCAGATGCTTTGCAAAAACACAGTTACATTCCGTGAGCGGACGAGACACTTTATTTCTGTTCGAGATACACAAGGTGGCTACAGCGGAGGCGGTGACGGAAGACCGTACATGTAAGTATCAGCGGTAATTAAACACTGTACTGATATTAAATGTACTACTAACATGCCATTCTCAGATTAATGCAAGTGACATGACATTGTGGAGTTAACGATACTGACAGTTTGCATACCTAGCTAGGTAACATACATTAGATACCATTGGATCTTATCAATTATGCTAAACTAGCTGGATTAACAGTGGATATCCTCAGTTTAAATAACGGCTTAAAATGACAATGCGTACGTTTGCCCGTTAACACATGCCTTCCAATAATTAATACCGTTACGATACTTATCTAAGCTTGTCCTTCTAGAAATAATTGTAGCTTTCAATCATCTTTGTGTGTTTTGTTTTTGTCGTGGTAATTTCACGTGTCAGATGAGGAAGAAAAGTATTAACAGTCTGAGTAATGTAACCAAATCTAGACTCATTGATTAACACGACCTTTGGAGGAATAATTACACCCCATAAGAGATAATGTCACTTGGAGCCTATTTTAAGACTTCTCCAAGCTAAATAGGTTATAACACACTAGACCCTTTCACAATAAACAAGCAAACAAACAAACAAAAACAGAACAACAAAGATACCCTCATATGTCTAAACGTCAGTGGAGCCAAAATATAATGGTTGAGCTTGGTTGCTTGCTAAAATATATTGGTTGAAACCAAAAAGGTGTATTCAGTGTCACTCCAAATGGTTACACTGGAAGGCTGGCAGATTCATCCTACAAGCTGCATTCAACGTTGTACTCACCGCTGGATTGGCCATAGGGCATGGCGGGCAAATGCCCGGTGGCCTGAAGCCTTTTATTATTATTTTTTATTCATGCCAAACTCGCGTCTAACGGAGCAGGCCACGTTAACTTCAATGCAGGCCACATTAACGCCAATTTCAGTTGAACAGGCAGAATTACACGCGGGCTTTGGCCTTCAATTACTGTAGCTAAAGTTTTCAGCACTAACTTCCTTAGTAAAAGAAATAAATGTCTCGACAACTATTTATACTCCTATAATACCGTACGTATCTTCGTCATGGTGGGTATTATTTTTGCAAAAAAAATTGTAGCAATTTAGAACAACAGCACATGATTAACCTACATACACTGAAGGAACAATAAAGAGAAACAATTCAGTGAAACGAATAAGTTATTTTCTTTGGTATTTTGTCATTCAGAATTTCAGATTTGCAGTGGGGATTTCTGGGTAACATGTTTAACACTGTTAATGGACCAGATCATTTAAATATTCGTCTCGCGAGAAAGGTAACAGAGTGATATTAAGGCTGCTAACTGTCAATAGCAAAGGAGCAAGACTGCTATACCTATTGTGAAGGCTACACGAGTTTATTGAAAATGTCTTATAAACACAAAAGTGGCAGTAAGAAAAGGCAAGAGAGAAACGAGCTGCAGGAGAACGTGGCAAAGCTACCCAAATTAGATTATTTAGATTTTTCAACAAACGTTCGCCAGTCCGTGGAGTCTGCTAGTGCTACGGACGACCCTCCTGCTAGCACGCAAGGCTCGTCGAATGCCATTCAAATAGGTGAGTTAGTACAAGGGTATTTGATGGGCTGCCATGCCCCCTTTAACAAGTCGCAGTGGAGCACCCGTTTCATTATGTGTTTTTCAGATGTGGGTAAAGCAGGTGTGTCGCTTGTCATCCGTGTTTTAAGAACGCTTTAGCACACTTTGACCCTGTGTTTACGTTACCGCGAGTCCGAGCGCGTCCTGTCTACTTTCAAAGAGCAAGCCGGGATGTCGGGATGTCGGGCCATCCGTGACCGCACCATGGCCAGGAGGATGGAAAACAGAACGTGTGTGTCTGTGTTTAATAATTTAGTAAGTTTCATCGTGTCTGCGTTGCTTGTATACACAATTTAAATATCCTATTGAAACTTCTTCTTGTAAATATTGTTAATACATTGTTTGCTGTTCCTCTTAATAAATTAGTTAATTACGTTATGTTGGACGTCTGTCATTTTTAAGATCAGGGTTATCGTAAACAGTGCTATCTAGGCTACTTTCTGACCATTTCTAACGAGTTAAACAAGATTTCGTTCTTTGTGTACACACCTGTCACAATCATATCAATTACAAACATCTTTGTTTAGCGTAATAGGGAACGCCAAAGTAACTATAGGGCCCGTCAAAATAACGTTACGCCACTGTACAGATGTCATCATTGACAGGGTAGTCGAGAAGAGCG
This sequence comes from Sprattus sprattus, assembly GCF_963457725.1. NCBI lineage: Eukaryota > Metazoa > Chordata > Actinopteri > Clupeiformes > Clupeidae > Sprattus > Sprattus sprattus. The sequence goes on along the minus strand of NC_137917.1, from coordinate 2,487,078 downwards.
ATCTGATGAAAAGGCTGCTTTTGTGATGAGGTAAAATAATACGCTGACTTGAAACACTCATAGTGGATCAGATTAAGTTAATTAATATGTTTTAATATAATTCCTTTACTTAAATTTAAGTAACAAGGTTGAAAGAAATGACATGTCTAAATAGTAATGTGACCTACGGTCAATAGATCATACTTTTGATAAGCCTACGATAACAGTATTTTGGGAGAACTTTTCATAAAGCTTCTCATAGTGTTAAAATGTTTGTGTCTCCTAGTGCACATTGATCGTTTAAGTCAGTGATTCCCAACAAGGGGTAAGTGGTACATACCACCTGAGGTGCGCAAGCAAACTGCAGGGGGTATGTGGATAAATTAACGAATGTGTGCAGCATAGTCACTGCATGAGTGAAGGGGTACTCATGGTGTGACAAAATGGCTTAAGGGGTACGCATGTCAAAAGCAGTTGTGGAAAAAACCCACGCTGTCACACAGCGCGCTTACATTTTTCCCCGTCAATACCTGGTGGTGGCCTGCTCTTGGTTAAAAATGCCCGGCCTGAAAAATTTCCCCAGTCCAGCCCTGGTTGTACTGAACACAGAAAACACAGTACTATACAGATTTTGTTCTCAGAAATCATTCTGTGAGGCCCCTCAACAACATATGCGCACTCGGCCACTGCAGTTGCTTGTGCTTGATGGCTGCAACAGAGCAAGCACACTCTCGCCATTGTTCACGAAACGCATTCTAGTTTTGTTTTTGTGTGTCTACTGTCTATGTTTTTTTCTTCTAATTGTAGTAATTGCTACTATATTATTGTATTATGAAAACCTTGCATGCAGTAGGCCCACATTTAACAGACATCACCATTGTCCAGAAGTCTGTGATGTTCACATTACCATCGTACTCTGCTGGTGGATCTGGAATGTCACTTGCTGAAATTTAAATGGTATTTATTGAACAGCATACATTTCATACAAAGACTCTGATTAGTATGTAGACCGACTTACTTGGCATATTGAATACAGTCTTCCTGTGAAGGTCCATCACGATGACTGCTGGATGGTAACCACACTTGATGCATGAGTATGTATAGTCGTGTGATGTCAACGCTTCAAAGTGCATGTATGCATGCAGAATTCTGGCCTTTCTTGGAAAAGTCTGACCTGTTGTGCTCTCCAACACCTCTATGACGCGACTCACAGCATGATGGGTCTATACAGAAGAGTAGAAAGCTGGTTGTGAACACCCTGTTATCAAACAGAACTAAACAAATAAATACATAAATAAGACCAAACCTGCAGTGAGTTGCGCAGTATCATGCACATGTGGAGCGATATCAATAAGTGGTCATCAAAATTGTGCATTCCAGCAGTCCACTCCTGGTATCTGTAACACTGTCCACACTGGCACAGTCGATAATAGGTAAAAAAATCCTGTATAGTATACAGATGTGTTATTGCAGGTGTAAACAATAACTTCAACATGACACAATATCGGTAAAAAAAAAAATTGGCCAAAAGACCTCAGTTGGCCACAGCTTTTCTGAAACTCACCCTGAATAATACCTGTGTAGGTAACTAGGCGTGCCTTGGATGTTATCAGGACAGGTCCAGATAGATCACACTGGCATAGTGAGCAGTGGGTCTCAGATGCCTTTCGTGTGTCATTACAGGATGCATCACACCAGTAGGTAGTTTGGCTGGCAGCTTTTTATTTTCCAGCAGATACTCCACCATCCTCTTGAGACCCTCACCACTTGGAGGGTAGGTTGTTGTATTCTGTGGAGGGGTCTCTGATGGTACAGGGTGGTGAGTTGGTGAGGAAGTTAAGAGCTCCCTGTGCTCCTGAAAAACGTGCCATTTGGCTATGCCCTTGTGCAGACACGATGCTCTAGGTTTGGCACAGGGGCAATGCCATGTACTGGTGGTGGAGCTGTTATAACCCACAGTCACTCTTCCCAGTCTGCTCCAGTAAGCAGCTTTGGGCTCAAAGATGGAAATGAGCACCTTTGAGGAAGGGCCTCCAATGTTAAGAACGACAGACAGGGGGACTCCCTCCACTGCTGCCATCGTCTTTCTGGCCAAAAAGTTGGCTTTTGTCTGTTCCCCAAAAACCCTTTCCTCAACCATTGCTGTTAGCAGGTCCTCCTCCAGAGCAGCTGGATCCCTGTCAGCCCTAGGACAAAACTGGAGGGACTTAAGGTGCATGCATTCAAAATTCTGGAGACCCCTACGGGCTGCAAAGTCCAAATTTGAGGCACATTCATCGGACTCGCACATGAATGCAGGTTGGGGTCCGGATCTCTTCTGGACATGCACCACTGAGCAGGGTCTCCTGAATGACTTTTCCACAGCATATATACCATTCACTGGATCTATACACTGGGATGGCAGGTGGTGAGAGCCAGTGACCTCAGTGACCTTTGCGGAGTGTTTCCTCTGAATGTGCAGACGCAAAACATTTTTGTTGAGTGTGAGTCCACAGTGCGTGCACCGCACTGTTTTCTGCACACGGGACAGGTTGGACAATTGGGTTTCGGGAAGTGGTGGGACGTAGACATTGATGGGGGCAGTAGGAGAAATTGACACGTGTTTGCAGGCCTCCAAGTGTTTAACTATTTGCACCCTTCTTATCACTGTTGTGTCACAGTAAACACAATGAAAGTGAGCCTGGTCTCTGCACTGTAAATTGCTTTTCACAATCCGATAGTCTGAAAAAGAATACGTAAAGGGGTAAGGGGTAACATAACTGCATCGTACAACAATGGTTAAACCATGCTGTGTGCTTCTGCTGAGGTAGTAAGAGACGGCCTTACTGTCGTGTTTCAGTGCAGATGCGATATGGTTGTGGACGTGGTGGTCCACAACATGTCGGTCCTTTACAGGTCGGAACACAGATTCCTTACAAAAAGGACAGTGATAACCTGTGCAGCATTTCTGACATTTCTGCAAGTCAACTTGCCCTTCTTTAAGGATGGTTATGTGCAGGTAATGTACAGACACCATAAAAAAATGCCCACACAGAAAGAACACTTAGTATAAGAGATGCGAGTGAGTGTGTGTGTGTGTGTGTGTGTGTGTGTGTGTGTGTGTGTGTGAACGTGTTATCTGAGCATGGATTATTTTACGAGTATAAATGGCGTTATTTGTGACAAAGTGGGCGTGATGCCAAACAGATAACACGTTCGGATTGAGGAACAGGCACATAGTCGGGTGAGATCTAATTGGCCGAGGGGTCAGCCAAAGAAAAGATAGATGGGTGTGACCATCGTCAGTTATAATACACCTAATCGCGAGTCAGTTTGTCCGCTTGTTCTGAGCGCTTAAAAGTAAAGACGCAGATCACGCCTCAATGAGTGTCAAGCGACAGCTCTAGCCATGGTCTTATCACCACTGAGAATAATAAATACACAACTTGACTGTTTTGATGTGGAATACTGTAGCCTACTCCTTGATAACTTGATAAGAGACTGTATGGCACAATAAACAATCGGACTACATGTCGGACACTGCTGGATAGCTTGAGCACCTCAACATCACCAGAAAGGTTGTTCCTAATGCTATTCATTGCTTTGACTACCTCATAGACTTTAAGACTAATAATGGAAAGGTTAATATGATGATGCCACGTTCAACCAATTAAAGAAACGTACGTGACAACTTAATCAAGCGCACCGGTGGGTGTAGGACACTTCATTCACAAATGTTACTCTGACTTTGACATTTGACTTTGATGACCACTATGTCATTCATTCACAAGTTCAGTACGTTCACCAATACTAACAAATCTTATCTTACATTAGGCTTGTGCAGTGATCATTAAATCCAGTTTGCGTTAGTAAAAGGGCTCCTACCTTTATGATCGCTATACAGCCTTTTTCTCAGCAACTCAGCTCACGCAGCTCACTGATAAAGAAGTTACCTCAGACTGACAAAACTGACAGCTCAAACCACAGTAAGTTACTGAGAATTGCTGACGACATCAATAATCTTTGGGGGTAGAAGTTGAATTTTCCCATTCAGCCTACCGAGCTAGTAAGCTAACGGTTGCTAACGTTAGCACTCCAGGCAGTTTTCAATGCATTTTCAGGCTATTGGGCTAATATACTTCGTAACCTAGCCTTAAACTTACATCAACGCAAGTAAACAGAACCCGTTTTGTTGTTTTCGTTGGGGGTCATATATTAGAACTTGTCTTGCCAACGAGACATCTCTTTTAAGCATGTTCAAATTCACGTTAGTTATCGTTGCCCTTCCTGCCTTGTCGTGGATCACGTTAGCCCCGCCCACTGGACCTAGGTCCGGCCAAGCCCACTGGATCTCATGTTCCGCAGCGAGCAGTACTTGTATAAATTGTGCATTTTTGATATAATTTTTTTAATGATTAATCAAAAATCGATCGTTAATTCTCCTGACTATCGATTAAGACAATTTAATCGAATGCCCATCCCTAATTTTAATACCAGCAAACTTCGTATTATATTCCTAAAACGCATTTTACTGTATCTACTTGTATGCTTTCTGGAAAATATTGCACAAGCTAGCACTAGCAGCTAGTTAGCATAAACTAGCATTGGATAAGATAAAACTGAGTTAGCCATGTTCATCTTTAAACAAACTTGGACTAACAAAAACGGTGGTTCATTCTAAACATTTAAGACAAATGGAAAAAAATCGTCTAAACCTTTAAAAACTAAGGAAATAATTTCTTGTCACCTTACCTGAATATAGTGTTCTGCTCCATATGGTCTTTCAATGTTCTTCTCTGACACTTCACCATCAAAAGAACGAACAAGGCTTTTCGAAAAATAAGGTTGCCAGTGGGGGAATCCAAGTTGGTCTGAATAGAGAGTGCATCACATAATTGATATAAGCCTTACAACTGGGGGGGGGGGGGGGGGAATTCAAGCAGCTCGGCTTCTTTTCATGGCTTGTGACCATCCATCTTCCTCTTGATCACATTTCAGAGGTTTTTTATGGGATTCAGGTCTCGAAATTGGGCTGGCCATGACAGGGTCCTGATCTGGTGGTACTCCATCCACACCTTTACTGCATCTTTTTTGCTATTTTGACCAATTGTCATTTTTCTGCAAATAAATGATCTAAATGACAATATTTTTATTTGAAATTTGGTAGGAATGTTGCCAGTAGGTTATAGAATAAAACAAAAATGTACATTTTACTTTAACACATACCAATAAATAGTAAAACCAGAGAAACTGATAATTTTGAAGTGGTCTCTTAATTTTTTCCGCGGCTGTATAGTGTGCTCACAGTATTTGTATTTTGCAGGACTGAAAGAGAACCACACTGTGGAGGAAGAAAACACACTTTCAATATTTTTTGAAGGCAAAGTAGCATTTTCCAGGAGATATAAAGGGTTCTGCATTTTTTGTTAGTTGTTTTGGGATTTGTGTTTAGAGTTTTGAGAAAACGAGGCATGCTTTCAAAATATGTGTGGAAGCAATTGAGAAAAACTGTAAGCATTTTGTATACAATATTATGTCAATACAATCTAGTGTTTGGTGGGACAGGAGACTGAAATTGTAAATATGGTTTGTAAGAACAACGGTATTGCTGTTTTATGTTTGACTATGAAAAATGTAGGCCTACACTGATACATTTTACAAAAGGAGAAATGGCTCAATGAGTCATTGTCATTCATATGGTGTGATTCGATGATTGTGTTTTCAATTTTGCACTTCTGTGTGCTGTAAATGCTTGGTAGTGTGCAGCAAATGCCTAGTTGTGTGTACTAAATGAATGTATGTGTGTGTGTTTTGAAAATATGGTTGTGTGTACCAAATGAAAACACGAGTTCCATTTTGTGAACAGTTAAGAGATTTGATAGCTAAGAGTCATCTTGCAAAGGGAGTGTCAGGTTTAGCATTTTGTGTGTGAGGTTTTCAGTTTTCTGTGTGCAGTTTTGAGAAAGCAGTTATTGTTTTGAAAAACGGGTTTTAGCAACAGTGAAAAACTGTAAGAAGAGCCGTGTATGTTCATAAAGAATCTTTACAAATAATTAGCAATCAAACAGGTAGCAGCTACAGTTAACAATTCAAGTGGAACACTGGACTTACGGTTTTCATCATCAGGGTTTGGTAGGGGCACTTTATCTGTCCGTTTCGTCATAAATTTAAGTAATGATCCTGAGGAGGGAATAGAGATAGGGAAGAGATGCTTCATTTTTCTTCTTGAGCATGGCTTTCATTGCTATCACAGCTTTAACAAAATAAAAGCAACATTATGCAACTATTTTACCCTTCAGAATGGGTTAGGTGTTGTTGTTGTGTTGCACTTGCTTAATGTTTGACTGTGTTATGAAAGTTGTTCACTAACTAGTTTGTCATATTGTCAAAGTAAGCTAATTTCAACAGGTTTTGCTATTCGTTAGCATCACTAGCGTTTAGCTATTTCTGCATAGGTTTGCTTTAACGCTAGCTGCTATTCAAGTTATTAGTTGGACAAAGTAGCCTAGCCACATTTTTCAATAACAGCAGTTGTCTGTTAATGTTATGCTAAGCCTAAATCATCCACTCCACTTACCGTTGTCTTTCTTTTTATTTTCTTCATCTTCTTTTTTTCTTCTTCCTCTTCTCACTACCAGATGGGTAGTTGTTCCTTTTCATTTCCCCTCAGCTTCGTTCTGTTCCGAACATTTCACATTCCCTAACGTTGTATCCACCTGTTCTATCCTGGGCTGGATTTTGACTGGGCAAAGCCAATGTCAATCAATCCAATCGGAATTTTGATACGCAGTCGTCTTTACCTAGCCTGGATACCAGCCCAAACCCCGCCCACAACATTTTTGGTCAGGGAGATTTGGTCTGGCTCTGGGCTAAATGGGAGAGAGTTTCATCGGTCCGAACTCCGACCAAGATGGCCGTGTCTCGGGTGCTTAATGGGGAATATTTTATGGGAATTAAGCTATCTACACGACTTTTTAATGTCTACATTGACTCGGGTTAGTTGTGCATGTGCAACACGAATGTTGCAGAGTATTGTTTGTCTTAACTAAAGCTCTCTAGACCATTATTGTTAGATCATTGCTAATGCGTACACAAAAAACCCATTGAAACAAACTGTAGCTTGTAGCCTTAATGCTAATTAATTAACGTGAGCAGGCATATCTCAACAGACATTGACAGCGCATTCATTTTGAAAGAGGAACAGAGAAACGCGATCAAGGCCTTTGTCGATTGAAACGATGTTTTTGCCGTCCTTCCAACGGGATCAGGTAAAAGTTTAATCTATTAGATGGTAATACTACGTTGCTCTGATTGGTTCTAGGTATCCAATTCAGCGGCTAGGCATTTTCTTTCCTGGTTCGTTGAAACACGCCCCATAATCACAGCCCAAAGGTTTGGTATCAGACTCATATTCTGACTAGAATCATGAGTATGACATCGTCAGGCTAGTCTTTACCTACACTGCCCTGCGCTTGGCCCTCTACCCATCTACGCATCCTAGTCCGAGAATTAATTTGTTCATTGAAAGTTAAATAAGGTGTTATAATAACACATTATTTTACTATACACATGCATATTATATACATGTATCATTCATTCTAACCTATATCGTGCATAATCGATGGCATGGATATTTTCACAGGGATCACAACGGTACACACCGTTACCGTGAGACTTTCTCATTCACTCCTGGTCAGAGAGTCTTCTTCTCAGAAAGCTTATTCCCTTCTTTGCATTACACACAATTGACACATATTTGGGTACATAAAATTCGATGTGTTTGAGACTCGTGACGCAACCGGCAATGTAAAATTCGCATTGTAGTTTTTAAAAATGTTGTTGGTCCACCGTCAGGTAATTAACGGATCCTGACCCGCTCTAGGGGGCCCCAAGCAATTGCCTGGTATGCCTAATGGGACGCAGCGCCTCTGAAGAGGAGACATCTCTATGGCCCTGCACCTGTTCTTTCACTTTTGGGAAGTGTGTGTAGTCTCCTTGCAGATCTTCTTTGAACACCTGAAGTTTTCGTTGAAATGAGCGGACAGCTGTCATCAGATCACACATGGAATTGTTCTTTCCCAGCTGCAAATTAAGTCCATTCAGGTGTGACATGATATCAGCCAAAAAGCTACACTATCCATGTTTTTCCTCGTCATTTAGAAAGACACAAAAGTTGGCTGCTTTCTGACTTTGCAGTTGGTCCAAGAAAGCTGTTACTTCATGTCTAATTGACCAAAATCGCTCTAGCACCCTGCCTTTGCTGAGCCATCTCACAATGTTGTGGAGCAAAAGATCATCAGAGTTTGCATCAACCTCTTTGAGAAAATCCCTGAGCATGCGATGCTGACAAGAAGAAGATGCCCTGAGAAAGTTTATGATTTTCATCATTGTCTTCATCACCTCAGCATACTCATCTGACAGGGCGGAGCAAAGGACAGCCTGATGAATAATGCAGTGGTAAGAGATCAGGTCAGCGTTGTCTTCTTTCAACCTCGCCACAGCTCCCTTTTCTCTCCCTATCATGGCAGGGGCTCCATCAGTGGTTATTGATATGACTTGTTTTGGCTCTATTCCTCGCTGTGATAGCATTTCCTTAATGGCCAGGTAGATGTCTTCTCCTTTGGTAGTAGTCTGCAGGAGAGTCACGCCTAAAAGGTCTTCACAGAACTCATTTTTCTCCCTGTTTAAGAATCTGATGTAAACCAATAGCTGAGCATTGTCAGACACATCAGTAGATTCATCCACAGCCAAGCCTACACACGGTGCCTTACAAATAGCTTCTTCCAGCTGGGACAGTGTATCTTGAGCTAGTATCTCACTTCTCCTTGTGGCTGTGCAGGCTGACAGGGGTATTTTCTCTATTTTGTCACAGAGTTCATCTCTTTCTTTACCATCAAGTAATGCCTCTGTTATTTCAGTCATGCACTCTTTCACAACACTTGCATCAGTAAAGGGCTTTTTGTTCACCATGTCTGTAGGCCTCTCCCACTTTACTATAGGCCTACTGTCCTAAGCAGTATATTATCCAAATTCTGCAATAGCCGTACATGTTGTTGCGTACATGTTGTTGTTACCATTTCCTGACAACAAAATTTGTTTCATTCACTTCATCTAAATGTATTTATATAGCACAACATCACAACTGACAAAGTGCTTTCAAATACACTTACACACAAATTGTATTGTCACACCAACTTATGTTGTTTACTATTTCAGACAGTACAGGCTGATCACCTATCGCATCGTCATGGAATGGGGTCTAAAAGGAGAGAAGCTTGGTCCAGGCAACAGGAGAGTTCTTCCTTCCTGTGTGGTTGAGCTAATAAGAAGAACTTATCCATCACCAACTGGGCAATATGCAGGTTTCAAAGAATCAGCGGATGCACAGCAATTGTTTTAGATATTTTACTTCACACGTTCTAGATGTTTTACTTATAGAAGTGTTACTGTTGTTCTACATTTTCTACTGTTTTTCTGATTTTCTACAAATTATTTACACTAAAAATGTTACAAATTATTTACACTAAAATGACTAACATAAAATAAAAATTAAAAAAAACTATGTTCACCAAGACATCAGTTGTAATGGTTTTGATCACGCTTACAGTACGATAAGAAAATGGGGGGGAAATAATGAAAAGTACAACCATCACAAATACAGTTTTTTTTTCAGTCTCAGACATCTGTATCATCTGTATCAACATCTGTATCACCAGTATGTTTAGTTGGAAAACGTGATGCATGTTCTGCAACCAAGTCAGCCTTGTTTGGCTTTGGAGTGGGAGCAATGTTGGCCGGTATGCTGACAGGAGGATGGATGTGGAAAGCTGGATCTCCAAGCCTGACATTCTTGTCAAACCGCCGTTGAATGGTTTGATTGCCTTGAGTGAATGACATTGTACTTTTCCTGTCCTGGGAATGAGAAGAGTGACACAAGAATGATGAGGATGGTTTATGTCCATTACATACTCTGATTTGTGTGGCCCGTGACTTGAGGAATGATGAGAGTAAAAAAGCTGTAACTAATTTACAAAGACAAAGTTATAAGATGAAGGCCGTCTATCTGAAAATTACATAAATCTGAGGTCAAACAAAGTGTGTGGGGAGGTCTGCAGAGGCCCGAGTGCTGCAGTTATCGCACAGACATTTTTCTTTCAGGTGTGCGTACATGGACAAAAATACCATTTCAAAAGTGTCAGCGCAAACCTTTCTATTGTGTAATTTCAAGTAAATTTCTTGCTTTCTTTTCCTTTTTTGAGATCTGATACATTGCATATTTTGTCTTACTTTGACCTTTTGGCATTTTCTGCAAATAAATGGGACAATTCACTAGTTTATAGAAGTAAACAAACAAGTTTTTCTTTACTCTAATACATACTGTAAATAAGTAGTAAAATAATAATAAAGATATTTTTGAAATGGTATTTCTTTCCAGAGCTGTGTGTTTGCATACTCACCAGATTGAGTACGGTCATGCTGACGGCCAACATTGTGGTTGTGGTCAATTATACTCAGCTGGAGCCTTGCTTGCATGGTGACATATGTGAAATGGCGCCTCTTCTCTGCGTACTTCAGCATAGAGCTGTGTAACACTTCAAGGGCCCCTGAAAGAAAAAAATATACAGTAGTACAGTGTTTACATTATGCAAAACTGACGTTTTCTCAAAGGAAAGGGGACACACTAAAATATTTCCCTTAGAGGTATTCCTACTCGTTTAGGGAAAATGTATTCAACCTACTGCCTAGAAGTTTATCCACACTTACCTGTATGCTTGAACAAAGTCATTTGACTTAGGTCTCTCAAAAGGTTTTTGTAAAGTACAACACTCTTCAGAGCGTTCCAGGCAGGACATCCCTTCTCCAGCCATTTCTTTCGTCGTTGTTGCTCCTTGCTGATGTCTTCGTGGCGACATCTGTACTCCTGCTCATTTTCTTCCCAGCGGTGGATACCACACACATGGTAAAGGATAGAGGTCCACCGGTGTTTCAACTCCTATTTGAGGACAATTATACACTGCTTAGTAATTTTCTCAGGTACATTTTAGACACAGAGTATGCACATTTGAACATGCTTTTGCGTGACACAAATATTCAGCATGTATAGATCATCAGCTACTAAGGCTTGTGTTTTTATCCCCAATTTCGAACCATTGCTTGTTAAATCTTTACAAGAGCAGGAAAAATGGATTCACAATGAGTGTTGCTTCCGAACTGGACAGGCTGGTATCATAGAAGTGTAAATAACTTGAAGTTACATTGCATTGTTGTGGTGTTGCTTTTCAGTGTTGGCTTTTACAACGCATAACATCACTATGAAACAGCTTGGCAAATTCATGAATGAAAAGAAGTAGTTGGATTGAAGAAATAACAGTACTTTGAATGCGTTATGCATAACAACATGTCTATGAGCATCACCTTCTCATCGCCACCACAAGTACTGCAGGAAAACCAGAAGTGATTGCCCAGAGACTTGATCCATGGCTGCAGGTCCCGGTTTTCTTTCTTCCTCGCCAATGCAGTTGCCTTCTTCTTTATACCTTAATAATGCATAAAAGATGAAAATAAATGGATGAATTATTTTGTCAACTGTAATAGCATTACAATAGACTTTGAATTCTCCAACATCTTTGGATGTTTTATTTTCATATGCAAAGGTTCAAACGTGAAGATTTCACATAATGAAGCAGTGTATAATGCCCAAGTAATGGTACCTTTTGCAACATGCCATGGGTCAAATTGATGCCTAAGCTCAGGATAGGACTCCCTCATGATCTTCCGTATTGATGGAGCCCGGTCAGTAGTAATCACGTCAACACCAACCCCGGAGTCCAGCAGACGATCCAGGCCCCTCCGGAAACCAACAGGCTCCATTGGCGGTGAACTGGTAGCCTCCGATACCTGTATTGATCATCGTAACAGGAAATACAGAACAAACATGCAGAGAGGCCTGTAAAAAGCAGAACGAAGTGATAAAACACACTCAATAACTTACTTGGCAAAGCTGTTCATACTTTACTTGAATTAGATCTGACATGATGACTTTCTTTGTTGCATCATCCATAAAGCTGTAACAGGTGTACTTGGCACTGTAACCGGGGGAATCAGATCTGTGGATGACAAACAAGGAAGTTACTTGTGGAGTGATGGCAAACATGATTTGATATGAATTATAATGTAAGAGGACAACTAACTACATATACTGTATGATCCATTATGGGAATATCCACCACAGACATCTGTGTGTCCACCAGCAGCTACTGTTTCCTGGAGTTCTGATAAAATCTCCTCCTGCATCTCAGTGTAGGCTTTGTGAATAACAGGTATCATATAGGTGGATTGTAGTGAATAGTATGATGTCTTCTTTGGCAGTTGTAAATTCAGAAGATCAGCCCACTCTTCAATTTCATTCTGTGTTGTTCCTGTGAAAATAATGGCTGCTGAGGATACCAGGTTGTTCTCAGGCATTCCACGGACAGGACTGCCACACTCCCGTATGGTGATTGATGCATGTCCATTCTATTTTAATTTTTGATCCACGGCTGGTGATCTTCTTCTCACAAATGGATACCCCGCATGTGTGACAAGTTGTGAAAAGTTCCATGAGGCATGACTCGTTCACAATCCACTTCGTCTCAGACCAGTCACCTCTCCTTTCTGCTCCCGCAATGTTGTCTGAGGAGGATGATCTTGTGGATGTGCCCTCACTGCTCAATGGAAGGAATGTGCTGTCATCTCTGTCCACAGGTGTCTCTATGGAAGTCATGGTGGTATCCAGGGTCTCAGATGCAACAGCTGAGCTCGGGTTTTCTGACTATGAATATAGAAAAAGAATACAAAGTACAGTAAATTGGCTGACTGGCTGCACTTATTTATAGTGTGCAAAGGCCTCATGATCATACAGTATTTTGACCATGTGAAATTGTTAGCTTTTTATTCAGACTAAATGTGTACAAAAATATGGGCTTATCAGTGACAGTATTTTGACAATGTGAAATTGTTGGCTTTTTATTCAGACTAAATGTGTACAAAAAATATGGGCTTACCTGTGACAGTCTCCAGGTAGGAGGTATGTATGTTCCAGATGTCAATGGCTTTGTGCTTGGACCTGCATCAGCTGGGCTGGTGAGCACCATCTGGAACTGTTCCTTGTCCAATCTGGACTTCAGGGGGGTTGACTGAAAAGCTGGCTCTTCTTCTTCCGGGGTTGCGGCCTCAGATTGTGCCGTTTCAGCCATTGCAACAGGAGCGCATGCCTTTGAAAACACATCATTTTTTGCATTGTGGATTACAAGAATCTCAGTCAGGTTTTAGAAACACTAACAGTAACATAACATCAGCATTCACTTTCAACAAATAACAGTGACAGATATGTTTATGCACAATTATTCCACTAAGAAACATTTTCTGTTTTCAGAGTGGACAATACATATATCCAATTCAAACCCTTTCAAAGTAAGAGCTTCGTGTTCTTCATGTCCTATTTTGACTTGTTTCCAAATGACACTCATGCAAACAGCTGCCATACCGTATGCTATTTTATGGAAGAGAGGGGGTGTGTGGCTTCACTCAAGGCTCTGTGATGCTCATGGCCGACGACAGCAGCATACAGACACACTGGGCTGCCTCAACTAAACCAGGGAAGACCAGCGTACTCGGCAAACTTTTAGAAGTTTTGTGTTCCAGGAAGACGCAGATGGGTCAAAATGGAAGTCCCTTTGCGCACCAAAATAACACTAAAAGTACAGAGCTCAGGATGTCCCTGGTCTGCTACTTATAGAGCTAGGCTCTAGTAGCTGAGACTCAGCCCAGTTTGTCTTGTTATGCTAGCCTAGATTCTACACTGTGACTGAAAACATGGAGTAGGTACTCGTACAGAATACATCATCCACACGTCAACGTAAGCATAGTTGCAGAGGATTGAAACAACAGCCCAGATATTATGTTTAGTAAGCATCACTGGTAGTATGGCACCCAGTGATTGATTGTTATGTTTTATGATACATTTTCTCAATATTGCTTTTGCATAACCCTGGCGCATCACCGTTAGGCTACGCACGGATGCTACATAAAATCATTAGTAGTTTTGTTTACCAGTGTTGCAGGAACAGCAGATCCCTATCTTCTTCTTGTTCTTCTTTCTTGTTGATGTTTTTTGTTAGCGGAATATACATTTTCATTGAGGTTTGATTACGACATAACTTTATCTGTTATGCTCTAAAATTGCAGAATTTTGGACCCAGCCCAGCTGGAATTGTTAGCACAATCTCATGACATAATTTTGAATTGGAGCCCAGCTGGAACCCACTTATTGCCTATGTTTAGTTTAGCCCATCTACGGCCCACCTATTACCCATGTAGGCTCCAACGACAAAGCCCACGTGCTGCCCATGCTTGGTTTAGCCCATGTAATAAACACCTATTGCCCATGTGGTGCCCAACAACCAAGCCCACTCGAAGCCTATGCCCAGCCAACACCCACCTAGCCCATGTGGGCCCCAACTGTATGTGTTTGCAGGGATGAAACTAACTGTTTTGGAAAGATTAGATATTTTCTCTTAATATATTACAAATCTGTGATGGTGTTCATTTTCTCAAAATTAGTTTTTTTTAAATTTGGGATTTTTCTACACGCCCAGCATTCAATGGCCTATGGAAGCATTTTCAAATGCTAACAAAATGCACTAAGTTTATGACACAGAGCTTAAACTGCATATTTGTGTATACTGTCTGCTTTGGAATTCTCATTGTTAGTTGAAATACTACATTTTATCACTTTTTCACGTGTACACTGAGATAGAGAGCAATGTGTGGAAATCAATAACACTGTTTCACAATTTAGGAAAGTCACCTGTGGTGTACCCCAGGGATCTGTAATTGGACGGAAGCTTTTTTTGCTTTACATAAATGATATATTGATGTTACAGATCAGTTGAATTTCATTATCTTTGCAGATGATACAAACATGTACTGTTCGGGTAATAATTTACAGCAACTCTTTTCTTCTATTGAAAGAGATTTAGAAATCCTCGAAACCTGGTTTGATGTTAATAGATTGTCACTCAATATATATATATATAAAAAAAAAAAATCATGGTCTTTGGAAATCGAAAAGAAATAGGTAAGGACATTAAATTAAAAATAAGTGATGCTGAAATTGAACGAGTGACCGAGATAACATTTCTAGGAGTGGTCATTGACCATAAATTAACATGGAAACCACATGTTTATTATATCAAAGGAAAGATCTCTAAGAGGAAAGCAATTTTGTACAAATCAAGAAGCATGTTAAACTATAAGGCCTTACATATTATTTACTGTTCACTTATACTTCCCTACATATCATTGTGTGGAAGTCTGGGGATTGACATATAAAACAACTGTCAATTAAATAATTATTTTCCAAAAACGAGCTATAAGGATAATAAATCAGGTTGATTATTATGCACACACTAACCCATTGGTTATGAAATCATTTGTTATGAAATTGAATGATCTGGGGCCGTATTCACAAAGCCTTTTATCTTACCACTAGGAGTGCTCCTAACTCGCGCTAAAACCTTTTACGTAGGAGTAATTTCTTAAAAGTGATTCACAACGGCTCTGAGACCTACTCATACTAAGGATAATACCAACTCCTAAGCTTAAGATTCAAAACTCCGTTGCTATGGATGACGTCGCTTCTCATGCACGAGTTTAGAAGGGGTGAGGACGGTGATTGGTTGTTGACAGGCTCTCTCATTAAAAACTCATTCGTGACGTCTCTCTAACAATCCCACTATATCGACTGAAAATAAGAGAATAACCTAGGCTTCAAATTAAGTCATATTAAATAGTTATGGACAGTGCAGTTAGCAGAATGCACACGCATGATGACAAGTTTGTGCATCCAACGGGAATGACACTTTGCACGTTAAGAGAAATATAAAGCGATCAATATAAAATATGGCAATTGCATGTAATCAAGGCAGTAATAATTAAAGCACCCAGCAAACTGTAAGGCTATTATATTTCCAGCCCTTGACCACTTCAAATATCAGCACATGCGGCCCTTTAACACTCTAAGGTCCAAGGCCTTTTAGACTTTTCTAAGTTTTCTGACATGCCTTGATGTTTTTGTACATTTTGCTTAACTAAAAACATTGATGCACAAATGGAATATATGATTCTATTCTAGAAGACCTCAGCAATAATATTAGAAAATGGTTCAATGTTTCCGTGGTTGTTCTTTTTATGTCTCTAAGACGAAAACTCAAAAATAAAAATATCCCGGATGAGGGATATAGACCTTTTAGTGTTAAGCCCTCCAATCTTAATTGATCAAAGCGAAACGAACGTGAAACGTATAGCCTCAGCGAAAGCCTACTGGTCCCAGGACCAATAGCCACTGTCACCCCAGCGGCATCCAGCTGGTAAGTTCTCAAAAACCTGCTGCTGACCGCTCTGCGTTGAAATGCACAAGTCATATACATCCAACTGTTGGATGATGTGGGGTCTACAGTGCGTTGATAGTTTGATGAATTAAACGGCTGAATGATGATCCCTAGTGTCGTCATTTGCGTTTTCCGCGAAGCCAAATAGCCTATCTTTATGTTTCCAAACATTTCACTTCGGGACACATCGTTGTTTAAAGGCGTCATTGCATCCCGCGCTAATTCTACGACAATATTAATACCTTCACGGTTTAAGCAATGTCTTTTATCAATTCCAAGTCGGCTGCAGCCATCTTACGATTTTTTGTGAATAGGTCTTAGTGACTTAGGAGTCCTCATGAGGAGTTTTAAGCTGTCCTAGACTTAGGTGCTACTTTTAGGGATAAAATATTTTGTGAATTGCTCTTAGTAAAAAAAATTAGGAGTCCTACATTTAAGACTGACACGCCCATTATTTTTAGGAGTTTCTCCTAAATTCGCCACTTATGAGCTACTTTTAGCCCTAAGATTCTTTGTGAATACGGCCCCTGGTATATTATAAAATAATGCAAATAATGTATCGAGCTAACTCAAACCAACTCCCAGTCAGCATACAAAGGTTTTTCTCATTTCAAGAGACAAAATATAATCTCAGAGATGTCTGTAAATGTACTGTACCAAATGCCAAAAAAGAAATTAAAAGGAGATGTTTATCTGTTGTTGGAATTTCATTATGGAATGATGCTAACATAATCTTAAGAAAGTGTAAGACATTTTTTGTTTTCAAAGGGATGGTAGCTAAAGCCATTTTAAGGGCTACAAGTGTCCATAATGTATGCAGGATTTTGTGCTGTTTATTTGGGATCTTGCGTCATTGCTCTTCTTGTGACTAGCTTTTTGGAGGCACTTCTTTTGTTTGTTTTTTATTTCCATTACATGTATTACTTGAAAAAAATGCATATGTTGATGGGTAGCTTAAATTGGTCAAACAGGACAGGCTTAAATACAAGCATTATGCTTCAGCTTGTGCCTTTTCAGTCACTTTCAATGTATTATTATTTGTGTTGAACTTGTTTGTTGTTACTGTGTGTGACTGAATAAAAACATATATCATATCATTTCACAAAATGTTTGGTCATAGAAATTTGGGGCCGTATTCACAAAGAATCTTAGGGCTAAAAGTAGGTCATAAGTGGCGAATTTAGGAGAAACTCCTAAAAATAATGGGCGTGTCAGTCTTAAATGTAGGACTCCTAATTTTTTTTACTAAGAGCAATTCACAAAATATTTTATCCCTAAAAGTAGCACCTAAGTCTAGGACAGCTTAAAACTCCTCATGAGGACTCCTAAGTCACTAAGACCTATTCACAAAAAATCGTAAGATGGCTGCAGCCGACTTGGAATTGATAAAAGACATTGCTTAAACCGTGAAGGTATTAATATTGTCGTGGAATTAGCGCGGGATGCAATGACGCCTTTAAACAACGATGTGTCCCGAAGTGAAATGTTTGGAAACATAAATATAGCCTATTTGGCTTCGCGGAAAACGCAAATGACGACTCTGGGAATCATCAGTCAGCCGTTTAATTCATCAAACTATCAACGCACTGTAGACCCCACATCATCCAACAGTTTATCCAGTTGCCTTTGCCCTTTGGACAATCGCCAATTGCACAAGATCAAAGTAAATTCCATGGCGATCGCAGGAATGTCCAGTGAATGTCCACACATTACAATAATTGCCCCATCAAAAGATGAGGACGTTTTCGACTCGTGCATTTCAACGGCGGTCTGCAGCAGGTTTTTGAGAACTTACCAGCTGGATGCCGCTGGGGTGACAGTGGCTATTGGTCCTGGGACCAGTAGGCTTTCGCTTACGTTTCACGTTCGTTTCGCTTGAAGGGCCATATGGCTGATATTTGAAGTGGTCAAGGGCTGGAAATATAGCCTAATAGCCTAACAGTTTGCTGGGTGCTTTAATTATTACTGCCTTGATTACATGCAATTGCCATATTTTATATTGATCGCTTTCTTTTTCTCTTAACGTGCAAAGTGTCATTCCCGTTGGATGCACAAACTTGTCATCATGCGTGTGCTTTTCTGCTAACTGCACTGTCCATAACTATTTAATATGACTTAATTTGAAGCCTAGCTTATTCTCTTATTTTCAGTTGATAAAGTGCGATTGTTAGAGGGACGTCACGAATGAGTTTTTAATGAGAGAGCCTGTCAACAACCAATCACCGTCCTCACCCCTTCTAAACTAGTGCATGAGAGTCGACGTCATCCATAGCAACGGTGCTTTTATCTTAAGCTTAGGAGTTGGTATTATCCTTAGTATGAGTAGGTCTCAGAGCCGTTGTGAATGACTTTTAAGAAATTACTCCTACGTAAAAGGTTTTAGCGCGAGTTAGGAGCACTCCTAGTGGTAAGATAAAAGGCTTTGTGAATACGGCCCCTGGTTTAAAGTCATGGAAATCCATTGGTCAAAATGTGTATGAACCCTGTATACAGTATATACTGTGTATCATTGCTTCTGTTTTGATTATAACATCGGATCTCTTCCACTATCCAAGAGTGTTCATCTGGATGCTTTCAGTGAGTGCAGTAACTTCTCACTCTCCAGAAGCTCGTCGACTGGGTCACCTACACGACTTAGCACAAGTACATTCTGTCTTCCTGCTGAGGTAGTCAACACACCAAATACACATAACCAGACTGGATTGTATACTTTAATTAATTAATTAATTGATTGATTAATTGATTAATACATAATTATATTTTAGAAAGACCTAATGCCGTAACCTCCATCCTGTATCCTCTTCACAGGTGACAAGTGACTCTGAGCCCAGCGGGCTACTGGACTCTCCCGTAGTTGATATTGAGGCTGACAACTTGCAGCTGCTGGCAATCCAGAATCGTGCTGACAGAGAGGACGCAGAGAAAGTCATTTATTTTGGCACGTCTCCCGGTGGTGACGTGCATTATACGTCAAAGCCTGAGATGTCAGATGCCCCTGCCAACATGTGGGACCTCATGGCACCAAAGGCCATACCCAACCTCAAGGAAGACCAAGGTCAGTCAGACAAAATGCTCTTTTGTGTTGAAAATATGAACATAGTCCTGAAGATCAAACCATCTGAGGTGTCCATTTTGTCCATTGAGACCCTTCTGACCACACACAGAAGCAGTCAGAGCATGGGGGAAATATTTAGAAATTACAGATTTCTGTGCCCTTGACTTAACCCTAGATCCCCTTTAAATTCATGGTTCCACTGAACTTTTGGTGCAAGTCGGTTGCAATTAAATATTTCTCTTTTCTTCTCTTGAATAAAGTTTAATTAACAACTAGAATCCCGAGGGGTGGAATAAAGGACAAGAAAGAGAGGAAGAAAAACTTTTCAGCCATATTTAATGAGCAGAAACAATGTTCAACCATCTTAGTTAGTTTATGTAGCAATCACTTTTTCTACTCTATTTTTTAGGGGCTTTTACCCACTTTGCTTAGCATTCTGCCGGCTGGCCCTGAGAGAAGGCAGCACGCTTGGTTGCCCCTCTTATCGCCCATCCCCCTGGCTGGCTGGGCATCCTTCTGAAGTACACACTGCCAGGGCTTATGCTGATGACATCATCTGAGCTGTCAGTCTAATCATGGCTTGCCCCTCAGGGTGAGTGGTGTCATGCACTGTTGCACACCAATATCCCAATCCCACCATTCTGACCCCCCACCCCTGCCTCCTCCAACTCAATTGCAATACAAGACCACCCCGTCAATGCTGTCTTCTTTTTCTTGTTTTTTGCCTCTGATGACTTTATCTTAATCACATCCTTTTTCATTTTCTGTTATCTCTGGGTTCCCACGCTACACTGCCCTATGCCCACAGACACCAGACATTAGAATGAATATTTGGTCTTGCTTGTGGGTTTCTGCAGGTGTTCACATTTCTCTGACAATCCCCTCAAAGGTTGTCACTTAGTGTTTCTGCTGATTTTGTGTTGCGACACTAAAATATCTTTTGTTGCACCATATCATATTTGTCAATAAGATTTTGTCTTTTCCTTAGTTAGTTGTCATAAGTGGTTATAAAAAGGCGTACGTTTCAGTCTTCAATCTCAATATTTATTTTAAATGCACAAAAGGTTCAGGGAACGACTCTGCTAACCAGCCAGATATGTAAACATAACACTGACTTCGGTTAATGTATAGACTATTAATGTTATGGTTTAAACCAGGGGTACTCAATAGGCGGGCCACGGTTCGGACCCAAAGGCAATACAATTCACACCGAAGCCAAAATCATCATTCTAAAATAATCATGATCCAAGCGAGTTTTCATTGGTGCGTGATACGTGCTGTATTTTGGTTCCTACTCGGTGTGGTTTCTGTTTTCCATGTTCAATCCAGAGGTCCAATTTATTATCACATTAGCATTTAATTATCACGGCAAACAATTACGCTGCACTGAACTGTAAGTGAAGTATAAAAAAGTTAAAATAACGAAACCTGTAATTAGTGTGCTTGCCCGAAGGGAAGCACAGTATTGTTCTTCATAAGTTTTCTTTATTTATTCTCCCTGTTTTTCTTGCAGCTAACTACGCCTCGCCCGATTGAGATGGAGACGCCGTTCAAACACCGAAACGTCCGGCCCGAACTGGTGCAACCTGCTATATCTTTTCGTGGCGGTACTCCATGCCACTTTTTTTTATACCTCTTTTTCATCACCTTTTTTCCCATAGACTTGCATGGCAGAACTCTGTGGCATTATGACATCATAATGGGGTCATTAAACTGGCTTGCACCTGTGCTTCACTGACACCTGCGCCAAGGTCCCAAGGCTCCTCTTCTCTCTCTGTCCCTCTCCATTCAACTGTATAACTAGGAATATTAAGAGACACCTTCCATACCAGGGCTCTACTCACTCATGCATACTCCCTCATGTTTACTCACTCATGCATACTCACTCATGCACACTCACTCATGCATACTCACTCATGTTTACTCACTTGTGCATACTCACTCATGCATACTCACTCGTGCATACTCACTCATGCATACTCACTCATGTTTACTCACTCATGCATACTCACTCATGTTTATTCATTCATGCATACTCACTCATGCATACTCATTCATGATTACTCACTTGTGCATACTCACTCATGCATACTCATTTGTGTGTGTGTGGTAGGCGCGCACGGCTGACACCTGCCCCAATTCCAAGGCACTTGTTCTCTCTGTCATGGCCGCAACAGAGCAAGCACACTCTCGCAGTTCGTTCACGAAACGCATTCTAGTTATTTCTTGTGAACGAATATCATTCACGTCTTACTAAACCTAGACATGTGAAAGTGAACGAGGTTAATACGTCCTTTCTGTTTCCTCTTCTGAGCATATGCAGGTTACGTGAAAAATTATCCGAAGACCCAGTCAAAATGAACGAAACATTTAGGTTTCCTCTAGCTTCCCATGCTGAGCCTATGCAGATCACGTGAAAAATGATCTCACCTCCCGACCGTGTCTTTGGATCAACGTTCGTTCATCTGCCGGATACGGGTCTTTGGATCAATGATTCGTTCTTTTGCCAATCGTGTCTTTGGATCTATGATTCGTTCTTCTGCCAATCGTGTCTTTGGATCTATGATTCGTTCATCTGCCGGATACGGGTCTTTAGATCAATGATTCGTTCTTTTGCCAACCGTGTCTTTGGATCTATGATTCGTTCTTCTGCCAACCGTGTCTTTGGATCTATGGTTCGTTCATCTGCCAGATACAGGTCTTTGGATCCTTTTCCACGTGACCTGCACAGGCTCAGTACAGCTAGAGGAAAGAGAAATGATTCGTTCTTTTTTCCGACTGGGTCTTCGGATACGAGTCTTTGGATCATTTTTTACATGACCCGCATTGGTTTAATAGAGGAAACAGTTACCTTATTCCCTTTCACTTTACCGCTGTTTTTAGTATAGAAACGTGAATTATATTCGTTCACAAGTCATAATGACTGGTTTTGTTATTTTCACTTTACATTTACACTTACAGTTTAGTGCAGTGCAATTGTTTGCCGTGATAATTAAATGCCAGTGTGATGATAATAAATTACAATTTAACACCATACAAACTGTCATGTGTAGTGTACTCTTCATGTTGGTGTCAAGTAAGGGCGGAGTCGGTCTGGCTTGTGCTGAAAATCGCTGTTTCTCACTGAGGTGTCGCATATTCGTGGACGCCATGTTAACGTGTTTGTTTTTATAACCTCAAAGTCATGTCTCCCGCGTAGCTTGATTTGACAAGCTCCGTGGGACTAGCCACTCAATAAAATAGATTTAAAAAGTATGCAATCTGATCTGCAATCAAAAAAGGGAATTCAAGTTTTTTATTTTCTACAGCCTATTCATGACTATAGGTCTTTTTTGTTTTTAACACTTCTTTTATTGTTTTTTTTAATTTCATGTATATACATATATATATATATTTTGCTAAGTGTGTTTGTTTGTGTGTTTATTTTAGATAATTGAATGTCTTCTCTGCACAAAGCACATTGGCCCTCATTCTCGATCATTTTCTGTAATTCTTCAGAAATGTTTCTTACGGGACTTCGTAAAGACACACTTTTGTTCAAATCCACACAAAAGCAACTCGTAAAAGGTGTTCATTAATAAGGTGGAGATCTTTTCTAACATTGAACTTCCAAAGTCCGTAAAACACATTTAAGAAGTCACTTAAAAAAAGAAAAATAGCCACCATCAGTGTGAAGACAGGTCACGAGTAGGAGTATAAAATGCAGTCAGTGCTGTCAGTTTAAATACCCACCATAAGTGTGAAGACTGGTCATTAGTAGCAGTATGAAATAGAGTAAACGCATGTCACAATTCTCAGAGATTGGGTTTAATGTTTATTTATTCACTTACATTTGCAGCGTTCGTGTACATTTACATTCACATTCAGTTATTTAGCAGACTCCTTTGTCCAAAGTGACGTACAAGGGAGAGAACAGTCAAGCTACGAGCAATAGAGACCTAGTGTAACAATAAATATTACCTCGTAGAATCATGACTATTAATGTGAAACGTAATTGTTAATGATACACAGGGTACCCCCAGGATTTTTCATCTCAAATTTAAGACTTTTTAAGACCTTTTCAAGACCACTTTAGATGAAATTTAAGACCAACATCGCACCTTTCCTGATATGCATAATTTTATGAAAAAAAAAAAAAAAATGTAATCATAAGACAACCATTTAAAACAATAACTATGAGGGGTGGACGTGTGAGTGTGTGTTTGTGTACATGTGTGTGTGTGTGTGTGCATGCGTGTCTGGATACGTCTGTGGGTGAACCTGTGTGCGGTTGTAATACAACAGATCCTACAGCCTTTGGAGCTCTGCGCTTTTGGCAGCAATCTGTTCATCCAGTATGATGAGTTCAGCCAACTTATTATAGCGGGAGCTTTTCCATTAAAGTTGCTGTGTTTTTGAGGTGTTTGTTGCAATTTAATTGCGGAAGCAAGTGGAAGTTGTGATAGAGTTGCGAATTTCCCTCTTTGTAATTATAATTGAGTTATTTGTTAAAAATAAGTTATTAATAAACAAACATTCATTAAATAACAAAACCATTGAGAAATGGTCCTCTAAAATAATAACCTCACCAACATGCCAAATAAAAGATGTAGCAAAAATGTAGCAAAATAGGCATCATTCAAATGTTCCTCTCGTGGAAATGGCAACAGCTGTTATCAAGAAACATAGTTATGCGATGTAATGCTAAACACGTAGTGAGAACAGTACATAGCAACAACGAAGTGCACCTGTTGGTATTACAAAAGGACCACCAGTAAGACTGAATAAAGTGTTATGAATATCTCAGCCTTCACATATAATGGGGAAAAAACTGCCTGTGTCACTGATCTGACGTCCTGTCATGCACGCCTTTCTGCCGTTTTCAATCGGTTTTGCTATCCTTGTTAATTTATTTTATCTGTATAGGGGTTTATGTTGTTCAATCTCATATATGAATTTAAAGTTGTCCAATTTCAACTAACCCATTCTTCAACACTATGCTACCTTATCTTCAAACAGAAAGTAAGTTAAAATCTCAATTGCAACAGCTTTCGAGGGTTTGGGAAATAATCGCTGCTGATTTGATGTTTGGTGGAGTCAATCCAGAATTAGTGTTGATGAAATTATAATCAAGTCACCCAAACTGCCGTGAAAAAAACGGGAGTCGCTGAAACTGTTGTTGCATCCCTGTACAACAGTGTGTTCTTAAATGTTAGACGTTTCAATTTCTTTAATCACCCAAAAGCCCCGCTCCACTGTTGCCTGTGATAGCAGACGCTTATTAACTAGCATTACCCTGTCCCTGACAGGGCAGTGTCCTAGATAACTGTCTAGCTAGCTAGTGCAGCTAGTGAATAGTTAACGTTAGCTAGTTTTATCCTATATCGTGTCAGCATCTCAGCCAGTTCAGAGTCATATACAGGTTGCCTGGTATTTTGGATGCGACGTTTGGGTGTACTAAGATTCGTTGTCACAACGAACAATAAACAAATGTGGACTTGATGAACGAAATTTAGGACCTGTTGACGAAATTTAAGACTGGTTGACAAAATATAATACCTTTTCAAGGCCTTAAATTATATATACTAAATTTAAGACTTTTTCAAGTTTTTAAGACCTCGCGGGTACCCTGGATACAAATATTCTCGTATTTATTATTATTATAATTATTTTAATCCAAGATGTCTGTAGAGATGACGTGAATAGTGGTGATTGAATCTGAGTCAATCGGATTCAAAGATCCAAATCCTTAAATCCATAAGTCACGAGTCCGTGGTCTCAATTAACCTGAATCTTTCGGTTCTGGCTGCTACGGACGACATTATTAAAACAATGCACGAATGTCATCAAACTGTAGGTCTATAACAACATTAACATATCCGTTTTTCATCTGGATAGTAACTTAGATTAAGCATAGCTATTGATATACGGACCCGGAGCTGCCAGCTGCGTGGTTGAATAAGAACTTCCTAGACAGAGCTCTACACAGATCCAGATCCATACACTGAGCGAACTCATGGGTCGGATTCGTATCCGGTTGAGTGAAAGACTTACTCAAAGGATTCAGGTGTAATGGGACGGACTCGTATCCGGCTGGGTGAAAGACTAACTCAAAGGACTCAGGTGAAATTAAAAAGGATGCAAACATTGGAGATGTCGCCAACGTGACGACATCTCCGATGTTTGCATCCTTTTTAATATTCAAATATGTCCGTCCCATTCAATATGAGTCCTTTGAGTTAGTCTTTCACTCAACCGGATACGAGTCCGACCCATTTCACCTGAGTCCTTTGGGTTAGTCTTTCACCCAACCTCAATTGATTGATAGGCTACAGGAAGCAGGCCCGTCGTCAGATTAATTTCATACGTTTGTAACAGCATTTACGCTACTTTCAGGCCGTGTTTAACGTGTAAGGTAAGTTAGATAAACTGACTAAAATCATTTGATGACTTCGTTCAGTCAATTGCCAAATAGGTTAAAGCAATAAACAGCCGTTGACAAATGTTAGGTGTGTTTTGTGCAGTGTAGACTAGTGTTATATAGGCTATATATATTATATATAAATTGGCAGTGTTATCAACAGTTGATAGAATTCTGATAGTAACAACACGTAAGGCATTTTAAGCAGTATTTTATTGTTAGCTCACATAAGTGATCTAATCCCGCCATATACACCCAGTGGCAGTAGATATTCACTCCATTTGCATTGCGAATTACATTGCGCAACATTCTGTATGTAGTCTACCAAATCAACTGTAACTCGTCTGAACCAATTTTCTTGAAATGTGTTCATTGTAAACATGACAATTAAATTATTAAATTAAGTAAAAATAAAAAATAATTATCTATTCACAATTTCCGAAATTACATATTTAATTCTGTCTAACCAGCCAAGCATATCATGTTAAAATGTTTTGAATGTATCTAGGCTTACTGTGTGTGTGTGTGTGTGTGTGTGTGTGTGTGTGTGTGTGTGTGTGTGTGTGTGTGTGTGTGTGTGTGTGTGTGTGTGTGTGTGTGTGTGTCTGTGTGTGTGTTTGCGTATTTCCCCTGGATATCCTCAAAACTGCATTACAGTGGTTTGCTGTGAGTGTGCGCATTAGGCACTAGGGAGTGGGCTGCTGAGCTCATTCAGCGACAGAATTTCTACTGATTCAGATTCAAAGGACTTAAAAGATCCGGATCTTTTTAGTGATTCACTCAGAAGATTCACAGTCCTTTCAGTGACTCAAAATTCCCATCACTAGACGTGAACGCAATCACCAAAGGGTTCTCACAAATTCAACCGTTAACCCTTTTACATGTAACACGGAGTTTTTTTCAAATGGCATTCCTCAACGCGATTCCTCAAATAACCACAAGAGGGCCCTGTGGAATCGCATTTGAGAAGATTCCGGAAGAGTTACGACTGCTATTTCGCGTTCTGAAAGTCTTCTGAAGTTTAGAATAAATTGCAGGTGAGAAAACTATGGAGAATGGCAATTGTTTTCCTAAATCCACCGAAGAGGAGTTCCTTCTGAAGTCCTTCTAAAAGTCTTCCCAACTGCTGTCGAGAATGAGGGCCATTGTGTCTATTTATATCATATGAAATGTGCTATATAAATAAACTTGAACTTGATAGAACAGAATGCCAATGTCCAATGATGATGAATGTTTATTGCCAACACACAGTGAAGATATGAAGTGAGCGTTGCAGATTAATGAATGATGCCCGTTAATATAATTATCTGTGTAAAAGACTTATATCCATTGTCTGATCCGTGGTTTTGTCTTAGAGACGCACGGCAATGTTGAAAGCTTGCAAATGTCTCTGATCTTGATTTGTCCCACAACTCCTCGCTGCTCCTCTCTCCAGCTTCTTGACCAACAAAATGGCTAGAGGAAGGTCAGGCTTATATAGGGAAAGGGGCTGAGAGGCATGTTCAGGCTTGCCCCAGGGGGAGACTCGAAACTGTCCACAGATTTATTGGGGCTGCCTAGAAACTGTCTCGGGGTTGGCCAAATGGACAGTGACATTCCACTGTTTACAACCCCCACAGAACCTAGGGATGATCTGATTGGTCTGACCTTGTTATCGCCCCCGGTCCTGTGAGTGGCCCAAACAGCAGGGTGCCAAGCTGATGCATCTGGGATAGGGAGTCTTTTTTACAGAAGGGGTTACGTGAAGTTAATGAAGGGGTTAAGTTCAGTGACTTGCATGCAGAGGAGACCCCAGACAAGTTGGAATAGGTCAAGAGAATGAGTACGAGGAAAAGGAGTGATGTTTGGTCTCATTTTGAAAATCTCTCTTCATCAAAAGCGAAATGCATACTTTGAAAAAAGCACTTATCGATTCAAGGAGGAAGCACCTCAAATATTAGAAGGCACCTCAAAAGTTCACATCCAACTGTGCTCTTAGCACAAGTAAGAGGAGGCAGCGTTGATGGTACTGCGGCAGCAGGAGCTGTTTCCACCAGCACCTCTTCAACTGGGCCTGCAACTGCTTTGTTGACCATGCCCACAGCAGCACTTACCAGCACTTCAACTGGGCCTGCAACTGCTTTGTTGACCATGTCCACAGCAGCACCACTTACCAGCACCCAAGCAGGTAGGCCACAGAGGCCACAACCACAAACCTCAATGGGCAGCTTTATTACAAGGCCAATGGATCCGTTAAGGCAGCGTAAACTGGATGAGTCTCTGGTCAAAATGATTGCCTGCGATTTCCAGCCCTTTACTGTGGTTGAAGACAAAGGCTTCAGAGAATTTACCAAGCTTCTTGACCCATCATACTGTCTACCAGGTAGGAAAACAATTTCAACAAGTTTTCTACCGATGATGTATGGCAAACTAAGGAATGAGGTCATAGACAAAGTCAAGTCTGCCACAGCGGTTTGTCTTGCAACAGACTGCTGGACCTCAATTACCACCACAGGTTACATTTCTGTGACTTGCCATTTCATGGAAGCTTTTAAGATGACCTCATATGTCCTGGACGGTTTTGTCATGACAGGGTACCCCCAGGATTTTTCATCTCAAATTTAAGACTTTTTAAGACCTTTTCAAGACCACTTTAGATGAAATTTAAGACCAACATCGCACCTTTCCTGATATGCATATGAATAAAATAAAAAAATGTAATCATAAGACAGAACCATTTAAAACAATAACTGTGAGGGGTGGACGTGTGAGTGTGTGTTTGTGTACATGTGTATGTGTGTGTGCATTGCGTGTCTGGATACGTCTGTGGGTGAACCTGTGTGCGGTTGTAATACAACAGATCCTACAGCCTTTGGCAGCAATCTGTTCATCCAGTATGATGAGTTCAGCCAACTTATTATAGCGGGAGCTTTTCCATAAAAGTTGCTGTGTTTTTGAGGTGTTTGTTGCAATTAAATTGCGGGAGCAAGTGGAAGTTGTGATAGAGATGCGAATTTCCCTCTTTGTAATTATAATTGAGTTATTTGTTAAAAATAAGTTATTAATAAACAAACATTCATTAAATAACAAAACCATTGAGAAATGGTCCTCTAAAATAATAACCTCACCAACATGCCAAATAAAAGAGGTAGCAAAAATGTAGCAAAATAGGCTGTTAAATGTATATTACTTGTATTGTTGTTATGGAAACAAACACCGTTTAGTATTGGACTTTTACTTTGACATCATTCAAATGCTCCTCTCGTGGAAATGGCAACAGCTGTTATCAAGAAACATAGTTATGCGATGTAATGCTAAACACGTAGTGAGAACAGTACATAGGCAACAACGAAGTGCACCTGTAGGTATTACAAAAGGACCACCAGTAAGACTGAATAAAGTGTTATGAATATCTCAGCCTTCACATATAATGGGGAAAAAACTACCTGTGTCACTGATCTGACGTCCTGTCCTGCAAGCCTTTCTGCCGTTATCAATCGGTTTTGCTATCCTTGTTAACTTATTTTATCTGTATAGGGGTTTATGTTGTTCAATCTCATTTATTAATTTAAAGTTGTCCAATTTCAACTAACCCATTCCTCAACACTATGCTACCTTATCTTCAAACAGAAAGTAAAGTTAAAATCTCAATTGCAACAGCTTCTGAGGGTTTGGGAAATAATCGCTGCTGATTTGATGTTTGGTGGAGTCAATCCAGAATAAGTGTTGATGAAATTATTATCAAGTCACCCAAACTGCCGTGAAAAAAAATGTTAGACGTTTCAATTTCTTTAATCACCCAAAAGCCCCGCTCCACTGTTGCCTGTGATAGCAGAAGCTTTTTAACTAGCATTACCCTGTCCCTGACAGGGCAGTGTCCTAGTTAACTGTCTAGCTAGCTAGCGCAGCGAGTGAATAGCTAACGTTAGCTAGTTTTATCCTTTATATCGTGTCAGCATCTCAGCCAGTTCAGAGTCATATACAGGTTGCCTGGTATTTTGGATGCGACGTTTGGGTGTACTAAGATTCGTTGTCACAACGAACAATACACAAATGTGGACTTGATGAAGGAAATTTAAGACCTGTTGACGAAATTTAAGACCGGTTGACAAAATATAATACATTTTCAAGGCCTTAAATTATGAATACTAAATTTAAGACTTTTTCAAGTTTTTAAGACCTCGCGGGTACCCTGCATGACAGAAAGGCACACTTCTGACAATCTGGCAAGGGAGCTGACCAGGGTTAGTGATGAGTGGGGTGTTACTGACAAAATTGTAGCCTGTGTCACAGACAATGCTGCCAACATTGTGTCAGCTGTGTTTTGCACATGTTTTGAACCTAATTGTCAGAGCTGCCCTGAAGACGGTCCAAAGCACTGTGCAAAAGGTCAAAGCCATCGTTGAGTTTTTTCATCGGAGCACAGTGGCTTCAGAGAAGCTCAAGGCCACACAGCAGCAGATGGGACAGGAACAGTTACGCTTGAAGAAGGATGTGGCCACAAGGTGGAATTCGACATATTACATGTTGCAAAGGATTTTAGAGGTGAAAGATCCGGTCATCTCCACCCTGGCCCTTGTCAATGCATCTCTGCAAACCTTGTCCCTAGAGGAATGGGAAATCATCAAGGAAACGGTGGATGTGGTCAAGCCCTTTGAGGAGGTCACTACTGAAGTGAGTGCTGAGAGGTATGTACATTAAGCGATTAACACCAATTTTAAATCAAGATTGCAAACTGAATTTCTCCTTAATGATGGATTGTTTTTTTTAACCTTTTTTTCAAACAGGTTGGCATTTTAATTATACATTGTATTAATTATATTTAAATAATTGTTAATTTCTTTAGGTTTGTCACTGCCTCCAAGGTCATTTTAATGGCAAGAGGCATTCACAGGATTGTTGCCCGACATCAGAGAAGTCCCTCAATCCATGAACCAGTTCAAAATCCGGTGGACTGCCTCATGAACGAAATGCTGAAGAGGTTCAGAAGAGTAGAGCAGATCGAGAAGCTGGCTGATGCTACCTGCTTGGACCCAAGGTTCAAAAAGCAAGCCTTTGTCAACAGCAAAGTAGCAGACGAGGCAGTGAGGAGAGTCACATCAGCTGCAGCACATGTTTCCCCCCTCCAAAGGGAGGAAGAGGAGGATTCACCTTCTGCTACTGCTGCCAGTTCAGGGGCCATGTTTTGGGAGGACTTTGATGAGAGGGTTCAAAGCTTGACGCCTTCTACCTCTACACCAGCTGTCTCTACTGCTGCCATGATGGAGATGCGGCTTACCTTGCAGAGCCACTTTTACCCCGCACACCCGAACCTTTGGCATGGTGGATGAGGTGTGCACCTGTCTACAAAAGCCTCTGTGAGGTCATGAAGACAAGGCTGTGCATTGTGGCCACATCTGTGCCTTCTGAGAGAGTTTTCTCTAAAACGGGGCAGATCATTTCAGAACGGAGAAACAGGCTCAGCCCATCCAAGCTCCGTGAGCTTGTCTTAAATGCAAACCTGCCGTAGAGCAGGCCCTAAACTGCAGTTTTGTACAAAATGTTCCTTTGTTTTTAGTGTGGTGTAACTTATTTTTTTATTTAACCTTATCTATGTCTATTATTTATGTCTATCCTTAGTTTATATATATATTTTGTTACAAACTTTTTTAACTTTAAAAAAACTTACTGTTACTGTTTTAAGTTTTTCTATTTTGTAAAGTGTTTTTTTTTATTATTATTATATGCAAAGACATGGTGCACTGTTGTGATTTTGGGTTAAAATAAAAACATTTTACATCAAATTTGATTTATTTGGCATTTCATTCAAAGCAACACACTAACTTCTAGATGGCTTGCAAGTCACCATAGTGCAAAACAGTGGGGGAGGGTGGATAAGGGCCATGGTCACCTTAGAGACAGCCATGACTGACAGCTTTTGTGTGGCAGATCATATTTTTTTAAAGAAAACATCCTCTACTAAATACAATAAAACATGACAGTACAGTACCCTCATTTGGAACCAACATGAAGTGCAATAGGCCCTCCATGTCTAACCTGATCTTTATCAATTGGTGTGTGAACTTGCATGCCCCCCTCCTATGGACAATGTCACTCAAAGTTCACAGACTTACATCAAGTGTGTTGCACAGAATTTTCCATATAATATAAGACCATTTTACTTGAATTGCTCATTTGTGTGGCAGACCATAATTTTAAAAGAAAATCTCCTCTTTTAAATACAGTGGCATTTAATTATCACCGCAAACAATTACACTGCACTAAACTGTAAATGTAAAGTAAAAATAACAAATCCAGTCATTATGACATTATGAACGAATATAATTACGTTCTTAAACAGCGGTCACGTAAAAGGTAATAAGGTAACTGTTTCCTCTACTAAACCGGGTTTCTCTAGCTTCTAGGTTGCCAACCAAGTCAGGATCAGCTTTTCGTTCATCTGCCGGATACGGGTCTTTGGATCTATGATTCGTTCTTCTGCTGGATACGGGTCTTTGGATCAATGATTTGTTCTTTTCCCGGATACGGGTCTTTGGATCAATGATTTGTTCTTCTGCCAACCGTGTCTTTGGATCTATGATTCGTTCATCTGCAGGATACGGGTCTTTGATCCTTTTCCACGTGACCTGCATAGGCTCAGTACTGGTAGAGGAAACAGAAATGATTCGTTCTTTTTCCGACTGGCTCTTCGGATACGGCTCTTAGGATAATTTGTCACGTGACCTGCATTCAACGAATCATTTCTGTTTCCTTGGCTTAGCCTATGCAACAGTCCCGATGCGCGGTCATGAGAAAAAGAACTAATCTTTTTTTGAGAGGACTCGGTACTCTCGAGTCGTTGTAAGGATTCGTTCAAAATGAACGAATCGTTCACGAACAACACATCACTAAACAACGCGGGCAGATCGACTTGTGAATGGTATGTGTTTCTCAGTAAATTAAACTCATGGCGTGCTCTAAACCCGACAAAAACCGCAAACTTGATTCCAAAAATCGTGAATTAAGAAAGAGTGGACTGTCAAGTATGCATTTGTGCTGCCTGTTGGGAGCACAAAACCGATGCAATTTTAAGCATGCATACCTTAACATAATGAGTCTGCCTTTTTAACCATGAATATGGTGAAAAACAAATACAGGCGCACACAAACTAATGAACATTTACTTCAGTGCCTCCGCCTGGCCCTCACACCTTTTATGCACAAGTTTAAAGCACATAAAAGGTACCTACACAAATAAGGCCAGACCACATCACCTTTGGTGCATAGTTCGAAAGTTTTTCGATTTTGACCGTCACTTCCAGGACCCTGGACTGAACGGAAATTTGGCGAGTGGACCTTTTGGGTTTCTAATTGAGTACCCTGGTTTAAACGGTTCAGAACAATCTGTCTACAGTCCGGCAGAGTGAGAGCCTTCACAAACAGTTTGAAGTATCTACGGCAACATGGCTAATGTCTGCCAACAGTTACTAGCTAGCAGCTATCGACTTTATTATTAGTTTGACTTGAGTTGTTGGAAGTAAACTTAATGATATCAGAATAACATAGTGCATATCCTGGATGGCTAGTGGGAAAGGCACAGGTGTTTATCTGTCCTTAACATGACCATATGCTATCAAAATGAATTTGAAGAAAATACCAAAACCAGTTGCCTATAAAACCATACCTCAAAAAGGGTCAAATTGTTGCTTGGTGTTACTTTTAGAGGCACATACAAACACAAACAAATATTTCTTTATTATATGAAAGTGAAAATCCTTCCTTTTTAAGTCCTAAATAAGGCTTGCATCTGGTTCTTTAACATAAAACAGAGTTGCAAGCCTTAGCAAAAGCAGCAACACTATCGGTCTTGGTAAATGAACCATGTGAGCATTCAGCTTTACCACCTTCTGATACTGGGCAATCAACTTTTCTGGAATTTTCACTGTGAACCCACAAATGAAAGGTCAGTAAAAAAAATCTCTTTCTCATCAAGATATTGAATATTCAGTGTCAAAACACTAATGCTACTAAAGTAACTTGTTTTTGTGGTTTTATTTTGCTTTAATACGAGTTAAAAGAAAAAGTGAGCTGGGCAGTACAACATGAACATTCTAAACCCTTTGTTGCTGCCCCAGATTTAAAATAACACATTTTAGTCATGGCAACTTCATATGGAATGTGTACGTATGCATGTTTGTCTGTGCGTGTGTACAATAGTGGTTGGCCTTGGATGCGAGTGTCAGCCCTCCCAGACTGCTGACCTGTGGGCATGTGGATCCCCTCCTCCAGCAGCCAGCGGTTAATGCAGTGACAGACATCACCAGTCCAGGGCTCAAAGCAGATGGGGCAGGACTGTTGGATATGTTGGGTAGATTAAGGCCAAATCTCGATTCTTCCCCTTGCCCCTTTTTCTTTGTCTTTGTCTTAACCCTAGCACTCGCAAGTGTAAGGGCCAAGGGCTGAAAACTTTCCCCTATGAAATGAGACGCCACTCGATTTCGGGTACGTCACTTGGTGTCCCTGGATAATACAGGATGGTACATGTAAAGCACAGGTCGATGTCTTCAAACAAGTGCTGTCATTCACAGATATCAAACGGAATTCGCGGATAAGTTATCTGTAGACATGCGTGACTGTATGAGCTATGAAACTAGCGATTTAAAAAAAGTTTCAATTATGGTTGCAAATATATACGACTGTATAGAGCACAAAACTAGACTGTCGTAATTGTTTTGTGGACGGTACATGTAAAGCAAGGATCGATGTCTCCAAAGCAAGTGCTGTCATTCACAGATATCAAACGTAATTCGTGGATAATAAAGTTATCTGTACACATGCATGGAGTCAGGCTAGTCCTAGCAAGCTACCATATAACCCAATGAAGTGGTGGCATACGCGCTAGCTGTAACCTAAAACTACCGTTTGAAAGCTTCAGTTAAGACCTACAATACTATGCATCGTTCGTGTAGCACATTTCAGATCAAACCGAGTCATTATAAACATTTAAAAAGTTGTG
This sequence comes from Sprattus sprattus, assembly GCF_963457725.1. NCBI lineage: Eukaryota > Metazoa > Chordata > Actinopteri > Clupeiformes > Clupeidae > Sprattus > Sprattus sprattus. Next base: position 2,452,262 of record NC_137917.1, on the reverse strand, counting down.
TAGATAGCTTTATTCATGTAAAATATTCCTCGCTTCAAGCAGCCATGTTTTTTTTGAAAATTCCCGAGCTGGTTTCGCTGTGTGCTCTGGAATAGCCCTTGGAGGAGCAAGTAAGCTCTCCGATCATCTTAAAACCAAGGGCCATACAGCCCTCAATCTTATCCCTTAATCTTGATCAAATTGGGTATTGAGACACTACTAGCTCTCACATGAACACGCAACTTCAAGGGTAAGGGGGAAGATAAGGGGCAAGGGGAAGTATTGAGATTGGGCCTTATACAACTTTAACAATGATCAGACGTAAGGACTGCAAAATCCCTTCCATTTGTAAATGTTGACAAATGTAGAATTGAGTGAACAACACAGCCTAAAACTTCACATCAGTCATGAAGAAATAAACAATACCAAATGGGTAAATTGCAACAAATTGTTGCTGTTCACACGATCACCACAATCAACATAAAAAGGTGACATTTTGTCCACTAGAGGGGCTGATAAAGGGGGTAATAAATGCAGTCATGGCGCCATAATAATAATAATAATAATACATTTTATTTTTAGGGCGCCTTTCCAGAAACCCAAGGTCGCCGTACAACAGTCAATAATACAGTTAAAAAATATTTTTAAAATGCACAAAGCAGAGCAGCAGCCGAGCAACAACTTCAGTTGACAGAAACTTTAAAGGTTATAGGCCTGCCTAAACAGGTGTGTTTCTATGTGAGATTTAAAAGGAGAGATTGAATTACGGTGCAGATCCATTCAAGCGATCTGGGCGACCCCATGCATTTCAACGGGAGCCAGCTCCATTGTGACGTAGACTAGCGATCTGAGCGACGCGACTGATGAAAATTCGAACATGCTCAAACTTATGCAAATGAGGAGCGATATTTCACCGGCAGCGGCCAATCAGATTGTCTTTATAGCTCGTCTTCATTTCGCGCCCTATTTGACCTGGCTGTCATTTTAGGAGCTTTAAAACGGAGGAGAAGTTAATTATCGCTGTATCCAACCACCCGGTTTTGTACGACACATCTCTGTTCATTTACAGAGATAATTTTAAAAAAAAAGATGCATGGAAGAAGGTTTCCGATATTGTTGGTATTCCTGGTGGGTTTATTTTAATGTTATGTAAATTCATGCTTAAACGAAAAGGCAGCTCTGAAGTTAACGTTACTGGTTAGCACTCTTTCTGTTCTTCAAAAATCCATTGTATGTATGGATATATGTGCTGAAGATAAATTAAATGTTTTATATGTACAAATACCGTGTTCTGTGGTTGTCTGATCATAATAATAATTGTATTTGTATATCATCTTTCATAATACAAAACAATGCGGCTCTAATTGACCTAGCCACGGCAATAGTTACCTGGGCAGCGTATTGAACGCATATTGCATCATGTTACACAATTGCGGTCTTCTTTTTTAAAAATCTAGATATCGATAATATTTCCAGTATTCACATTCATCTATCTATGTCATATATGAATAAGTATGCATTTCCAATGTTTAATTTACGCAGAGGATCTCTGTAAAAAGAGATGGAAAAACCTGCGCGATGTCTACAAGAGAGAGAAAAATAAGGAGAAGGACCGCAGCAGGAGCGGTGCAGGGTATTCCGCGGCGAAGCCCTGGAAGTTCATGGCCATTATGGGTTTCCTTGCCCCATTTATGGAGTTTGCAGAGACCTCAGGCAACATGACCCTCTCTCAGCATGATGGGTCACAGGTGGCTGATCTGCCAGCCAGTCAGAGTCTGCCTGACCCCACTGCTGCCAGCCAGGAGTAGAGTGAGCTACGGGAGACCACCACCCCACCCACATCAACACCATCCACATCCACACCATCCACATCAACACCGCAGGGCAGACCCAGGAGAAAGAGGGCAAGGGTGGACCCTTTCGAGGAGAGGATGCGCACCGCCATGGAGAGGTTCCAGCCCCCACCACCTGCTGCTGCTGCTGATGAGGATGAGCTCTATTTCAAGAGCCTCATACCTGCATTGAAAAGGTTGCCCCCCCATAAGAGGGGGGGAACTGAAATTTAAATGTTTTGGCATGGTGGTTGAGGAAGAGAGGGAGGAGGAGATGCGGCAAAATCCCTGGGCTATGTCTGACAGCCTATACCAGGGGTCGGGAACCTTTTTTGCCTGGAGAGCCACTTTTACCATTTTTTATTTTTTTTTATCTCAGAAGAGCCACAAAAAGACAGTTACAAGAAAAAGTTTGGATATTTAACTAACAGTTACTTTTATTCAACAGAGTTTTTTAAATACATTTTCTAGTAGTTTTAAAAGTTATTGTACTAAGTAACTTGAAATGTAAATGGCAATGGGAAATGACAGAAGTTAACAACGTTACAGCGTAACAACGACATGAAGTTAACAACGTTGACAACACAACACTCGAAATTGAACATTAGGCCTACCAGAGATTAATGCGACTTCTGGTGCTGCATAGACTTGCTGATGGCCTTGTAGTCTGGCTCATATTCTGTGAGGTGAAGCTTCATGCAAGCATTGAGGCTTTCGTCGTTTAAACGCGAGCGCAGGTTCGTCTTTATATTTTTCATATGTGAGAAAGATTTCTCGCATGCATACGTGGAACGGAACATGGGTAACACAGCAATACTAACATATTGCAATTTGCAATATGAAATGGGCAGTTCATTCCATGTTTTTAGAAGCAGTTTGTCTTGAGATGGAAGCTTTCCCATGTCAGTCCACTTGTGTTCGCTCGCAAGCTGTGCTCGCTGATGTGCGATTCCTTCCAGCTGATTGTTCAGTGATTTGAACTTGCCCACCCAGATGCCAGACGAGGTCAGGTCGGCAACCTCTATTTCGAAATCTCCGATAGAAACACCAGGGATGCACAATACGTTTTTTCCTTTTCAATATTTTTCTCTAGCCTATCAACTTTAACAATGGAAGTTTTCTCGTTGACGGAAATGTAGGGAAATCTGTGATTTTGTTAGATATTGGCATGGTAACCAGCCGCGAATGTAACAATATTTTGCAGGCTATGGTTACGGAGTCAAGTGAGGTGGAAAGTTAAATTAAATAACTCAGATAGACCTACGTATTTGTCACGAAGCCTTGTCATTTTAATATAACTAGTATTGACTGTTATTTAAGCCTTCTACTAGGCCTAGGCTGATCCCTTGATTACACGATTTTTTTCTCCGTGTTTTTCTCCAGCCCATATCGTCCGAGAGCCCCGGCCGTCAGCAAAAGAGCCAGTGGTGGCTCGCGAGCCATAGGTTCCCGACCCATGTGCTAATGGGTCATCTGCGTTCATTTGACAGGCTGATGCAGACTTCATTGTCTCTGTGTGCCAAGCCCAATATAGTGAACGAGGCACCAACAAGGAGCAGTTGGAGGTAACGATCATGAACAATCTCCAGGACTTCCTCCAGGAACTGGAGCAAGGTAAATAAAATAAAATAAATAATTTGCTGTTTTGTGACTGAAATTTAACCAACTTTATTGTCCAAATCTAGTCTGGCTATCACCAGACCAAGTTTAATCTCTGAATTTAGTCTGGGGAGTCAGTGCTGTATTTCCACTGCACAAGAGGCACGCAATTGGATAGTCCAATCATTAACATAATGACATCATTCATCATTACTCATTTACCACAGCGGCACCAACATTTTGCTGTGATTCGGTGCCCACCACGTTGAATGTTTAACGTCATCGTGGTTAGGTAAACCCGCCAATAGTGTGCCAGGTAGCCAATAGCCGGTTTGTGTTTGGTCCCAGAGATTGTGGGATCGGATACAGATATTTTGTAGGCTTTGATGGCCAGACCCTTCTGCAGAGCAAAACGAAATTCGAAGTGCAAATCTAGTCTCAGAGGAACAAAAAAAATCTCAAAATGTTATGTTACAATCTGTGTTGTCTCTCATTTCAGATGAAAATGAAGGGATGTCTCCGACTGTCTTCCTGCAGTGGGTTACAGGGCAAGAGCATGTTCCTGTTCTGCAAGAGGAGAAGGCGCATTTCAGAGTCAACATACATTTCGATTAGCCTGGTGACACCAGCCTACGTATTTCCGCCTGAATTGATTTCAAGCTCATACTCAGTCTGGCCCAACCCCGTTGACAATCGTCTCCAGGACTCAAAATCCAACCGCACCAATCAGCGAACAGTAGAGCTGTGACGCAAAACTCGCCTTGGTGGAAGAGACACGAAAAGCTATCGGGAAAGTTGTCTCAACTCTCGAGAACATCAGAAAATTAAAAGGAGAACATGAGTATTGTCTTGTAAGTTTTATGATTGGAAAGGACGTCGTTGCTCTTCTCCCAACTGGCTTTGGGAAGAGTTTAATCTACCGAATGCTTACCAAACGTTGCTGATTGGTTAAGGGAACTCCAATGATTTTAAACCTCAAGCTAAGCACCCGCCCATCTCGGAAACGAAAATGAACGGGGTTAAGCCAGACTGACTGACGGAAAAAAATTGAGTCACAGGCTGGTAATGGCCAGGCTACATTTCGATCATCACTGCCTGGAAAAGTTTGGAGAGCACAGGGTTTGTTATCCCTCTGTGGCAGCGTGTAGCAATACAATCACATTCCCAGTACGACACATGGTGAAATATGATTAATTTAAACGCATTTTGGAAGAGGCCTTCCATCTGGGCCAGGAGTTCTCAAAGGTGTAGGATCAAGGGTCTATTCGTAATAAAATGATTTTGTTAAACTCTACAAACTATGACTTGGTCATTTTCATACAGTTAGGTCCATAAATATCTGGACAACATGCTAAGTTGACTAAAATAGGAATAAAAAATCACCCTTTTGAAATGTTTCTTCATGCCTTAAATCCAACCTTTAACGTCACCAATTTTGGTGGTGAATGAATAATGCATTGTGAATAAATACATTTTTAAAAATTTTATTTAAATTTATTAAAATGCTAGGTCCATAAGTAGTTGGACACCTATGTTAATGAATGGGTCAAATTCCCATAGAGGAAAGCAGATTTTTTTTTTTTTAAGGCCATTCATTTAATGGATTCAGAATACAATCCATCCTGGTGAAGTCACCTAAGCCTTAGGAATCAAAGTAGCCCCATATCATCACATATCCTTCACCATACCAAGAGATTGGCATGGTGCTTTTCAGTTGGCCTATTAGCTGCATTGAGAAATCATTAAGCTAACTAGCAGCTATTAGGCCAACTGAAAAGCACCATGCCAATTTGACCCATTCATAAGCCGGGAAAGCATTACCGCTGTTCTACCATTAAAGCCGGGAGCGCTGTTGCGTCACGGTGGGTGTCCACGATAGATATGTCTTGCGTTTAGTCGCCATGCGACTAGTTGCCTGGGGGGCGTGGTCAGAAAATTCAGTTTGGCTGTAGCAAACATAGACATATATACATGGTAGCAAATGTTCAAGTATATGAAACTTATTAGCAACTCGCTAGCTAGCCACTATTTGCTCCAATGGGTTTTCGGTTAAAGTTTTCGCGACAAGCTAACAGTAATAGTTCAGAGTTCAGTTAAGATGTTGCGCTGATTACTTTAATTTGTAATTTGTGAATGTATTCTATCCAAACCATATATATCAGCCAGTTCAATCACGAAAACATGGTATTGTAACATATTTAGCAGCTAGCTAGCTTCAATGGCTTTTCAATGGGTTTTTAGCGGCAAGCTAACTAATAGTTGAGAGCTTAATTTAAGACCTACAATATTCTGTTTGACCTCACAGCATTCGTGTAGCATATAAACAACAAACCGAGTCAATTGACCCTTCCGCGACCACTCCCCAAAACGGTAACTGATCAATCATAGCATAGCAACGGTGACTAAGCTCAGGACCTCAGTCAAGCGAGCCATTTTGATGAATGGAAGTCAATGAGAGAGACATCTGCTCGAGAAGAGAAAATGAAACGTTGTGCTTATGGAGTGTGTAATTCTGACAGTCGATATCCAAAAAGGCTGGAGGGAGGGGTAACATTTTATCCCTTCCCGAAACCCAAGACCCAGAGAGAGAAATGCCTGCTGTGGATCAAACAATGTAGACGCCCCCCCCCCCCCCCCCCCCCCCCCATCAGCTGAATGTCAGCAATACGTAAACAGAAGCACCTACTTTGTTCCAAGAAGCTATGACGCTAAAATCTGCCCACTGCATCGAAAACGTGAGAAAACCCTTGCTTAAAATACGATTCAGTTTTACCACCTTACATGTTTGCGTAGCGGCGACTGTGTAGATAATAGAACAAATAAACATAGCTGGAATGAACCTGTTAGCCTTAGCATTTGTCTGTCTACAAACACGGCATGTAATGTCGTGGTTGTAGCCTATATAAGCATATTGCAGACCCTTTTGCCTGCTTCGATCTGAGATCTTGCTGTTTTTCCAAAAAATGCTTATGATTTATTTGGGTAGAGCTGAAATTGCCACCCCATTTATACCAATGCCGAGAACCTGGGAAACGTGAATGCTTGACTGATATACCAAACGTTGCTAAGGGGGGCGGAGTTTGCGGAAGGGTCAATTAGATAATAAAAAGTCGTGTAGACAACCTTTATTCACATAAAATATGTCCCGGTAACTGAGTGACGTGAGTCCGCCATCTTTGTTCGATATTTTTGGTTACTCCCGCCCCTATGAGCTACGCTGACTTCCAAATCACCCACACGCCGAACTGATTGGCTCTCAGCAGGCAGCAAGTCGCCTTCATTTGCATAGAGTTAAAAAATCCCCAACTTTCAGTAGCCAGGAGAGCCGACTTTTTCCTCAGCCGTTGTCGGCAGGCAACAAGACGCTTCCATTCTATCCCAATGAGAGCGACACGATGTGTCGTACCGTGGACACCCACCGTCATTCTACCTTTAAGGACGGGAAAGCGTTTGTCATTTTCCGGTATAAGGGGGGTTTTTGCCCAAATTGTCGGCCTCTGGGCCAATGAAATGCATCAGAATAGACACGTGATAGTGCCCTAGGGCTGTCAACGAATATTCGAAGTTCGAATATTCGTTCGAATGGTATCCAAAAACGCGGATTCGAACGTGAAAATTAATATTCGAATGTGAAAAAACACTCCCGCGGTACAAGCGCCTCTATCTGCTTTGTGAATGAGCCTCTGTCTGTTCGCGATGTCCCTCATGTAATGTTTAGTACTGATCTTATCAGGACTCTTATTGTGAAATGATGCGTGAACCGGAAACTAGTGTAACGTACCTGAGAGTGGAAGACGCTTGATTTAATAAAGACTCCTGCGCTGTGTTCCGTTTTCCCTACCTACCGTACCTATACTTATACGCAGTACACAGTACACATTCACTAGGTACGCAGATTCTCAGCAGGTGAGTGATGTTCCAAATCTAATACTCCGTGGTGCACTTACCGGAAAATACGATCGCGACAAGCCCCACGTTCGTCTTTTTCGAGCTGAGCGGCTCTGCCTGGGTCCGCCTCTTTCGCTACGTTGACAAGATGGCGGCCGTTGAGAATGGACAGTGTACCCTGCTTCCACACTCAGCGTTTTGACCGTTATGAGTACAGATACGGGTCCTTTGGGTATACTTCTTTTCGACGCGGAAATGGGAAATCTGAAAACGGAACACCCTACATACTCACACTAAGGATGGTAGGTACGGTAGGTAGGGAAAACGGAACAGAGCGCTGAACTTGCAGTATATGTGGATACCGGGTAATACTTTCTATGATAAAGTGCAAGTCAATATATGGTGTCAGAAGTGGGATAATATTCGAATGTGAAAAAACACTCCCGCGGTATAAGCGCCTATCTGCTTTGTGAATGAGCCTCTGTCTGTTCGCGATGTCCCTCGTTTTAAAGTAAGGAAGCAGTGCTGCTTGCGATGATCGTTCTTATAGCCTAATGTTTTTTTTCCATTGAGAATAACCCAGCAGTTTAGCCACGGTTGCACTACATTTCAAAATTATAGCCTACGTTCATCATTTTTGTTCCTGCCGATTTTAATTGGTTGTCTGTGCAAAACAACAGACATGGACATTTATTATTTCTTATTCACAACTGTTCTGAGCTGGACTTACACAGGCTATGCCATTCAATAAGCATCCGAAGTAGAGCAGGTGAGCTAGTAGTCTGGTTGGTGAAAGCTGCTGTAACGCAATGTTCTCGGCAAAGTCCGAGACAGCTTTTTTTCGGATTATTGACGTATTGACGGCAACTGCGTAAAATAGGCAACCAGATATTCGAATAGTTCGAATTTGTGATTTTTTTCCCAAACGAACATTCGAATGTCATTTTTTAGCTATTTTGACAGCCCTACAAATGTTTTGCCATTAGTAGCTTAAAAAAAAAATCGTTGGCTTTCTCGCTTTGCGAAGTAACGTCTCCTCCACGACAGCCAGGATTATAGCTCAAAGTAAATTAGGCAAGGAGTGAATTGTGAGTACTGGTAGTTACAGAATATGGTTATCTGTAGTTATTAACGATTGTTACTTGCTTAAATGTAGGTTTACTTGAGGTAAATGAAAGGGAATATGGTATCATAGACGGCTATATTAACACTAAGCTAGCTTGCTATGTTGTTAAAACTTTCTCCAGTGAGCAAGAGTATGAACGAGCGAATTATATCAACATCCCTCTATTCTTTGCATTATTATATATTCTAGTATTTCGAAACAATAATCAGTCCCTATAGAATGTTGTTTATAATCAGTTAATGCTACTGAATCCTCGTTTGACTTTATTATAGTGAATGCTTTGGTTGCCTTCCATTTCAGCCCAGCATACAGTATTTATCAGTTGATAAATAAGATGTACTTAAAATTAGTTTTGTTTTTTATTTGAATTATTCCTGTTTTTTCCCTTTGAATGGAATATTTGACACTAAACTAGTTCATCTGTATCTCAGTGATAGTATCCAAATGAGCATAAAAATATCACTGGTATGTAAAAACTACATGGACAACAAAATAGTTATACTTGTTGATCAAAATCGTATTCCCTTCTGCTCATAATACAACAAGTAAACAACTCAGAGGTTGACACTGTCAGGTCCATTCTCCATCCATAGTGTCCAAATGAGCATAAAATATCCCTGGTATGTTAAAACTACACGGACAACAAAATAGATGTTAATCGTATTCCCTTCTGCTCATAATAAAACAAGTAAACAACTCAAAAGTTAAAACTTTCCCTTTAAGAATTATATAATTATAATTATATAGTTATATACTTTATTTCACTTTGTTATATACTTTGTCATATAGCCTATTTAATTTTTTTCTACTGTTTTGTGCTGATCCTGCACTTTTACATATTTTTTTTTACTTTTGAGAAGGTGTATGTAAATATTGTAAATAAAAATTCAAATTCCCATGAAAGCCACATGTGTAAGCTATCAAATACTTTTTGAATTGTGTTCCTATCTGTTACAGGGGCTGAGAAATCAGTAATTTAGTAGGCGTTGACACAATTGCTGAATTTCTAGAAAAACTTCAGGTTTTAGTGGCTTTTCTGAAATCGCCTATAGGTTTTACAGGCATTTTTTCCAGGCGCTTTAGGCCTAAATGGGTTAACATAGGTGTCCAACTACTTATGGACCTAGCATTTTAATGAAGAACATTTATTTATTCACAATGCATTATTCATTCGCCACAAAAATTGGTGACGTTAAAGGTTGGATTTTTCCTCATTTGTTTATATAAGGCATTAAGATAAATTTCAAAAGGATGATTTCTTATTCCTCTTTTAGTCAACTTTAGCATGGTGTCCAATATTTATGGACCTAACCGTATGTCTACATGTAAATGGTAAAGCAGTTGGTGCTAAGACTTACTGACATGACAGTTGCTCACTGGAAGATTTCAAGACAACGACAGTAGATGTCTCGACCATGGGAGTCGGACGGCTCTGTAGGGTCCACAGCAGCTTGTAAGTATATTATATCTCGCTCATTTAGGGGTGTGGGAAGTTCAGGAACAACAACCCCAGATTCTGATAGGGACTCATCATGGTCAAGGGCACTCTCCCAGTCTATGTCAAGTTCTTGAAGATCCTAACATTCAAACAACAGTTTAAGCATAAATTAGCAGTGCTGTATTCAAGGATGTACTGCTTGAAGCAAAGTTTGTTCAACAGAGAAAAATATGTGTGTACCTCAACATTCTCAGCCTCATCTGTGCCGTTGTGTAGCAGGCCCAACTGCCACAACTGCTGAGGGGTCATGTTTCCCTCTGTGCGGAGTGGGTGATGGTTCCATCCCTCAGTGAAGGTGTGAAGGTCACTGCTGAGACGAGGTAGAAACACAAAGTGCACCAGGAAGATATGCAGTGTGTTTGAGATGTCCAGTAGTCCCTCTTCCTCAAGACTGTGCAGGACATCATAATAAGTGCTTGTCACTGCTATCCACACATCACGCCAAAGCCGTTTGATTCTGTTGTGGAAATGGTAAAGTAATTTGGAAAACAAGCAGTATGTCACTTTTTAAAGTTAATGCACAGAGTAGATGCAGCTGGGACTCTTGCTTGTTTGACACTAAAGCACCCCTTGTTCATGTGGATACTAAGGTTAGTTGTTTTCAAATTGCAGTTGCAAATTAAATGAATCTTTGGGGTCTTGACTGATATACAACTACACACACACACACACACACAGAGAAAACAGTATGACTGTCAGTGGTGACTCAAGGTTAAGGTTAATGTTAAATGTGGTGAAATGTACCTCTGGTTGTGGACACTTTTTCCAGAAATAAAACTTGCCCGGTCAGTTCCTCGTACAGTAAACATGAAACGAGCAATGTCGACATTCTCCACTCCTTGATCAGCTCTGACCCTGGCATATATGAAAAAGTTATAAAGGTATACAATTACAGTTCTAAGTCTAACAGCATATCAGATTGCACTACCTCTAGTGCATACCTTGAGGGTAAGCCATTCCTTTCACAAGAGGTCAGGAAAAATGTGAGCCCAGTAGATGCCTTATTATTGTTGGCAGGTTCCAGGTACATGATCTGGACACAAATACTGTATAAGCACCCCTTAAATATAGGAAATGATCAGTCTTGTGTCAACCTTAACATTATCCAGAAATCACAGTGATGACTGTCACAAAAATATATCATTTTGAATCTAAGTACCTTTCTGGAGAAGCCATCAATGCCCCCAAAAATGATGATGTTATATCTGTTGAGGAGGAAGTAGTGTATGTATGTGTTTGTTACAGATGCTTCAATTATTTGACAACTGCAATTTGAAAACATCTTACCTTATGAGTTTGTGATTAGTATCCACATGCACAAGAGAAAGGGGTGCCCTTACAGAATAGCTTCTCCTCACAACACAGCCTAACTGTGTCAAACGAGCAAGAATCCCAACTGCATCTACTCTGTGCATAGCTGCCTTCATTCTGCTCCACTGTACCCTGTGGCCTAAGGACTTCAGTCTTCCCATAACTAACCTGTAGCCAATATAGGGCATCTGAGCTTAGATTTCAGACACTAAAGTGTCAAGCTCCTGGTCTGACATCGTACTGTAGGACCCTGACACAGAAATTCCAAATTCAGCCATTCGGCGGAATACTGTCACCTCGCTGACTCCCAGCAATTTAGATATGCATGGTATGGTTAATTGGGTGTCAATCAAGGACATGTCCCGTTGAATGATTAATTTCGGTCGCCCCCTTGCCCCTTGCACTGCCTGTATCTCATCAACGGATGGAATGCATTGCTCATTTTCTACCTGATGTCTAACCTGGTTGGTCAGTTCTGGGTCAGGATGGCTGACTGTATTTTGCAACTTGTATAGCAATCTTTCCAAGATGTGATGTCTAAGCAGGTTCTGTAGGAAAAGAAGGCAATAAATATGATTTAATTGTAGACATACCTGCATACCATGATACCTGCAAGTGGGGACGGTTAACCATATTTTCTGATAGAGCAGAAAGCAACGTAAACGTTGAAGTTGAACTTATTTGATCTACTGTGTTAGCTGGTTACGTTTCCCATTCATGAACACTAAAACAGAATTTTGTTCCTGCTAACAATACTTTAGCGATTCAATTTGAAAGACGTTAGCAAAACATTAAAATGCAAAACCCTAGGTCTTTCACTTTGGTCCATGTTGACTAGACTCTTCAGTTGGGAAAAAAGACCGGGAAAGGGTGAACCGAGCTATGTCTACGAGTTGGCTGACGATCCACTAGCAGTGGCTAGCTAGACTCTTCAGTTGGGATTGTTTAAGGGAGAAGCTATGGGTGAACCTCGTTGAGATCGCATAGGATGTCTATGATCAAAACAGCGTTCGGTCGACCAGCAACGACGCTTTCTCGCTGCTATCACCATCTTCCTTATCCACCCATCTTCCTTTTAATGCGATCGTCAAAATTCAAAACTACGTTGCTAAGCCCATGGCTAAGCCTCTGCCCTGCTCTGTCCAATTTACCCATGATGCTTTGCTTCGGAACACGACTATACGTCACATTGGCGATCTCAATGCATGTCTATGGGTTACAGAGTAAGTCCTGAACTAAAGCGAACGCACCATCAACCAGGCGAGCGAGCATTTCATTGGTCAACACTACATCTGGCATTCTATTGGTTGCCCACGAAAAAATCCGCAAGCAGGAAAAATCTGCAAGGAGACTTTTCGCAAGCACGTGGAAAATATGAGTGCGAGCAGGAAATGTGTGCGCGCAACGGTCTATCTGAGTGCGAGCACACAGTTTGAGCGTAAGCACAGCACATTTTGCTCGCAAAGACTAGGTTTTTGAGTGCGAGCACACAGTTTGAGCGTAAGCAGAGCACATTTTGCGTGTAAAGACTGGGTTTTTGAGTGCGAGGGCAGGGTTTCATGCTTGCAAACTGAAAGAACACGCTTACGAATAAAGATAGGAATAAAGTTCCATAGTAGTTGTCCATTTCTCAGTATTTTAGCACTTCCTACCTCTCCAACTTCTTTACTCAACCATTTAGCCAGCTGCATTGGATTCCATTCATTGAATGAAGCCCCTTCGATTCCTAATTTAACAAACACTTTGTACTTTTCCCCATCATCAGGGGCGGACTGGCCATCGGGAATACCGGGGAAATCCCCGGTGGGCCGATGGCCCAAAACACCATCCTATGAACATCATCTACCGGCCCACCGCCATGAGGCCCACTCGCAGCGCATAACAGTACAATATATTTTTTTACTTTTGAAGACATCATTAATCTTGTTTTCTGTAAGACAAATAAAAGTTCAAAAGCACTGACTGATTTTTATACTCCTACTTGCAATCTGTCTTCACACCTATGGTGACCTATTTTTTTTTTTTTTTACGTTACTTCTTAAATGTGTTTTACGGACTTTGGAAGTTCAACGTAAGAACATATCTCTACGTTATTAATGAACACCTGAAAATTGGTTCTTACACAGCCGAAGTGTTCTCAGCTGTGCCGATTGAGGTAGAGGATTCTGGGATTCTTACATTTGGATTCGCATACATACACGCAACACGCCCAGCCAGGGCACGCAACCGTATTGACGTGTGCAGTCAGCCCTAGCCCTTATCACGGATGAGGCACAGCTTGCTGCTGCCTCTGTCAATCTCTTCCGTCAGTCTGATTTAGTTTTAGGTGTTATTAAATGTCAATTACTCTAGCCTACATTTTATTTGGAAAAACACCGACTGGTGACAGTGATAAGGTAAGATGTGGCGTTGACCTTGCCAAATGTTAGCTTGCTATTCACAGATGAGGTAACGTTCCCTACAGCAAGCCTAGCTAACGGTATGTCTTAAATTGAGACCGTTATGATCTGGTAAAATGAGCAAGCTGTTGTCAACATCGAGATTATCTATTTTAACATGTTAGCCGTAGTCACTTGCTTACAATCGATGAGCAAGCTATCCATGGTGGTAGTTGTAAATAGGGCAATCTTATCATTTCTAATACTGTAACTTGTGTCAAATAAGTTAACCAGCTAGTTTGTTATGCTAAAATCACTGTGTTACACCAACACTTACATTATAAACAATGTTAATATGTTATCTAGAGAGATGATTCTGGAATAAAACATGAATAAATGGATACAAAATAAATGAAGGGACATTTATAATAGACAAAAAATTGCGATTAAATATTGTCATAGTTTGACAACACTAATTTCAAGTATATTTATCTAATACGCTTTGAGTGTACTAACCCAGTGGTTCTCAACCTTTTTTCAGTTTTGTACCCCCTGTGAAATATTTTTTCAGCCAAGTACCCCCTAACCAGCGCAAAGCATTTTTGATTGAAAAAAAAATGTGTTATACACAGCTCTATGCCATCATTGTCTGATTTATTAAACTGTCAGCACTGAAGATTGAACATTGAATATTGTTGCATTGAACTGAGTGCGTTTGCAATTACATTTTAGTAAGAAACTTGTGCTTGTGCTTCGCTGAAAATCTTTGTCAGTCTTGGTGGCAAGGAGGCAACTGCTGTGATCAAGCTCTTCTCCGGGCAGTCTGTTTCTCTGCTTTGTTTTGATCAGTCATTGCAGAGAAGGAGGCCTAACATAAATATGTGGAGGCAAAGAGTAGTAGCTGCTCCAAAGCTTTCTCTCCCAGGTCAGGGTGCTCCTGCTTCACACACATCCAAAACTGTGTGAGTGTGGATGTGGCAAACTTCATCTGAAGCCCACGGTCAGATGACACTTCCATGAGTGTTTCCTGATTAGTGACAGAGCTTCCACATGCTTCGGACAAGAAAAATGGGTTTTTCACCCAATCCAGATGTGTAGATTTCTCCTCCATGTCAGGAAAGTAGGAAATTGAAAATTAAAATGTTGAATCAATTTGGTCTAATGTCCCACGATGACCAACTGGACTGGAGCTCTGTCCACATCCTCACTAGAGAGAAAATCATCCATCTGAAGAAAGCAGGTGAAATCCCCCTGTGCAGAGGCTCTTCTCCACAGCTCTGCTTTCTTCGGGAAGCCTCTCACCTTGTCATACAGGTTTTAAAAGCTGGTGTCCTTTCCCTGCAGACATATTCAGTTCGTTCAGTTTGCTGAATATATCTGCCAGATAGCACATATTTGCAAGCCAGTCTGTGTGGCAATCGGGGATCTGTGCTCAATCAGAAAGGTCTGTACTTCAGATCGTAATTTTAACAGCCGTTTGAGTATTCTCCCTCGAGAGAGAGCCAACGCACTTCTGTGTGCAGCAGCAGTTGTGTGTGTTCAGCTCCCATGTTTTCGCGAAAAAAATCGCGCTTATTATACAGTTACTTGCCAAACAGTAGAAGACATTCCTCCAGGATACCTCTTTTGAATGAGTTTGTTGCCATTTCGTGATTTCCGCTAAGAAAAAAATAGTTCTGAACGCAAATGCTGAGCAATCCACCTTCTGACTTCAAGTTTCAATGACCTTCCGTTACGTTAACTAACCGGACTACTTGCGGAATGATATGCAATGTGAATTGGAAGCAAAAAACCCGTTGCCATGCAATGACAGCGGTGATAAACTTTACGCAGCAGTGAATATCAAGGAATTACAAACCTGCGAACGCAGCCATTTAACCCACATATGGCCCATACAAATCAACGTACATTTTGGAACATTCTGAAGTATTTTTAAATGATTTTTGGATGGAGGCTTATTTTAAATATATATTTTTTTTAATCTCACGTACCCCCGGTTGAGAACCACTGCACTAACCAATAGGCTTTGTAGTTATACGTATAACCAGCTGATCTGATAACCATCTGATCTGATCTGATACTATTCATCTTGCAAACTATACCTACCTTGGAGTGTTACAATAGCCAGTATCATTTTATTCCATGTGTCCATCCAGGCAAATTGGTGGATCCAAATGTTATTAAAAAACAAGCATATATGATGTAATTTCTTTGTAATCAACCAAAATAATGTTAAGTGTATGGGTATTTTTCCCAGTAGGCCACTGACCGATACGTGCGATCTATTGAGTGGGCAATGCGCCGTGTATTGAGTGGGCCGGTCTGACAATAACTCCCGGGCCACTTTTTCCCCCCAGTCCGCCCCTGCCCATCATTATGTAAAGAATTAACTTCACCACCATCAGAATTTTCTTTCTTTGTCTTTTTACTTTTTTGATTTCTCCATTCCTCATTACCACTCTCTTCCTCTCCAAACTCTCCGCCACTTCCTACTTCGTCACTTCCCTCCATCTCCTGACCATTCGCATCACAGCTGTTGCAGGCCCGGCGCCAGCAGTAAATGACTCAGGGGGCGAAAGACGTACAGAGAGGGGGCGGTGCCAAAAAAAAAACCGCACTTGCAATAAGGCCAACACATAGCCTACTACATAGCCTACATTATAGGTATGTTGACATAGAATGTTCGCCGCGAGCGGTTGTTGTCTCAATAACATGATCCACTCTGCGTTAATACTGCCAATATGTGTCATACAAAATTCACTCCTCGCCGCCTGGTGAGAGTATGTTTGTCCTGAATACGTCAGTATTTACATCGAGTACAACCACTGTAATCGTTAGACATTTCGAGCTTTCAGCCCTGAGGTGTTTTCAGTTCACCGCAACTCTCTGAAAATTTGAATGGCTTTCAACCGGTCAGCGTAGCCTACTTCATCTAAAGCCTTGGGCACTGATGAAAGCTAGGTGGACTTGAATATATACTTCTTATCTTGGTACTAACGAAATTTCATCGAAATCCATGGTCGAGAAAGTATCAAACTAAATCGCGGAAAATTGTTAGTCAGATTGTGATGAGTAGATTAGCGAACGTCCTGTCAAATGCACTGCAGCAGGCGTCGTATTTGAATGAATGGCCGCTTATTAATTATAGTTGTTTTCAGTGAGGTTCCATGGGTCTGATGCCCATTCCAACTAAATGTTCATGGTTTCACTTGAAAGAACTAACAAAAGTCTACCTTCTGTTCAAATTTCATGCAAATATCTGATAAAATGAGGAAGTTACAAGCAAAAACATGTGAATAATAAGCGTTTTCGGTCACATGACTTCCATTGTAAGCAATGAATAATATTTTGATATAATCGGTGATATTACAAATACCATAACTCTCTCAATCCTCAACTGATTTTCACAATCCAGGTGTCATTGAAAAGGGAATGCTGTTACACACCAGCTCGTCTGATATGCAACAAATGAAGCACAGAACAGAAAGGGCTTGTGTCTAGGGGGTATTTATTAAACAAGGAGGCTAAATACAAAGGAGGATTTCTATTTCCAAAGTAGAACGGCGAGGAAGGCCCGAATAGCGTGGTGGTACGCAGTTGAAAAAGAGCGTTCTGGTGGACGATCCCGGCCTTAAAACATGACGGGCTCCGCTCACGGCTGACAGGCAACACCTGCACACAATTACAATCAGGCAAACGTAATGGCAAATGAAATAAGGGAAAAACAGTGACCCCAAACACATCACACCGAGCTCGATTTCAACAGTCAATAAGGTTGCCAACATGTGGCATAGGCCATGAAACATCACCAGGTCCAGAAATCCATAACGTTGCAAAACATCTTTTACATGGTTAATATTAAAGGCACCCAGTGCAACTTTCGAGGCTTAAAAATAAACATTCAATTTCTAGTCATTTTTACACGTAGTAAGTTTCAATAACTCCATACCATTACATACCGACATTCAAGCAGCAAAGATGAGGCGTCGTTGTGTGGTGAGAACTGATAGAAAATCGATAACAACAACAATCGCCGCCATTTTCTTTATTTTTTGTAACCTACAATAAATAAAGCAGGATTCCAGTCAATGGAAAAATGGCTTCTCCCCACCGGCGATTGTTGTTGTTTACGATTTTCTATCAGTTCTCACCACATAACGACGTCTCATCTTTGCTCCTTGAATGTCGATATGTAATGGTACGGAGTTATTGAAACTTACTACGTGTAAAAAAGACTAGAAATTGAATGTTTATTTTTCATTGAATGTTTACATAAAGTTGCACTGGGTGCCTTTAAACGAAGGCTATAACCTATACGCTCACCACTCCAAAAACTATTTTAAATAATCCTACCTTAATACAGTTGAAGTCTTCGATTGGGGGTTGCGTTGAATCTCCTAAGAAGGCGATCCCTCCATTCTCCTGTAAATTTTCTGGTCAGGTCATTCTCGAACGCCAGCCTGATAAGGTTCGCTTTTCGTCCGTGCAACATGCTGCGTCGGTGCTCACTGAACACATTTTTTAATGTCGAGAAACTATTCTCACACATGGCAGTTGATGCCCCGAATGTCAGCGCATGTTTAAACGCACTCAGAACCACAGGCATCGCACTCAACACATCTTTATGGCTGGAGACAAGTTGGCTTAATGTCACTTTCTCGCAATCCAGGCTCTTCACAAAGTGACGCGCAACAGTGAACTGGGCCTCATCGATTTCGGTCTTGGTTAAATCCAGTAATGGTTTAACTTTTTCAGGATTTAGAAAATCATCACTGCCAGGGTCTAAAGCTCTCAGGGCTTTCATGTATTTATGATTGCGCTCGCTGAAACGCGCATCCATTTCACTAAGAACCGAATCAATTATGCCAAAAAACAGTCTTTTACATTCCTGCTCAATGTTTTGTTCTTGCTGCCCAAGACTCTCCACCACGTAATTTTGAAGTGCCTTGGGTGTCTGGCGCTGCCGTTTTGGGGGTGCGGGTTGATAATCACTGAAGCTCTCAGTCCAAATCTTCTCAAATTCTTCGTCAGATGCACATTTAATGAGCTGTACCGCAG
The DNA here is from genome assembly GCF_963457725.1 of Sprattus sprattus. Classification (NCBI taxonomy): domain Eukaryota; kingdom Metazoa; phylum Chordata; class Actinopteri; order Clupeiformes; family Clupeidae; genus Sprattus; species Sprattus sprattus. The sequence continues at coordinate 2,433,593 of NC_137917.1, read as the reverse complement.
TGATTAGGTCAGTATCCTCAGCTTGCAGTAGTTTGTTCGGTGGGTCTAACAGCCCCAAAACTTTGTTGATCGCACACGCGAGGAACTTGAAAGTTGGTTCTGTTGCAGCCTTGTGAAGGCCTGTGGCCTCGATCTTCACATCAGCGCTAACCCTTGTTTTCCCAATGTCTGTCAAGAACTCCACAATTGTCGTGTGCGATTTCAGAATGACAGACACGGTGTCAAAGTGCCCAGTCCACCGTTGATCCAGTAGTCTTTTAAGCCTCTCTCCTTTGTACTGCGCGGCCACTGTAGGTTTTTTCAGGAATTTGTACAGCGAATCACAAACGTCAAAAAAGTCAGTGACTGCGTTCTCTGTTGACAGAGCGTGAACTATTACTAAGTGGAGTTGATGATTGAAACAATGAATATAGGGGATCTCTCTGTGTAGCCTATTTTGAATCCGTTTCTGCATGCCCCCTTCCCTCCCTGACATCACACTGGCCCCGTCGTAACACTGAGTATCTTGCTTGCGTCCAGACCAACTCTTAAGAACTCCTCAAGTACCAAATCAGTGAGTGACTGAGCATCACACTTGTCAGTGGTCAACATTGAAAGCAGTCGCTCTTTAACTGTGCATTCATGGTCCACATAACGAATGATACAAGAGACATTCTCCTGCCCAGTTGGATCCTTCGTTCCATCAACCTTGATGGTAAACCACGACTCTCCTATATCCTTCACTATCTCCTCAGTTATCATAGTAGCCATCAGTACGATTATTTCGTTTTGTATGTCGTGTGAGGTATAAGTGGCGTTTTTTGGAATGGTGCTAAATGCCTGTGCGAACTCTTTATTCTGCCTCAAAGTGTAATCAAATAAGGACAGAAAATGTCCACATCCACTTTCCCTCCTGCTGTCGATAGAATCAATAGACCCCCTCAATGGCAGTTCGTTTGACACAAGGAATTCTATTATGTCTACAATTCCAGATATATAAATGTGGTTTCGGGACAGCTGAGCAGAATTGACCAGTGTTGAAATTTCGTTCCCTGTTGAACGTCGCAACTTTTTTTCTTTCCAAGCAACCAAACATGTCAGATGCTCTTTGCTGTTAGCATGTCTGCTTAACCCTTTAGCCTTGTCTGTGGCATGTTTCCAATTGCTAAAGCCTGACGTAGTGAATGCGGAATCACTGCCTCCAAATTTCCTACACGGAAAACAAAATGCAGAGTCTTTCTCAATAGAATATTCGAGCCAAACTCTCTCTCTGTACCAAGAGGCTGAAAATGACCGATAATCATTTCTGCTCCATAGCTTTTTGGGGAACTGTTTAAGCGATGGCTGAGCGGGACACTCTTCACCGAGGTCGCTTGGTGGAAGCGTCACATTACCCACACTCTCAGCTCTTCTCAACGGCTCGTCTGAGTCATCCTTGTCTCTTGTGGTGGCTGATGTGCTGGGCCCTGGGTCCTTCTCCACAGTGTGTTTTGAGACAATCCATTTTCTGATGTCCATTTTAAAGTAGGATACAGACTAGCTACTAGCTAACACTCTCCCGGAAAAAAAACGTTATCCTGTGCAGTGATTTGTTGTCTCAGTCAGCGGGAGCGAGCTGTCATAACGTTCGATTGTTGTCTTGCACATTGTTACTCTTGTTGCAGGCCCGTAGCCAGGCTTTTGTATGGGGGGGTTCTTAATTTAATAATTTGGGACAAATTTTGACATTTTTAAATTTCAATCCTTTGAAATGGCATTTCCTGCGTTTTTGAGACGATTTCAAAGCAAGAAATGGAGACTGCCAATAACTGTCTTAAGCAGTAGGCTATTTTATTATACATATATACATTTTCGTAATGCCTCCACAGCCAGATACAGTAGTAATTTTGCTCACGTTTATCGCAACAGATTGTCCAGTTCTAATCGACGGGGATGGAGACGAGCAAAGCGATCAACCACTTCGTCCAGGTCTATTTTTGAATGATCTAAACGACATTAAATGCACAAACACTTCTGGAACTTCGTAAATAAAGTTTAGAAAAACGTCTTCTTTACATGTTCTTACTGCGTTCGAGAATGAGGTAAATCTCTTCACATATCTTGTATCACAGCGGGAGTGACAGGGGAGAGAGGAGGAAAACAATCTCACAACCTGACCGTACTGGACAGATTGACTGAATGCGGAGCTGTTTGTTGCCCAGCAAGTTGGAATCAGCATGTGAACCAAACCACTTTAAGGAAAAGGGGGATCATGATTTTTCAACACTTGTAAAGCACATTGTTTTACTTTTATAATAAGCACCGCTTATGTCGTCGTGCGTTTATTTCACATTACTTTATTTTTAAAATATCCCCGGGATCTCCGCCTATGGTTGCAACATCGCGCTCTCCTCTAGTATATTCTTTTGTTTGCAAAGGAAGGAGGCCTACACGTGTCTCAGATCCACTCCCAATTGCTTCCCGCCTGAGTACTATAGCCAGTGGGCTGTCAAGCAGGATGATTTGATTTGATTTTTTTTTCCGTCCGAACCCCCCGAACCCCCCCTGGCTACGGGCCTGTGTTGTGTGAAATGTAGCCAAGAATACCATGCCAATGTAGAAGTATGGATACCTGTTAATATTTCACATGAAATAACGAATTATAAATGTGTCTAATAAGCAATCAATCATTAAAAAAAAAAAAAAATTGGAGTGATCACTGAGTCTCAGTAGAGGGGGCGGGGATGTAGCCTAGAGGGGGCTCCGCCCCCTTTCGCCCCCCCGTGGCGCCGGGCCTGGCTGTTGCCAACCGCCTGTAACGCAAGAACTGGTTTGCGTCGCTTGCGTCCACCACCCATCGTTCCTCGAAAACCGCGGGCTCCTCCCAAATCGAGGAAGTGCCGGCTCTTTAAAGGGCAGGGACACGCCCCCCCCCCCCCCCCCCCCCCCAGATGGTTGATCACCTGCACCTGGAAACAGAGAGAGTGAACACAGCCTGCACGCACGCACGCACAATCAACCAATTCATACATCAATTTGCACACAATCATGCCAACAACACAGGCAGAGCAGAAGAACCCAAAGGGGTTCGTCACAGTGAACAACAGGATTATGCTGTTGCTGAGATGCTGTTTTTTGAAATGGCACATGACAAAATGAAGTTCGAGGCAGAGCAGGCTAGGATCAGCTTGGAGCGGGACAAGATGAGTTTGCTCAGAGAAAGTTGGTTGAGCACAGAGGCTGAACAAGCGTTAGGGGGAGAGAGGGTTTCTTCTCATGGCCGAGCTTCGCCTTTTGATCTGATAGGGAACTTGAAGTTGGTTCCGAAGTTCAATTTTTTCATTGTTTGAAAGGGTGACGGACGCGAGGGCTTGGCCTGAGGCGGAAGCTGGTGGCCATAAGGCCATGTAAAGGGGAGGGAGAAGGAAAAAGGGAGAAAAGAGAGGAGAAAGAAGGAAGAAAATTTGGGTGTTTTTGCATCCATACCTATCTGAGAAATGCATTTCTAACTGCTTAACCAGTATTTGGACAAGCCACAGACGAGATACGAACCATCGACTCGTTTTGTTAGCATCCGCTCCGCAGACGGGATACGAACCCACGACTTCGGGAATTATAAGTTCCGTTTTATTCACATCCTCTCTGCGTATATTTATATCAATTTACGAGTTCCATAAGTGCATTTCCCCTAACTTACATAACACATACAATTAGTATAATTGACACAATAGGTTACAAATCAGAAACTTAAAATAATACAAATAACAATTGATGAGAACACATAACTCAACAACCCCACTTTATATACTATATATATATCTAAATGTACACATATGTCTCATACACATACATATCTGTTCTTTATGTGTAATAATAATTTATTTCTTCTCCCACATACCTGTTGTTTGGAAGATTCTCACTTTCCCTGTTTCCCTCACAACCTCACGGCCGCGCCCCTTTCCCAGCCTGTTCATATCCCCATTTGGTTTCACTTAGCTCCAATTAGCCCTGATCACTTGCCACCCTGCCACAAACCTTTATAAGCTACACCTGTGCTCACAGCCCATTCCTTTCACTGACACACCGGTCACACCTATCGCCCGACTCACATTGCTGCGTTGGAAGGCGTTGATGCGTCAGGGTTAACGCATCCCCATTCACTTTGCATGGGGTGACATCATCCTTTGCCGAACTGAATTGTGGCTCCGTTTGGTTCGCGTGCGTTGCGTTTCATGCTTTGCTCGCGACAAGAGTTGAAGAAGGTTAAACTTTTCAACAGGCAATGCATGCGTCAGCCAATCATATTGCCTTTCATGCATAACTGACAGCACAGGCACTAGCCAATCATATCCCGTATATGCTCACGTCTACAGAGCGGCAAACTCAAAAAAAAAAACATGGCTGCCAAACTCCGTAGATGGTCGTATTTGTACCTACAAGTTGGTTGTTTGACTTTTTTTTGGTTAGATTTTTTAAAAGTTACCGAGAAATAGACACTGTACAATGTAAAAACCCCTTTATTGTAACTGAGAAATACGTATCATAGGATTTGCGAGGTGTCTGAGCACACTGTCTAATGATGGGTTAGGGTTAGCATGCTACTACTCACAGGGTAAAAGCTTACTAATGACGTGATTGGTTTGTTGACCTGTCAATCTCACTATAACGTCTCCGTTATCAACAGAACCCCATGCGCCAAACTCCTCCTCCACCGTCCGTTGCATCAACGCAACAATGTGAGTCGGGCGTAAGCGTTGGAATGCATTGATGCGTCAGGGTTAACGGATCCCCACTCACTTTGAATGTGGTGACGTCATCCTTTTGCCAAACTGAACGGAGCCACAATTCAGTTCGGCAAAGGATGACGACGTCCCATTCAAAGTTAATGGGGATCCGTTTACCCTGGCGCATCAACGCATTCCAACGCATAGGTGTGACCGGTGTCTCAGACACAAAGAACTTGAATGCTGTTGCATGTAAGGTCTATGCTCTGTCCCTGTCTTGTTTCATTGTATGTATCCCTTGTGTTCTCACGTGTGTCTTCATTTGTGTTTGTTTACCCTTGTCTCCTCGTGTCTGTCTCCTCACGCCCCTTCCCTTGTTATTCTGCTTGTGCTGTTTATTAGTTTGTCTCCCTTGTGTGTCATGTGATCTTTGTTGTCTAGTCTTTGTGCTTCCTTGTTCCTACCATGTGCTTTTCACCATGTGCTTCCCTGTGTTTGTTTGTGTTTGCCATGTGCCCTCGTTGCTGTCATTGTCTCAACCGCTTTGATTGTTCCACCTGTCCCTCATTATCTGTTCCTGGTAATTCCCTTGTTTAGTCCACCTGTGTCTCATTGTCTGCCCCGCCTTGATTGTCTTCACCTGTCCCTTGTTATCTGTTGTGTGTGCGTATATACTCCTTGTGTTCTTGTCTCTCGTTGTTGTTTCGTCATTAATGTTGCGTGTTTCTTTCCTAGTGTTCTCAGTATTATTTGATATTTCTCGTGTTGCTGACCCTGGACTGTTTTCGACTTCTCTATTGCCTTTGCCCTTTTGGATTGTTTGCCTGCCATTGGACTGCTTAACCGTGTACCGAACCCTGGACAGTAAAAGTTTATTCTTCAATCTACCCCTTGTGTCTGAGTCGTGCGTTTGAGTTCAACACCCCACCTCCAATTCGTAACAGTACGAACCAGCCAGAAAGATGAAGACCCAAACCTGATGGATGACCCATATAGTACGTATTTTGATAATAACAAGGCCATACATCTGCTCCCCTGGGAGATCTTTTGGGATGGTGATTCAGCGAGTGGGGAGGACTGGGTCACCGATGACGAGCTCTCAGAGGGTGAGTGGTCTGAGACAAGTCGTTGAACCAGTTCCCCCAGCCGAGACGCTCTGTTTATGGGTAGTCGGTTGGCCATCCGGCGAACCCCATTCAGAACACCACCTCTGGTCTCGTCCCCTCCGCTTCCAGCACCCCCATGTGTTATTGAGGAAGATGATGTCAGCGGCTGGATCGACTATGAGGACTATGACTCTGAGGATGATTCGGATGAGGAGGAAGAGATGTACACAACTCCCGTCCCTGCTCAGCTGACCGCCGCTGCCTCCGTTGCTCCAGCATCTAAGACTCCATCTCCAGCACCTCGCACACCAGTACCAGTGCCAGCACCCCGACGGACTCCCGCTCCAACACTCCACTGTGAGCCCGGTGGGTGGATCGGTGGGGATTATTTCATGCGGGATCAGTATTTCACCTACACAAATGAGTTGGAAATGGCGGACACGACTCCTGCTCCTCGTCCAGCTTCCACTCCCTGGCTGACTCCTGCCCCTCGTCAAGCTCCAGCTCCCCGGCTGACTCCTGCAACTCGTCGAGCTCCAGCTCCCCGGCTGGCTCCTGCACCTCGTTGAGCCTCAGCTCCCCGGCTGACTCCTGCACCTCGTCGAGCTCCAGCTCCCTGGCTGGCTCCTGCACCTCGTCGAGCCCCAGCTCCCCAGTTGACTCCTGTGCCTCGTCAGGCTCCAACTCCTGAGCCAGTCCACACTCCTGCAGCTCATTGACATGATTATGGTCTTGAATTCTTCATAACGCGTTCATGGTCATATCCTGCCTTAGCGGAGAAAAACATGAGTCTTTTTCTTTGAGTTTAAACTATTGTACCGTTATTAAAAAAATCATGGTTTTGGCAATTTTTAGCCTGGGACAATTTAACTTGAGGATTTTTTATCTTAGCGCACGTCGCTAGACCGGCTTGGCCTGTTCTCATTTAGCGAGCTATATTATCTCATGTCGCAAGCTAAATTAATTATCTTAGCTTCAGTTGTACGCCGAACGACATGTGCTTTCTCCTGTTTGTTTATGTTGCCATGTGCTCCCTTGTTGTCTGTGTCCATCCCTCACCTGTTCCCAATATCACCCTGTTTGTTAGCTTGATTTGTTTCACCTGTCCCCTCTGCACAATATCTCAGTGTCTCCTGTGTCCTTGGTCGGTTTGTTAGTCAATGACAGTCCAAAGTCTTGTAAGTGTTTCCAGTTTGTACGGTGAGAGATTCTGTCCTGTTCAGCTGTGTGCTCCCTGTTTCCTTTCTCTACCGTGCTTCCTTGTTTGATGTTTTTGCCCTGCCTGTTTGTGGATTTTTGAGTTTTGGCAATTTTGATCCCCTGTGAGTTTTCCTGGATCTTCTATTTTTTTTTTTTTAATAATAAATCCTGAGTTACGTTATATCTGGTCTGCGATTGGATCCTTTCCTGCCGTACCCGTGACACTGAAACAATTACGGACCTACCTGGTCGCCAGACAGACCCATTGAACTTTGAGTGCTGGCACTATTTTAGATACGCGCATTTTAATGTTTTATACCTCTTGTTAATTCCCTTGTGTAGCTTCTAAATAAATCTATTTATTATTAAGAACAGTGTTGTGGTTTCCCTTGCACGTACTCTGATCTTTCGTCCAAGCCTCAACCTCCCTCTTAGGGTGTGTTACAAAGTGAATTACAATAGTCCAGTCTTGAGGAGATAAAGGCGTGGACAAGCTTCTCTGCATCTGAAAGGGTTAAAGTGGGGCGGAGTTTGGAGATGTTTCTTAGATGATAAGAGGTTTTGCACAGGTGTTTTATATGATCATTAAAGTTCATGTTAGAGTCAAACCTAACTCTGAGATTAGTGATTGTGGAGGAGAGGGGGATGACCTGGCTGTCGAAGGTGAGATGAGTCAAGGAGGATGACTGAACCTGGTGTGGAGTGCCAACAAAAAGGGCTTCAGTTTTGCTACTGTTTAGCTGGAGAAAGTTGTTGCTCATCCATGCCTTTATCTACCCAAGACAGGCGGTGAGACATGACATGGCTGCAGTGGGGCTTGGGGCAGTTTTGATATAAAGCTGTGTGTCATTAGCATAACAGTAGAAGGACATCCCATGTCTGCTGATGAGACGACCGAGGGGGAGCATGTAAATAATGAAGAGGATGGGGCCGAGGACTGACACTTGCGGAACACCACAGGAGACGGAGAGCTGTCTGGACTTGCAATTTCCCAGTGAGACATGTTCCTGGATTAAAGTTTTCCGTCGCTATGATGGATTTACGTCAACTCGGCTCGCATAAGGCCAAAAATGAGATCAATGCAGATCCGAAGAGAAAAAAAATAGGGGGGGGCACTGATATGATTTGCAGCGTCGGAAATACACGAGGGCAAAGGGCAAAACTGCCCCTAAGAAATATAATTTTGCCCCTAAAATTACTAGGAGATAATATAATTTTCTGTAATAATAATGTAATGAACAAAAACATCGTAGCCTATTTGACCCGGTCAGTTGCCATTTAATGTTTTGATTTTCGCCTTTACTGATTGTTGCGTGAAGAAACGAACGTTCTAACAAAAAATATTTGGAGTGCTTCCTAATCAGACCTGGGTACTATTCGGCGACACTCGCTAAGCGGTTTAGCGAGCTAAACTCCAGGCTAAAAAAAGATAACACCGCTTTAGCGGATTCGCGGAAGCAACTTTTTATCAATCACCATGGTAATTAATCGCTTAGCGCTAACCTGCTCCAGGGCAGGCTAATATAAAAGTACCTGGATTAAGCTTGCCCCACCCCCGGAAAAAAAATGGCAGCTCCCTTTTTGAGAGGTCCTATTGACATAGGAGCAATCTTAGTGAGACAAGCTTTCCGTAACGTGGTAGTATTTCGCGATCGCCAAGATCCATTTCTTTATAGTGATGAGTATTTGTTTGAAAGGTACCGCTTCAGTAGGCAGGGACTTATATATTTGCAGGACCTTCTGGCGCCCCATGTAGCAAACCGTACACGCCGCAGCAGAGCGCTTACTGTGCCTCAGACGCTCTGCATAGCCCTCCGATATTTTGCGTCGGGGGGGTTTTTGTACAGTATTGCAGATGCGGAAGGCATTGGCAAAGCCGCAGCCTGCGTTGCCATACGCAAGGTGTACCTGGCGCTGCAGGCATTAAAGAATAACTTCATTCAATTCCCTGGTTTTATCCCTGCAAATAATGTCAAAGAGGGATTTTATGCTATTGCAGGTAATAGAGTATTCAATATTTTACCATTTAATGAAAATGCATTTCTATCACTATTCATAACAGAGTTTATCATTATGCAGAGTTTCCAAATGTGATTGGTGCAGTGGATTGTACCCACATCCGCATCAGAAGGCCCTCTGGGCCAAATGAGGCCGATTTTGTGAATAGAAAGGGATTTCACAGCCTTAATGTGCAGGTATTTAAGAGATAATTTTCCTAAAATTAAAACAATAGACAATAATTTGTCTTTGACAATAGGGGTCATGGACCTTGTAATTGCCTGCTGTAGGCTACCCATGTACTGTACAATACCCATGACTTGACTGCAATTCATCTTAGATAATCTGTGACTCCAACTGCCTGATCACAAATGTTGAGGCAAAGTGGCCGGGCTCCGTTCACGACTCCAGAGTTTTCAGGCAGTCTACATTGTGCCACAGCTTTCAACAAGGTATAGCAAATCTCATGTCATTCAGAAATGGATTATTTTATGTAGAGGTGATCCAACTTTGTTCATATCATATACTAGGGAATTATGATGGCCTGCTGATTGGGGATAGGGGCTATGCATGCCGGCCGTGGTTCATGACCCCCTACATAGAGCCAGCCCCAGGCCCTGAGCTTCGGTTCAACGCTGCCCTTGCTCGGACGAGGGGGCGGATAGAAATGACCTTCGGCCGACTCAAGGGCCGCTTTCACTGCCTGCAGGGGCTGAGGGTGGCACCGGACAGGGCCATTGCAATCACAATGGCGTGCGCCGTTCTCCACAACGTCGCCACACTGAGGAGGGAGAGGCTCCTAGTGATAGTCGGCCCTCATGAGGACGATCTGCTGGAGCCTCTCCCGAATCAGGATATGACTGGACCGGCTGCAAGGGACGTCATTGCCCACCACCATTTCGGATAGCTGTCCAGGATGGCTTTGGGTAATGTTGAACTAATTTCATGTTTCTCTCTTTATGTTTGCATGTTTCATTTATATGGTTAAAGGTTTGCCACCCTCTTAACTTAATACTCCATCCTCAGCCATCATCAGCCATCAGCGACCAGCCACCCCACCCTGACCTCTGTTCCACTCCAGGACCACCGCAAGAGAGCAGGCAGGATCATTGCTGACCCTTCCCATCCTGGCCACCACCTCTTCCCATCCAGCAAAAGGGTCCGGTCAATTAAAACCAAAACCTTGGGCCACCTGACCAGTTTCTTCCCCACGGTAGTGGGGCTGACAAACAAGCCCCCTGCACCATACTGACTCTGGGACCCCTGCACACAATGCACTTTACTTTGCACTTAAGTTTGCATCCTTATTCATTCAACACATCAAAGCAAGTGCACATAATTTATTGCAATTTTGTTAACACTTTCTCTTGCACAGTTTGCTCATACTGTTATACTGTTTTGATGATTTGTATGTTTGACCCTTATTTTTATTCTATTTATGAACATTGTGTCTGTTCCATGCTCTGAAATCACCAAGTCAATGTCCTGTATATGAGAGTGTACTTGGCAATACAAATCATTCTGAATAGAGGAATATGTGAAGAATAATGTAAGAGATCCATGTTGTACAATAAAGCCTTTTATTTATCCCTTTATGGGTTTTCCTGTAAATGAAGGTGCACAAGAAATCAGAATTTCCGTTTAGTCACAATTCATGTCAATGGTCACAAATACATCAGCCAAACCTTTGCTTTACAGTGTTACTTACATTCAGCTGCCGTTTCAGCAATTGAATTTCCAATGTTAGTTTCTCCTTAACTAGCGCATTGATCTCCATTTCTGATTTCAGTTTCTCTGCAACCAGAATATTCAGGTCCATTTTCGAGCGCAAGAAGCGCCTATACAATGTGCGTACATTGTCATTATCAGGCTGAAAAAAAAAGACAAGATAACCATTTATAACTTTGTTCATTGTGGTGGTCAGATGGCAACTAAATTCCGACCTCACAATGTGAGGGTATTAAATGAGAACTTACCTCCCCATCCCCAGCAGAGAAAGAGGGGCCAGGCGCCGGCCGATCAGGCTGTGGTCCAGCAGCAACATTAGCCTAAAGGAATGCATTGATGTAGTCAGTGCAAGGAGTGAGTTGAATAGGATTATTAGTTAACAAAACTTGCATTTACCAAGTCGCTTGAGAAGGCCGACAGAGTTTCTTCATCATCCTGTTAGTGAAATAGGAATTATTAGGAACTGTGGAAAATTGCCTTTGGTTTAAAAAACACACATTCTAAACCTGATTGTTCAAATCCTTGATTGTGATTGGCTAAAAGCCGTTGTAAAATCCAGCATTACCTTACAATTTGACCTGATTACATTCCATATTACTGCGCAGCGAATGGCAAGGCATTCATACAGCGCATTTCATACCCAGTGTTCCATCTGGCTGTTGCGTTGCTTCAAGGGTTGCGTGGCAACGATTTATTTAGGAACTATAATTTTTAGTGGCGGAAGAATGACGGTTTATCATTAAACTATTGTTTCTTAAATTTAATTGTCTTTATTTATGAAACCATATCAAATATGTGTAGTAACAGGTTTAGAAAAGCAATAAGCCCCGCGAGTCCGTGCTTTGCGCTGATTTTAGAACAGGTAAGGGGGTTTAACGGCACTCCGCTTCGCGTCGTGCCTAACAACTCCCTTACCTGTTCTAAAATCAGCGCAAAGCACGGCCTCTTGGGGCTTATTGCTTAAATGAACATGTATAGAATCATTACACAATGATGCAACAATATCAACTTACATCAGTGGCCTCCTCTCCCCTGCCCAACACATTGCTAGGTGGCTGCAGGAGGGTGACGGAACATCCGACCACTGCAAAGTGTGACGATGGTTAACCCAATGACTAATTATGAAGGAAACTCATAGAATGAAGTGCACCTACCTTGGACATAAGGGTTCTCTTCACCTGCAACCACCTCTCCAGTGGAGCTGGCCCCAGCTATGCCCTCCATTAGAGGCCTACCTCTGTTATTGGCCAGGGCCAGCTCCTCAGCAGCAGTGAGGTCTGGCCCTCTGGGTCCTCCCCCCGTCCTCTCCATTTCTGCCCTTTTTTTGTTTGCTAAAATATGAAGGATATGACACTGACTAGCTGTTCAATACATTACCATGGCACTTATTGTTTTCACTCACCAGTCTGAAGGATGTTCTTGTGCTTGATCTTAACTTGGTCCCATGTCCTTTTGGCCATCGGGTTGCAACTACATGGGGGTTGAAAGCACTCATAATTATATGACAGTGTTTTTAGAACACCATATCATTATTGTTGAAAATGATGGACTCATGATACGAAGAGAGAATCGTTTCACTGCTTAAATTGATTGAATTTCGGATTATGAATAATACATACTCTGTTCCCGCCATAGGCCTACATAGATTTGCACAAAAATGTTCAAACGTCTAGTTGTATATGGTAATCTACAAATACATGCATTTACACATATATAGCCTACTAGCCTAAATGATATATAGAAGCGCTTTCAGTACACATATCCAAGTGTCTATGAATTCGTATAGGCTACTCTTTGTTTTTATCTACTTATTCTGAAAGAGTTGGAGATCATTATTTTCGCTAGCAAGAGCTCATTCAATGATACATTTCCATTAAGCCTACTGCCAGCAGGCACATTGAAATAAATCGTTTGATTGATTTGGGTAATGAGGGACTTATGAGCCTGTACATTTCCCCTAAACTTACGCATTAAGTGTGTCGGCAATTTTTTTGCCAGGCTGCCTGTCTTGCTCTGGCTGAGTTGGCGGTGTTGGATTTTGCCATTATAATTTCTTTGTAGTCCTCGTAGGTACTCATTAGGAGCGTCTGCTCAGCAGCAGAGAACGAATGCGCTCTTTCTTTACTTGCTTTTGCCATTTTTCCGTTAGAAAATCCTGGTTTTGGTTATCGACCTTTCATGCCTTTTAAAGCAGGACGTGCACGCGCAATTTAGCTGATGATTTTAGCCTGGGATAAATTAACGAGAGGTTAAAATAAACTAGAAAATGCATTTCCTGAAGGAAATACCAGTGCATGAAATGCAAAAGTTAAGAAAGAACGAATAAAAGAAAAGTGAAGAAAGGAAAGAACAGTAAAAGAAGGAAAGAAGAGTGAAGAAAGAAAGAAGAGTGGAAGAAGGGAAGAAGAACGGAAAGAAGAGTGAAGAAAGGAAAGAAGAGTGGAAGAAGGAAAGAAGAAAAGAAAAAGGTAAGAAGAGTGGAAGAAGGGAAGAAGAAAGGAAAGAAGAGTGGAAGAAGGAAAGAAGAAAGTAAAGAAGAGTAGAAAGAAGGAAAGAAGAGAGGAAGAAACAAAGTAAGGAAAGAAGAGTGAACAAGAGTGGCTCTGGATAAAGACAGTAAAGAGAGAGTGAAAATATTGAAAGAAGGAGAAAAAAAGAGTGAAGCAGAGAGATGGAGTGTGAGAGAAAGTAGAGTGAGAGTGATAGAGAGAAAAAAAAGTAGAGTATGGAAGGTGTCTATTAATATTCCTAGTTATACAGTTGGTGCGTTTCCATCCCATGTCTTAATGCGCATTATCTCTATGCGAATACTAAATCCTGGTTGGAAACGCGTGCGTTTCGCATTAACTTCCCCAATGCGCATAGAAATTCGATTTGCCAGAGGGAGGTGGATTAACTAGTTATTTGAATTTAGTTAATGCGCTTAACGTAGATGGAAACAGTTTATTCGAGCGATTCGCGTCTTTTGTGTATTTGTTTATGTTCGGAGTTGGACTGTAGACTACGTCCTGTTGCAGTGAGAGACAACCGTGCTGCTGTCTGCCCCGAATGTGATGTTCCTCTACTGCTTCTCAAACTGCCAGCTAATACACCACACCTCATGCAGCATATGCACCTGCTGTTATATACTATAGTATATCTATGTTTGCGGTTTGTTGTTTCCCCTGAACATCATCATCATTACCTAGTTTATTGTAGGCTAACTGATTATCTTGATTTACGTGCAAACTACGTGGACATGTTATCTCCCCACACGTACTTTTTTTGTTGTTGTTGTTGATTATTGTTTTTTTGTTTTGTGATCATTGATTCTATCTAACACCTGCGGACCTGGTGTGCGCGGTTGTTTCGGTTCGCAATCTCTTGCGCCTCGCCCAGGTATGGTAACTTAATATGTCTTTGCTTGTACTCGGATGGCAAAGCATACTGCATATAAAGATCTTTGTTCAGTGGTACGTTTCGCCCAAAACACTGTATTCCGCGCATGTTGCAAGTTTGTAAAGCGCAATTGCAATGCGCTCGTCGGTGGGGACCGGCTTTCGGCAGCAAATACTTTCAGGCAACACAGCAGGGCCTATCCGTTGCACAATTCTTGAAATCCTGACCTGGTCAGCCTGAAGTTTTCGACCCACAGCTGGTCAGTGAAGTGGGCCTTCACCAAATTAAAAAAAATCACTAGACCGTGCTGGATCGTTCCCAGATGTACGGACGTCTGCGGGGAACGGAATTCGCTGCTATGTGAGTTTGTAAAACATGTTAAAACCGTCTACGTCTTCTCCTTCTAGCAACTATTAAGGCAAACAACTCAAATGCTACAGCATTAAAAGTCCCGACTGCAGAGAGGAGGGCGTCCACTCCATTCTAGCATGCACAAAACTCTTCCTCCAAATTAGACTAAAGACTCGGGTGAATGGAAACGGTCGCTGATGCGCATTTGTTTTATGCGAATCGTCCGTGAATGCGAATCGTTAATGCGAACGAGCTGAATGGAAACGCACCTAGTGAAGCACAGGTGCAAGCCAGTTTAATTACCCTATTATGATGTCATAATGGCCCAATGTAAGTCAATGGGAAAATTTAGATTCGTTTTTCTTTAATAACTTAAAAAGTATAAAGTTTAGAAAAGTGAAAAATACATAGCATAAGTGTCCTTTACAAGACCTACGCGACAAAGTTTGAATGAAGTTTCTACGTTAAGCGGTTCGGGCTGAATTAATCGCAGAAAAAGGTAACAAGAATAAGAAGAAGAAGAAGCCTAGGAATAACAATACAGGGCATTTCATGCACTGTAATTAGCGCCCGTCGCCAGACGGGCTAGGCCTGTTCTCAATTAGCGAGCTAGTTAATCTCCAATTGCGAGCTAAATTAATTATCTTAGCTTCAGTTGTACGCCGAACAGGGCCCTGGCTGTGACTGCGAGAGTGAGGAGAAATGAGGATCAGCGCAGTCTCTGTCACCATCTCAGGTTCTAAAATATAAAATTCATACACTCAGCGACTGTCAAAAATGAAAGCTAGATTGACTGGGTGGAGGAAGACGATGACGAAGAGAAAAAGACCCGGTTTTGTTTTCAAGGCATGTCGGAATTGTGGACAACGAGTTGCCCAAATCCTTGTCAATCCAGCACAGGCAAAGTCTTCAGCTGACTCCATCAAGGGGAGCGAAAACATTCAGAAATACATGGCATTTCATCGCCAAGCGCCAAGCGACACACATCGCCTACGGTGAATGATAACTAGTAATAATACTTTTAGAAATGATTTAGTTCGGTTAAGCTAGTTTAATGTTAGTTGGCTAACGTTAGCTATCTCTGATAGTGCGTTGGCTACAAAGGCTTGCTTGCATGCTAGCTAACTAGTCTCATCTGTATTTCCTGTAGGCCTACTATGGTAAGTACATGATTAAAGGTAACACATAAATCCATAAATATAATGTGTTATTATATAAAAAAAAAAAAAACGATTGTTAATAGTTTTTTTTTTTTTTTTACCTTTAATAAGATTGTATTAGTTGTTATAACTATAACAACTAATAACCTAAAAGAAATAAGAATACTATTGAATATGATTGTCTAATTTACGTTGTTTGTTTGGTTTTTGTTCAAAAAATCTAAGAAAACACTTTGAATCTGTAGACTAATAGTCTTATTATTGCCATTTGATGACAATTGTTCATATACTGTAAGCCTAAATAAGTGTGTTTATTATTTTGAACAAAGGTTAGGCCTAAATGTTATTTCACAAGTTTCTAAAAGTGCCCCCATTTAAAAAAAAAAAAATGCCCCTGGATTTCAGTAAATCGTTTTGTCATGTATAGCCCATTAACAAGAATGGTGAAGTCTTGCAAAAATATTGGTTTTCTGCCCTAGCTTTGATCTAAGTGATAATATCATGATAATATGAAGTTCAAATATCGAGGCGGAATGCAGCCACGACCCAAAGTGATTGCCGATTTTTTTTTCCGTCAGATGATTTTTTTTTTTTTTGCTTTAATCCCTGCATATTCAGTTCTGCCAGAAAGGTAGGACTAAAACCACTTGAGTGCAGAGTCTGATAGTAGGGCTGTCACGGTTGAGGAATTTTCACCGCGGTGAAAACGGGGCGAAATATCGCGGTATGCGATATTATTGCACAATTTTTTTCCCCCCATGTATCTAGCAAATAGAGTGGCAAAGTGTGACGTATTCTCCATGGCAACTGGTTCCACACAAAACGTCCAGGCTATCTAACGTAGGCTAACGTGCTAACATTAGAAAGTTTGCCACATGGGAAATCACTTCAACCCTTATTGCTGGTTACAGTAACTGTGTTATTGGATAGTACAGTGTCTTTCTTGGTAACTTTAAAAAAAATCGAAGCGAGAAAATGCCGTTTAAGCGAGATAATGCACATTTAAATTCAATACACAGCCGTAACCGGAGTTGTGTCAGCGAACTTTTCGGACACAACGGAGCTGAAGGTTTGTGTAGAACCAGTTGCCATGGAGAATACGTCACCACTTTGCCAACAGTACGTTTGTTACTAAATTTATATTTATATTACTTTACTTTGTGTAGTGCCGAACAACTCCCCTTACCTGTTCTAAAATCAGCGCAAAGCACGGCCTCTTGGGGCTTATTGCTTAATTTAAAAAAGGTTATTAAAAAAAAAGACGAGGCAATTTTATAACACTTCTTATTTATTGAATGCAGATCAAAGGGCGGTAACGGCACAGATGCAAGTTGTTTCTCCTGATTGAACTTAAAAACTAAATTCAGGAGAAGGCTGAACGTTTAAATGCATGAAATAAAATAAATAATAAATAAATAAAATAATTGCCCGTTTTGTTTTTTTTAAATTAAGTAGCCTATACAAAATAAGAGAAACCAGGCACTACAATTTCACATTCACACACACACACACACACACATATAGGGCGATGATTTATAACTCGGTCATGTCCTTGTTACGAGCAAGGAAAACCAGCATGTTGACCTTATGCGGTTTGAGAGAGGATCTGAGAGGGGTGACAACATTTCCAGCGACACTGAAAACCCTCTCGGATGGTGTGCTTGTTGCGCAAATACACATGTACTTGCGTGCCACTTTGGAGAGCAAGGGAAATCTCTCCTGGTTGTTGCACCACCATGCCAGGGGGTTGTCATTAGAGTCGATGGGTTCCTCCTGCAGGTAGCGAGTGGCTCTGGCTCTCTTCGGGACGGTTGCAGACGTGCTTGTCCGTGACTTCAGCAGGTCTCCGAGCGTTCTTTTTTTGTTGGGTGGTGGCACCGCTGTCTGCGCCAAGGACTCTGGCTGGTCAGCAGCTGACGCACTGGCACCGCTCTCTCTGTCTTCCGTGTCCAACATTTCATTGATCAGCGCGCACTTTGTCTCCTCCTCCGCATACTCATCAAAATTGTTGCCCCGATATCTTGGGTCCAGCAAGCAGGACTTTGCCAAAGTTGCTTGTAGAGCAGCTGGTCTGTACTTCTCCTCGAGAACACTGCACATCTTCCTCTTGATGTCTGAGGTCAGAGTGGTGTCCTCGTCTGATGGTTTTAAGACATCTTCCGTGAGGAGTTTCAGAACAGGTTTGATTGATGAGACCGTGACGTGGTTCTCGCCAGACAGCAGATCCGTAAAATCAGCCGCTGGCTTTAACGCCGCGTTCACCGACTCTAAAACTGCAATGTCCTGCCAGCTAGGGATGAGATGCTGATGCCGCCGATCATCCAAAACTCGTTTTATTGCGGGTATTTGCTCCAAGACTCGGTCCACCATTTTTTGTTTGGAGCCCCATCTTTTTGGACAGTCCTGCATGGACGGAGTAATATAATTATTGAACTGAAATAACACCAGCTTATTATTATTTTTTTAAATAAATGTCAACATTTACCATTATTTTTCGTTTCAGTGTATTTTTTTCTAAAAGAAACATACTTTTTAAGCATCTCAAAAAGCTAAATAATCACAGCAAGACGGGAAAATAGCCTGTCGGCTGCAAGTAGGCCTACGTTTCAACTAGGTGTTTATTTTTGACAAATCATAATATGGAGGCTCAATGATAGGCCAATTGTGTTATTAAGTGGACTTACAGTGGGTTACAATTAAATATAACTTCTGAAAGCTAGCTTACCATTATGAGTACGTGCTGCGGGGTTTGAAGCTCCGCTTGCGCTTTCGCCAGATCCCTCCTCTTCAGCCAGCTCTGGGAGAACGCACCCACTAAGGTGTGGCACTGGCCCATTGCTCGCGATGTGCGATCTTTAACGCTTGCCATTGCGTTGGTCACTGCCAAGTGTAGATTGTGTCCGAAGCAGTTCAGCCACGTCCAGCCCAATTGTCTCACTGCTGCCACGATGTTTGCCCCGTTATCTGTCGTTACGCCCGCCAGCTTCTTCTCATCCAGGGACCACTCATCAAATGCGCTGCGTAGAGCCTCTGCGATGTTGTCAGATGTGTGATTCAGGGGCATAAACACTGTTTCGAGGCAGCGTGATTTTAGAGTCCAGTCTGTGGTCAGGTAGGCCTAATGAACAGTAAGACTCATGTAAGGAGTCATGTTCACACTTGACCACATGTCAGTGGTGGCAGAGAAAAAGTCCACACTTCTGAGCTCACTCTGAACTGATGCTCTTACTGAATTGTACATTTTAGGCACAGCAGTTTCTGAGAAGTAGGTTTTTCCTGGCAACTCATATTGCCTATCAAATTTCTCGAGCAGTGACTTGAAAGAAGGTTTCTGTACAGTGGAAAACGGCACCATCTCCTCAACTAGATACCTTGTAACAGCGCCTGTTAGGCGTTTATGTCTGTCACTGTCTCTGCTGTACTTGCCGACTCGAGAAAAGGCTTCGGCGACTCCAAGCTGTCTGCTAGCACCGACATGAGCTGCTCCGCTACCCTGTGTGGCAATCCGCGCCGCAATAGATGGATGGTAGCTTGATAGGTGAGCCCTTAAATTAGTTGTGTTTCCACGTTTAACTTGAACCGTTTTGCGGCAGATTTTACAGATGGCCACATCTAAATTGGCTGGTTCCCCCTTTTCATTTGGCTGAAAGCCGAAATGCTCCCAAAGGGACGAGGTACAATTTTTTTTTTATACGAGTGCTGCCATTCTTTCATTCATTCACTTTTTTTTTGACGTTTGTTTGGGCGGGAGCAGGTTACTACTAACTAAATTAATGAACGTTAATGAATGGGTATCATGGCAACGCACGTTTCATTCTAGAATTCCACGGTCAGTTTCATGAACGCGCAACCCGCACCAGGTCATATGCGGTGATCGCGATGGCCCATTATCTACCGCGGTGTGCTCTAAATATCGCGATATTTCATTTTTGCGATTATTGCGACAGCCCTATCTGATAGTCCAATGGTGGTGTGGAGGCACTCTAGGAGGATAGTTTGGTCCACTGTGTCAAATGCAGCAGTCAGGTCCAGGAGGATGAGGAGTTAGGGTGATCCTGCATAGGCTGTCATCAGCAGGTCATTTGTCACCCTGAGCAAAGCTGTTTCAGTGCTGTGGGCTGAACGAAATCCTGATTTTTCAAACAAGTTGTTGTGTTTGAGGTGGTCCTGAAGTTGAGAAGCAACTACCTTCTCTAACAGTCTTCCAGTCCAGTCTTCTAAAACACTTACAAACGTTTACAGATGCACCATTGAGGGCATCCTCTCAGGCTGCATCACTGCCTGGTATGGTAGCCGCTCCGCTGCCGACCGCAAGGCCCTGCAGAGGGTGGTGAAGACAGCGGAGCGTATCACCGGCAGCCATCTCCCCTCCATGCAAGGCATCTATAACACTAGATGCCTGAGGAATGCACAGAAGATTGTAAAGGACCACAGCCACCCAGGCTATGGAATATTCACATTGCTGCCGTCTGGTAGACGCTACCGGAGCATCCGAACACGGACTACCAGACCTACAAACAGCTTTTCCCCCCAGGCTGTAAGGCTTCTGAATCAACAACAAATTGCCCCCACTGAAAAGTCGCCGCCACCATTTACTCCCTGCTCCCCCACTCATACAATACACTTCCTACATATATTTGCACAATTTTTTATTTTTAACTTAATTTAATATTCCTCACTTATTCACACTTTAAACTACTGCTAGCCCTTCTTGTACTTTAAATTGTTGTATGTTAATGTTATACGTTTTATTGTTATAGTGTTGTAGTGTTATATGTTATTTTTGGTATATGTTACTTTGTTAACTTTGATTTAATCAGTTCAAAACAAATAGATACAATTGTCCTGCTTTATGTACCTACCGAATGGGTCGCCTTAATCATTATCCAAAAAGATTTCAGGAGCCGCCACTGGTCTAGGCGCTATATAAGTAAAAGTGAATTGAAATGAGTCCGTAATATCCTTGTATTTTCATCTGAAACACAGATATTTTGGAGGAAAAAGATTACAAATGGACTGGTTTTTTTTTTATGTTTTATCTTTGTTTGGTCTGTTCTTAAGTGTTGAATAACTATAAAAAATTCTGATGTGCATACTTTATAAAATAAGTCTGAAGCTTCTATGAAAGCACAATTAGCACTCAAGCAGAAGCTGGCGTATGCTGCAGGCTATACAGACACCTTTACTAGCTAACACAAATTACACCAGCATGTCCAGGTGTTTAAATTAATGTCCAAATATAACTTTATTACGAAAATAAGAGAGTCCAGTGCTTAGCCTCTGGATGATATATTGAGACATCACTGTGGAGATTCTTCTCTGTCTTTTCTGAACCCCCTGTGGTATATCAGGGCTCAATGTTCTGGGACAACTGACAGAGCTTCTGTTTGTCATCAATGACTGTGAAGTTCCTGATATAGAGGCATATGATTGAGCTCTCTCCCCTGACAGTGACTGGTCAGAAACTAGATGGAGAACAAGAGATGTAGGGTTAAAGACGAAGATGGAGAGAGGTTGTTTGACGTTATGATCATGAGGTCAGTGGTGAAAGTGTACATCAGATGTATAGTGGTAAGTGAAAGCTGTGCATGTATGCTTACATGTGAGTTTCTGTTTGAGAGGGCTCTTCAGAAACATTTTGTCCATGAGGTTATTTTGGGGTGAAATCGGCACTGTAGAGGGAAAGCTGGCAGAAGTTAAGCGTATTTGTTTGTATGATTTTACTGTACAGCTCTGCAGACATCTGAAGTTAAATCTAGGGTTAACATCACAATATTGTGATGGTAAGAAAAGTAAATATGGCTATGCACACAGTAGGGCTGATTCCAACAGTCTTTCAATGTTCTTAAGTTTTGTCAATCATTCTCTGTGAAGGTTGAAACAGTGGAAATAATCAAGCATGAACATTGAACTATAGCATAACAGACATAAACATGGATATGTAACATGACACAAACAAAGGAAGATGAAGCTAAAACATTTTACAAGTTATTTACCACTCACCATTTTTTCAACGTTTTCCAAGCCATTTCAGTAACTCTTATTGCCTTCGTGGATGTGTATGAGTAAGGGCTGTAGTCAAAGTGATTACTGGAATGTGGCTGTTCCAGTGACGTTTCTACATTATGGGCACATGGGGCGCTGTCCCACCAGATCCAGATGGTGCTGTGGTGCAGAAAGCTCAATACATCTGAGCTTTGTGGCAAAATATATAGGATTTCTGCTCCCTGCTGGCACTTAAAATACAGCCCATAGCCGATGCCTACCTGGGCATATAGGCAAATTGCTTATATAATAACAATCAGAATATAATAATAAGCTCTATTTTTGTGACGATGACATGATGTTATACAAAATTGCCCCACTAGAAATTCCAGGCTAAAATCGCCACTGATCGAGAGCTTGTCAGATGGCACTTGTACTGGCATGCAGTACCACCGTCAGACTGAAAGTCTAATGTTGGACATCCGTGTCCTCTTTTGCATGTCCCAAATCTGCCACCAAGTGGAGGGCATTAGAATCTATCAAAGGCTTCTAGAACACTCATGGGTGTTACAGTTTATTACAATTGCTTAAACACATTTCTTGAAACAGTCACTCATTTTCTCTAAACTCTAAACCCTAAACCTCATCTTCAAGCACTATTTACAAGACCTCTGAATCCTCTTGCAAAATGAAACTTTCGCCTCAAAACAGTTTTACCTGTGCTCAAAATCAAACACTGCTCTCAAATCATAAACAAAGTGTTCAAAATTACATACATTTTCAAGCAGTCAGTAAACAATACACCAAAACATAGAAAACACATTGTTCAAAACATATAGTTCTCAGGGAGAAGTAAAAATGTTTTACCTCAAAACTATTTTCCTATTTATCTATCATTGACTTTTGATGAATGAAAACATGTTCTCTCATAGTAGCTATACAGTGTATCACAAATTACTACTCTGCTTTGCTCTAATTTGTGTTGGTTCTTTCTCCTTCTTGTACCCCTATAGTACTGCACCCTGCATCTCACTACTCACAACTCACTCTTGTTCTTTGTTGATATGAACCTGCAACCAGTTAAAATCTATTGAGCAGCTAGTACTGTTACTGTACCAAATAGAAAGCACAATGTTCAGGGCCATACAGCTTGTTTATATTGTACATTACAGTTTTTTTTACAATACAATAAACACAATTTTGATTGTTTTGTTTTGTTTTGTTTAGCAAAATCCAACACACGAATAGCACAATCACAAACCCAATTAGCAAAACACCTTAGCTCCTTTGCAAAATGAACCACTCTTGTAAAAACTATACACTAGCTTATCAAAACCATATTCTTTTACCATATGAAACACACACGTTGCATATGACTTAATTCTGTTTGCACCAGTTACACTCTGCTGTTGAAAACCTTAAACACTTTTGGCTAATTCTGCTTCTAAGTGCATAGAGTAGTATGGGTGAAGCACACAGTGAATTTGCAAAACATTGCTCGGATTTGCACAACTGTAAACACAATGTCTGCGCACACTTTTTGCAAAACAATACACACAGTGAACACTAAACACACTTGTATGCATTACTGTAGAAACCACACAGGACACAAGACTAAAGCTGTTGACAATGTTATTTATTTTTTTCCATATGCTCAAGGCAACAAAAAAAACATTTCCCAGTTTTCATGAACATAACATGAACAAAAAAAAGAACCCCCCCCCCCCCCCCCAAAAAAAAAGAAAACACAGCACATAAATTGCTATTGTTGGTCTCTTCTATCTGGATCTGGCCAGAAAATCTCATCTACATCACAGGCGATATCCTCATTCGCCAGACAGCGGGGAAAGAATCGCCGTGCATGCCTTATCCACCCCTGTATGGCTGTGGCCTCAACCTGTTCACAGGCCTCCTCCATGGCCTGAACGAGGGCTACCCGAGCCAGGGGGTGCAGATCGTAAACCTTCCACCGACATGCCGAGAAAAAATCTTCAATTGGGTTAAGAAATGGTGAATATGGTGGCAGGAAAAGGACTGTGAAATTTGGGTGCTGTGTAAACCAGTTCTGAACCAGAGCAGAGCGGTGGAATGAAACATTGTCCCAGGTGACAATGTATTGGATCTGTATGTTATTGATTGTGAGGTTGTATAATCTGTCTAAAAATGCAAGGATGTGAGGGGTTTTATATACGGACCCATGTTGGCATGGCGGTGGAGGACCCCATTCTGTGCTTACAGTGGTGCAAATCTGGGGCCGAGTTTTGCTCCTTGAGTGTAAGGTTTTGATAATTGGGCAAAACTTTAGATTTTAGTGTTTATTGTATCGTAAAAAACTGTATAGGCCTACTACAGTACACACTACTATAGTAAAAGGGACAAAAATCAAAGGGGTCAACGTGGTATTCACTTTTCCTCGTCCTCTCACATTGTTTCTTCTATCCATTCTCAGACTTTCGCCTTCCCACCTTCAACCACCTGTTTGCTCTCTAAACTGGCTTATATTGTCACATCATTTGATACAAGTTAAATTAATTTTGAGTGGTTGTGTTTAATCAATGACATTTGTTCTCTATTTGTATTTGATTGTTGCCAGTTGTGTTTACCAGTATGGATGACATGTGCATTGGAATGCAGAATGTGTTTTGAGACTGAGAATGTGTTAAGAGTTTTGCTGAAAAGTCTAAGTGAGACCTGCAAATTGGGTTTTACCATGTGAAATAGTTTAAGGTATTGACAACAGACTGCACATTTAGCTTCATGAGTTCAGGCAACTGAGAACTTTGTTCAGCCAATGGGTTTGAGTGTTTTAGCAATTGTAAAAAACTGTAATACGGTTGCATGGATCAAAGAGACTGCTTCCTTATAGAAATCAGTGACACTACATCCTGCTTACTCACAGTATACAAGTCAAATTTCAGGGGGGTGTAGCAAACATAGTGTTGGTGACCATCTGAAATCTTCTTTTGAGCTGAAAATGATAGAAGTATAAATATATGGCTCTCAGTAGAAGTACATTTCTTCCCCATAATGTGTTACTGTCTTTATATTCTCTGCCCTTATAGAGATTCCAGCTAGATTCTTACCTGACATCTTCACCTCAGTTCAGTACAGTTTGTGAATATTCTTTATGACCACTAGATGGAGAACTTAAGCTAGAGTGAACAAGTAACACACTGAGTTTTAGATGTCCTTATTGGCAGTTGGCCTTATTCCAAAGACGTTCTTGTTTAAATATCTTGGTATACCGATGCAAATCTTGATACAGCATCCCTCTTGTTTTGTTCAAAAAGGGATTGTTTTTGCTTTAACATAATGTCCTTGCTAGTAACACAATTTCTGTTTATCAAGCTCTGTATGAAGAGCAATATTCCAATATTAAAGACTTTTTGAAAATTTGTATAAACTTGTGCTGCATTCTTCTCTGTATTCCTACTGAAATCATATTTTTCATTGCTTTTGTTAAAAGCTGAAGGTAGGCATACAGTTGTTAAAGTGAAGCAATGATCCTGGCTGGATATACTACAGTCCTGCATCTGTTTTAGGTATGGCATCAGATTAGAAACACCGTAAAGTATTCATATCTGTCTTAAAATAATGTCTGCCATCTTTGAATTTCTTGCAAGGCAATTTACACTTCCTTCCACAGTAATGGGATGTAATTGATCGATTGGAAATGTTGAAAAGGTTTGTCCAAAAACTTTGAAGTGTAAACCCTCCAACAGGCATGAGCCTACAATGCTAAAAAGTGGGGGTGGTAAACTCCTGTGAATGATGAGTCTTAATCAGCGATTGAAAATGATTAGAGAGCGGCAACATACACATTTTATGACATGGATATGTACCAACTTGTACACTCCACATCAACATTGGCCTTGCAAGGCTCAGGGCTGATATATACTGTGTGGGAAATAAAGGAGGGGAGTACAGATGGAACTGATGAGGCAGAGAGGAAGGCAGAATACATAGAAGCAGGAGAGAGGAGAAAAAAGAGAAACAGGGTTACAAAAACACAAAACAAAGCAGTATTCACAATTGAAACATGACCTATCTCATAGGTCTCCTTAAAGTTGACAGGCCTTATGTGAGTGGGCTTAAGAAGGAGTGGGGGACATGGTGAAAATGAGGATCCAATTTAAACAGGGCTTGGGAAAAGGTTTCAACACAGCGTGAAGTGTAATTTCATCGTCGTCTTGAGAGGCACTTTGTAACGCCTCCGACATGATTCTCTGGCGCCTCATTCTCCAGGGAACCTCTCTATGACTGTATAGCCGGGCTGAGGGGGAGAGAGAGAGAGAGCGATGAGGGGGTGTAGCCTCTCTGTACTCTCCCATCTCCAAAACCATGCTGGGGAGTGACATGGAGCGGAACTGCATTTCCTCAGGCTATTCTCAGCCCATACCTCTCCCACCATGGGCCCGAGTGGCTGAGAATATTGCTTTTTAGAAGATGATGGAGGGCAGATTACATCTAAGTGCCTTCAATTGCCTTCAATCAAGCCAGCACCCTAAGAAGCCAACTGATTCTATATGTGAATAGCAAGTTTGTCTCAACATGTTTAAGGTATTGAGAGAAAAGCAAAAACTTAAAAAAAAAAAAAAAACATCACTGATGATGCCATTGATGGGCACCTGATATTCAATCTCTATGCCACTTTGGGATAAAATGTACCTTCTCTGATTCTGATTGTGTCCTGTTTTCTGTCATTCTCTGGACTGGTGGGTTTCACTTATATCTGGGTCAGTATCTCGTACCTGTCTAGCAATAATCCTGACAGAAAAGTCTGTTTGCCGATGACCTGTAGATGTCACTGCAATACAGAGCATCTCCTGCTGAGGCAAAGGCACACTGGATAAACAACACAACTGCCTTTTCCCATAAACAGATGTGACCGTGACCGTTCTCACGACCACAACGTAGGCCTGACTGACTTATTTTGCTAATGTGGAGGAGGAGGGAGTACTTCATATATTTAAAGATCCCATAGTATAGCCATATGAATGTTTTCAGCATAGACGTGTGTGAGGAGATATGACATTGGGGGATGAAAGGACAATATGAAAGGTCAGGCTGCCTCATGCCAGGATTATTCCCAGACAATTCTTCCATCTGTATTTCAGACCTGTAGGAGGCCTTGCTGGAAGGCATTGGCCTGGACGTGGAATAATCAATGGGATGAAGTTTAAAAGCAATTGACTTTGTTCTGGCTGATCTAGTGAATAAGCACATGTGCTAATAAGTCCGGCAACAAGTTATAAAGTGGATGCATTCAGGCTGTTCCAACATAACAGACTAGCTAGTAACAGATTTATCAGCACTGTCTTTCATGAGCAGGTCCCACCATCAATCTCTACAGTTAAAATGCCATACCAATAAATACAACACTGCATACATTTGCTATAAAAAAAAGATGTGCAGTTAGTAACGCTCAGTTGCATCAGAACTTTCTGTGACGTACTCTTGATGTCATAAGCAAATGTAGAACAGGTCACTGGTGATCATATCATAAAAAGGCAAAAGAAAATAGGCTCTTGGTCATGTAGAACAGTATGAACTAGCATTAATCAGTCTCCTTTCTGTATGTTGGTCAGGATGGGTACAAGTCCACACAACGCAATGGTGGTCTCCATGGCTACCAGCCAACCTTGCAAATTACCCCCCAAAAAATGAAAGGTTGTTTTGAAAAACACACAGCAACTTTGGAAAAACAAGACAGAAAAATAGTTCTGGTATATTACTGCTATCTCTGTAGTTGCACATATGCACAAGTACATCGCAGAGGTCAGCAGTGAATGGACAGCCTTACAAAAACAGAAAATGAAATAAAAAAGAAAAAGAACGGTGCACTGTGAAAAAGGACACAGATCTCAAGAGGAACAAATAGGGGGGATATGTGAACAACACTGAGAGGGAACACTACTGACGACTATCAAAGGTGGAGCTGCAGCTCCATTTTGTCCAGTGGATCAATTTACGTAGCTCTCCCTTTAGAGCAGAGGTACTCGCAAGCAAGGACAGAGTGCCCAAGCCTCCTCCTGCTTACTCGGAAATGGTCATCTAAGTGTGTGAGCCTGTCTGTCTTTCAGCTATGTGTAAGCCAATGATTACAGTAACGGGGAATAGAAAAGGTTGAGAAAGAGCACATGAAATATGTCTTGAATCACCCTCTATCTGTTGCCAGGGTCAAAACTACACCAATATATGGGTGAGAAAGGAACGTATCAGTTCAACTCTGCGGGCTGGCATATTTTCAAAGGCATATTGACAGCTCTACCCAGCCACAAGAGTAAGCTACAGGCAAACAGTCCGACAAGGCAGACTTATCTCAGGGTAAGATGATGCCTTAATATTCTACAAACGTGTGAATCTCTTTAAATTATTTAAAGTTTATGAAGTAAACAAGGGCAGGCAAACACAAAACATTGACAGCTGGTTCGGTGAAGCTAAGCTTGTCAGCCTGACTGTTTAGGTTAAAAGTTAGCTGTGGGCTATTTCTGAACTGTGACCAGCTTCTGCTTGTATTGTAACTTTGCAGTGCCATGAATGAGAAGAAGCCTATGGTCATTGCCACATAAAAAACAGACTGTTCCTTTATTTTGAACTTCAAAGGCATGAGAGACATGTGACATCACACAGTGTGAGTTGATTAAATATCTTTGAAATTATCGTATAAGACACAACAGGAACTACAGCTATAATTTCAGTGGAAACTATGTAATTACTCTCTTACTAGACACAAGCAGCAGGAATCAAATTAGGAACATTTAACCCAGCTTGTCTCCTCAAAACTGCTCTCAGCCTTTTAATATTGTAGACACTGAAGAGTGTGCTGAAACGTTCAGCACATGACCTTAACGAAAGAAAATACATTCTATCAAGACTTCTAAATGCCAGTTTTCATAAATAACTTTCGTGAGCAGTGGTTTAAAATGTGGAGGGTAATGAAGTGTCATGTGGCTCCTGTTCTGAGAGAATCCTTTAAAAGCCATACTACTGGCACTGTGCTGTTTTGCTGCAATGCTGTTCTGTGTTCAACTATACTGTACCAGGCTATGCTACGCTCTGCTGTTTCAAGCTTCTTTGAGCTGCATGTGGGTGGCTTTGTTAGTGCTCAGAGCGCTTATATCCACACGGTTGCGTAATGAGGCTCGGAGGGAATGCAAAAGAAAACGACAGTATTGACATGCTTAAAGGCTCCTGATGCATCTGAGGGCAATAGTCATGCAGTATGGAGCATACCACATTTCATACCAGCAAATTGTTTGTATCCCTTGAGTACTGATTTCTGACCCGTGCCATTCATGATTGAATGAAAAACCTTCACATTTCCACATTAATCCTGACTTCCTTTAATTAGGAGGACATGTAGTTCATGCAAAGGTCATTATAGGAAATTATGTGACTCTCATTATGTTGATACAACCATTGGCAAAGACTTGAAAAATAATGCATGACAGAGCTTTGACAAGTGCCCTGGCTTTTCAATCATTGATGGATGCTGAACACCAGTCCCATCTACGTGCGATTGGTGGCCCAATGTCTGAACCCCCCTTCTAAACCCCTGCCCCATTGGTCCTGCATGTGTCCTCAGACATGATTATTTGTCACCATGGAACAACTGCCACGCTTGCCAAGGAAGAGGCTGATGTAGAGAGACTTAAGAGTGGTTAGTCAAAAGTAGAAAATGTTTATTACCATACTTGTATCTTTAAAACCAGGGTCCAAACAGACAGCACTGTTATACCACTACTGGGGGGTGGGGGACTCAAAACTAATGAAAACAAAAGCTATAGCAGACAGGGTCTGCAGACCAAAGTTGACAATGCAACCATACAGTACTTGTGATAAGCTACTGGCATGCACGGACAGGACTCCACCACCAGGTGACCAGCCCCCCAACAAAAGGACAAAGAAATTGAAGAAAAAACACCAGTCGGTTAATAAACATATCATTATGGGTTTTACGACTCCTGCATGGTGGGTTTGAACCTGTTTGTTTTAAAGGCCGGAGTGCCTTATTGGGCTTCTAGTTTAATATGTTCTGGGTGAACTTTCCAGGATGGCGTAGTCTGGCTATTACAGTTTTTAACGATTGCTAAAAACACATTTCTTGAAACAGTCATTTTCTCTAAACTATAAACACAAAACCTCATCTTCAAGCACTATTTACAAAACCTCTGAATCCTCTTGCAAAATGCAACGTTCCCCTCAAAACAGTTTTACCTGTGCACAAAATCAAACACTGCTCTCAAATCATAAACAAAGTGATCAAAATGATATACACTTTCAAGCAGTCAGTAAACAATACACCAAAAAATAGAAAACACACTGTTCAAAACATATAGTTCTCAGGGAGAAGTACATTTTTTTTTTTTACATCAAAACAAATTTCATATTTATCTATCATTGACTTTTGATGAATGAAAACATGTTATCTCATAGTAGCTATATAAATGTATCAGAAATTACTACTTTGCTTTGCTCTAATTTGTGTTGGTTCTTTCTTCTTCTTGTACCCCTATAGTACTGTACCCTGCATCTCACTACTCACAACTCACTCTTGTTCTTTGTTGATATGAACCTGCAACCAGTCAAAATCTATTGAGCAATCAGTACTGTTACTGTACCAAATAGAAAGCACAATGTTCAGGGCCTTACAACTTGTTTACGTATTGTCCTTATACAGCCTACAATGCACTCTAGGCCTACTACAATATACACTACCACAGTAAAAGGAACACAAATCAAAGGAGTCAACGTGGTGTTTGTCCTCCTCCCCTCACATTGTTTCTTCTATTCATTCTCAGACTTTCTCCTTCCCACCTTCAACAACCTGTTTGCTCCCTAAACTGGTTGTGTCACATCATTTGATACAAGTTAAATCAATTTTGAGTGGTTGTGTTCAATCAATGACATTTGTTCTCTATTTGTATTTGATTGTTGCCACTTGTGTTTACCAGTATGGATGACATGTGAATTAGAGTGCAGAATGTGTTTTAAGACTGAGAATGTGTTTAGAGTTTTGCTGAAAAGTCTGAGTGAGACCTGCAAATTGTGTTTTACCATGAGAAATAGTTTAAGGTATTGACAACATACTGCACAATTAGCTTCATGAGTTCAGGCAACTGAGAACTTTGTTCAGCCAGAGGGTTTTAGTGTTTTAGCAATTGTAAAAAACAGTAAGGTATAGCTTTGGTGTTTCCTTTTACAGCTCAATCCACATATATAATACAAACACCCGGTTAGACAAAGGATAGAGTTGGGGTGAAGTCCGAAAGTCTGAGACCTTACAGTCACTGCGTTACTTTGCTTTATTCAATAATTGTATTATTTGAGCTATGTAAAGTTTTAAAAAGTCGTTATCCTCCCATCCATCCTGTTCAGCTTTGGAAACAAGCACTGGAAAATGGGCCGATTTCGGAGTGCAATATAGGTTTTCATTTACTTCTAACTTTTTCAAATCCAGCACACACATGCCCTTTGTGAAATGATTGAATGGTGATTGATACCAATTGTGTTGATGGCTTACAATAGCTAATGATTGATTATGCTTACCCTTGAACATTGAAACTCAGTACCTGATGTATTTTTTATGGTGCCATTGACAGTTAGGAGCTGATCTGGTAGAATGGCATCCCCTGTGGGAATCTCATCATTTTCAGCAAAGAACAAAACAATGTTGGACATCATCTTTTTGAAGCTCCACATCTAGTGTTTTTGCAGTTGGCATGTCCTTTCTCTTTGCTACCATTTCGTCTGCTTGTCATCTCACTTTCAATTTGGCAAGCAGAATGAAATTCTTGAAATGATATTAGATGGTTGGCCCATCACTAGCAACATAGTGGATTGGTAACTAGTTTTTGCCCTTTCAGAAAAGGTAGGACTTAGGTGTGGCTGAGGGGTCATGTGTCATGTCTCATAGAGGAGCTGATGAAACCCAGTGAAGTACCACCCTTTCTGGTAAAGGCCTGGTATAAGAGTGGCCTGTTCGTGTGAATCTCCAAAGGGCACTGTCTGAAGTTCATTGCTGTATTTACACAGGTAAAGGTTACTCAGAAAAGTCAAAAATCTAACCTGCTCTTTGAGGCTTCGGATGGCAGCCTTGGTGTCTCGTATTGTAAACATGATTTTTTTTTGTTCTGCCTTCCTCAGGGCATTATTACATTTTCTGTTCAGGGTGCACATATCTCTAAATATTTGATCTGCTTTTTCTAACTTTCTTCCTTCTACTACTTCTCCTAGGTGCCCGTTGTGTTGTTTAGTGGGGTGTGTCTGCCTGGTGGTGTGTTAGACAAGGTGTTTAGGGCCGCTATACGCTAACATTTTTCCTGGAGTGTCAGCGCAGAGTGTGGAGATGACAAATAACTGTGGTACACTGATGTTTTATTTTAAAAAGGATTTCATGCGTTACAAATTGAAATGGTATGTGTTTATCTAATTTTGTCTGAAGTCAAGCATGTAGAAAAATCTTTTTGATCTTTTCCACTTTTGATGTGGATTTTAACATTTTAAGACTACAAGTCTGGGTCTGGGACGAGGAAGAGTAAAACAGCATGTTAGATGTTTATTAGGAGGTTGCGATGTGAACTTTTCCATAAATGCCGCTTGGGATGCAGAAGTCGTACAAGAGCTTCAAGTACAACTTTGTCCTTTGTTCTGATTCAATGACATTCTGATTCAATGACACTCTGTTTCAATAATCATCTACACAAATGCCATGTCAATTCATTTTACAGTTTTTCACTATTGCTAAAACCCGTTTTTCAAAACAATAACGGCTTTCTCAAAACTGCACACAGAAAACTGAAAACCTCACACACGAAATGCTAAACCTGACACTCCCTTTGCAAGATGACTCTTTGCTATCAAATCTCTTAACTGTTCACAAAATGGAACTTGTGTTTTCATTTGGTACACACAGCCATATTTTCAAAACACACACATACATGCATTACAGTTTTTCACTGTTGCTAAAACCCGTTTTTCAAAACAGTAACGTCTTTCTCAAAACTGCACACAGAAAATTGAAAACCTCACACACAAAATGCTAAACCTGACACTCCCTTTTCAAGATGACTCTTTGCTATCAAATCTCTTAACTGTTCACAAAATGGAACTCGTGTTTTCATTTGGTACACACAGCCATATTTTCAAAACACACACACATACATTCATTTAGTACACACAACTAAGCATTAGCTGCACACTACCAAGCATTTACAGCACACAGAAGTGCAAAATTGAAAACACAATCATCGAAACACACCATATGAATGACAATGACTCATTGAGCCCTTTCTCCTTTTGTAAAATGTATCAGTGTAGGCCTACATTTTTCATAGTCAAACATAAAACAGCAATACTGTTGTTCTCACAAACCATATTTACAATTTCAGTCTCCTGTTCCACCAGATTGTATTGACATAAAATTGTATACAAAATGCTTATAGTTTTTCTCAATTGCTTACACACATTTTTTGAAAGCATGCCTCGTTCTCAAAACTCTAAACACAAATCCCAAAGCAACTAACTGAAAATGCAAAACCCTTTATATCTCCTGGAAAATGCTACTTTCCTTTAAAAAAAATATTGAAAGTGTGTTTTCTTCCTCCACAGTGTGGTTCTCTTTCAGTCCTGCAAAATACAAATACTGTGAGCACACTACGTATATTACTGTATATTGATATGCAGTATTACAGTACACAAGGCCAACAGATTTCGTACTTGTTCTCCATCCTGAAGGTTCTAATGAAAAACCATGAAAACATGGTCTACCACAGCGGCCCAATCTCATTAGAAATGACCATTCTCCTTCTTCTTTCTCCTCCTCCTCCTCCTTCTTCACCTTGTCCTCATTCTCTTCCTCCTCTTGTCCTCCTCTTCCTTCTCTCTGTCCTACTCCTCAACCTCATACTCCTCCTCCTTCTTGTCCTCCTCTTCCTCCTCCTCTCTCTCTTACCCCTCTCCTTCTCTGGTTGTCGACCTTTTCAAAGTTTTTAATAGTTTACCAAACAAAACAGAGGCTCAAGACACTTTTATGGTGCAGTCCTCACTGCAAATTGGTCAAAAGACCTGAAAGTTTCGAGATTTGACTATTTGTGTCTTGCAGGTTGATGCTTTGAGATTTTACTTGAGAAGTGTGTGCAACAATAGAACTTTGTGTACAGTGTTTTGACAACAATGTGATGTGTTATTGACATAAGAGTGTTCACAAGGAAAATCAGAGTCTAATGCAGATAAGGGAGTCTTGAATATTGCCCACTTGGGCCGAGCGATTGATACATGACGTGGAGGTTGAGCAGATTGAGCCGAATATTCGCTTTTTAGGTCTTAACAATAGTGAAAAACTGTAAAGCAGAATTTGATAAATGAAATGAGCTTCCATTACAAGATGCAGTTACTTTTAATTGTTAAAGTTTGACTGCATAGACTATGGCTTGAACAGTAGGATGTGCTCCCTTATCAGAAAGCCAAACCAACTCATCCCATCCATTACAATGTGTGAATGTGTTATTGCCCTGTTCATCTGGAAACTTAATAGGTCAAAGTCTCGATAGGTCAAATAGGTCAAAGTCTCGATACTTACTGGTGAGACAGTTATGCTGTGGACAACATGTGTATAAATAGCAATGATGAGCCTCCAGTTGTGATCCTCTGCAGCTGTGAAAAATGTTGAAGAGGATTCTAAGGATGCCAACCATTTTGTCAAATTCTGCTCTGCCTCTCTTCACAACTTTAATAGCTGAGATGGGAATTGTAGGCCGATTTTTTTTGGCAGTGGGCTCATACTCATGCATCGGCACCTAAAGTGCTCATTGTGACTTAGAATTTGCCAAAGAGCAGATAGGTTCCTGCCGCTAGGTGAGTAATTGGTCTCTTTTAACATCAGGTGCATCCAGCCCCCACTCGACCCCAGCATGACATTATTTTAGAGGAGAAAGGCGATGAAGTTGAGTTCCTTACTCTTTCTTTTTATCCTGCTGTGAATGATGGAGTAGGATGGAACTTGAGATGGTGGGGAGCAGAGAGGTCATTCCCTGTACCGCTACAAACTGGGGCTTCACTGACTATAATTTATAATGACTGCATTTGCATGAAAACGTCAAGAGTACAATAATTGTAAAAGTAATGTGCCCCAAAAACGTATTCATTACCAACTTAGTTTTTCCCTTTGAGTGTAGTCTGAAAATACCCATTTGGGTCTTGATTGGCAGATTTTCTTCAAGCCATGGGGAATGGTTGTGGTGACAAAGAAAAAACCCTTTTGGAAAAGCCTTGTGAAAAATCTCCTAACCTTGGAGCAACGGGTTCTTTTGAACGGGTTCCTTTGCAGTTTTGTTTCATCATTACTGATAATTCTAATGAATAACTGAAACCAGAGCGGTAAGTAGATTTCTCTTGGTTATATAAGGCAGTAGGTTTATTCCAAGCTGACCCACCAGCCATTAGCGTTATTAAGGTGCACACTTATAACCTACACGCCTTACACAAATCCCTGGTGAAACGAAAAGTGAAAATAAGTTGAATGTCTTTCTCTAGCTCTGAAAACAAGCTGCGGCTGTGTAAGAGACGGGTTACATCTATCCACCCTTCCACTAAGCCATTACCCTGTATATGGACGGCATGGGGTGATAATAGTACCTTGGTGTGCCATCTACACAGGTGCTCCCCTAAGATATTCAATTATTCATCCGCAATCCGTCGAAGGGTGTGAACAATAGCCGATATACACAATCAGGCTCAGAGCCAAAACACTCCATGGGCTCTTTCAACAGTGACCCTGGAGGGAAGGAACCCACTGCATAACACACACTTAGGGGACATCAACAAAACAGGCTTTGAGAGAGCAAGAGAAAGAAGATGGTCTCTGTAAAAGAGACGTGAAAGCCAACTGCGACCCATCATAAAAGAAAATCATCCATGACATGTTTAATCAGGGGACGCATTCATTTTTCTGTCAGTCATGCAGGATTGTTGCTACCATCCAGTGAAATGAATCAAGTTTCCATAGTCTGATTAGAAGGCAGCCGTGACTTTGTTAATGTCAATCAAAAAAGAGACATCCTGTGGTCCCTTGGGAATGTGGATGCATTACATGCCCTGTGATCAGCCGAAGACTGCAAGTGTTTGTTTCTTGATGGAAAAGATCAAAGAAAACCCAAAGAAAAAACAACAAAGCTAGTATATCAATGCAACACTAGCTCCATAATGCACAAGTGTACAAATGAAGTTATAGGAACAAGAGTCTTTGAAACTGAAGTCTTTGAAAAGTATTCCAGTGATCACTGCTAACAGCAATACTGATTAAAAAAGGCATGATTAGAAGTCTGAAGACCCTTATATTGTACATAAAAGCAAGCAAAAATATACTGATAAAATGTACTGAAAAGATTGTGAGAAGTTGAAGTTGAACTTAGTAAAGTGAGAACTGAAGATGTGCTGAGACGCAGGTTATGACTGTATTCTCGCATCATATTTCATTACACTTAATGAGATCTTTGATGGCCACAAGCAATTTATGCAGTTGATAAGGGTGATGAATAAGTTGAAAGTTTGTAAAAGACTGCCAGTACCCAAAAATAGAACATCACTTTGGAGAGAGATAAGAGTATCATCATTCATAATTTCACTGGTGCATGCATAGTCAGTATAAGATATCATACATATAGTATGTGGTAGCAAAGTTCTGCATCAACAGAGAATAGAATGAGAGAGATAGCATAATGTTAGCACCAACCATCACACCTACATTGTACTCTGACACTGTTGAAGGTATGCATGCCTTACTCCCACATCACATGGTCATGTGTTAACAGGCTAAAGACGGTGGACCTATATCTCCAGCAGCCTGAAGAAAGTGAAATCTAATGGTATATTGAGTGGTACAGTGTTTTTATTTATTTATCTGATACACCATTGTCTTAGGTTTTGTCTTTATTTGTACATAATTGGCTTCAAATCACAGGCTGTGATGGCCTCTCATCATTAGGCTTACTCACTATTGTGGAGTTAATGCATTCAGGCAAACAAGATAATAGCCCTGTATGTCAGCACTGAAAATTATAATTGGGCCTTTTCAGCTTGATTATGGTGGTTATTTGTTTTACGGGGACACATTTTTGTCCCCCAGCAAGGTCATACGGTTATCCAGCAGAGGAAAGTAGCAGGCCTACCACCCTCCCTGTTGCTCATATTCTTAGCAGGCTGTTGTTGAATCCTGGGAAACAAGAAAGCTCTAAATTGTGGTAGTATGTCTGAGTTTGGCAAAGTAAACTCCAATATATACCAGGGTCACCAAAGCATGCAGATTTAGTTACAATGAATTAAACATAGACAAAGACACACGAGAGGAGAAAAGTTAAGTCTTCTTTCTGCTTATCTAGCATTGCCACAAAGGGCCCAATGCATTTGTTTATCCTAAAGCTCTTTTCAAATGTTCACAAACATCTGCCTGGTGTTTTTCCCCTTTTGCATTTCCTGGATGGAATTTGCAGTGACTCACTTTCTTCCTGTGTAGCAATCACTGTCACGGAGAGATCCATAATTACTCTGCAAGACTGGCGGGTCTAGCAAGCTGACATTTAACAAAAATAATAATCCTTCGGTAACACAAAGATGGTACACCTATGCTTGCTTCGTGAATAAAAAAAGACTTATAAACTTGTTGGAATTATTCTTATCTCTCAAAAGGGAGTTAACATCAATGCTATCTTGCCAATAGACTGACCATACAAGTAACAGAATGAAGAATTTGCATCTGTTTGTAAGCACCTTTTGTCAGGATGCAAGTACATTATGTATTCAGACTCTTAAAATGATATGAATATGCACAATCCAAATGCATTGGTTATAAGCATTAGCGTATAATGAGCCCTGCTTTCTACACAAATAACATATTAAACTGATCAATTTAATGATCCATTATTGCGTATCTAATGGCATAATTGGTATGTTGATAAATACAGCACTAATAGGGGTGTTCTGGTACAATAATAAAGACAGCGGCAAAAGCTATTACCACATAATTACCACAACTTCGTCTGCACCAGCCCAGAAAATATTTAAGGACACCAGGCACCCTGCTCATGTTCGGTTCTTGCTCCTTCCATCGGAAAATGATGCACAAATCGCACAACAACCGTCTCAATGACAGTTTCCTCCCACAGGCAGTTAGGTTGCTGAACAGCTGATGCATCTATGCACCACACACTGTGGTGTCTGTTGTATAATACGTAGTGTAATTGTGTACTGTATACTGTGTATATAATGCACACATACGAGTGCATGGTGTATTTGTGTTGTTGTGTCCTTATGTTAAGGCAGCATGCATTCAACTGGGCTGAAACGAATGCCTAAAACAATAATGCATGGCAGAAGTCATTACTGTCTTGTTATCAGCATTATGCAGGTTCTGAATACATTTCAACTTAATATCAAAACCATGCAACAGTTCCTAATGTGCATTAAAGAGAAGACTCCAGTAATTTCTTCTCATAGTGGATAACCTTTTAATTATCGCTGATGCGCAAATCCAGACTTTTGGTGTTTTTGGTGTTTATTGCTCCAACAGCTAATTATAATGCCGGCTGAGTCGGGGGGGTTGGAGCAATTGAAAGGGTGATTTGCATTATCAAAGCGTGTATGCATGAGCAGCCATCGATGTGTTTATGAAAACCAACTCTCAACACAGTAAATTCATTATTTAATTGTCAGTAGTTGTGGCATGTTGAAATGCAGTTAGTGTGCGAACATGCGCCTGAAGTTGTCATGGTCACTTCTTTTGGGCAATAAAATGTGTCTTACACCACCTCATCACCATAAATCGAGATTATTCAGTTAATTAAACCGGCAGAGTCATTTTGTCTGAAAAGACAAAGTTTTAATAAAGTTTTAATAACTACAGGGTCCTTGACAAAAAATGTTCCCTCTGGTAGAATTAATGCAGGCTTCATTATGGAAGTATAATAGTGCCAGATGTCCTCAATGCAAAATGGCATTCAAAATTCAACAGTTCCGAAATATTTGGCTGTTTGGCTGAAATACCATCTTCATTCTTTGGCAGGTAACATTCAGCCCATTATTTTTGAACCTCACAAATTACGTTTTATTCACCTTCAGAGGAGGAGAAATGGATTGCCAATGTAATCGATAATAATACCGGTAATATACTGCTCCTGGCCAAGCTCTGGAAGTGAGTCATTAGTCACAACAGCACAGTACCGAAATGTCTAAGGCTTAGGCTCCGAAGTTAATGATCTAAACCTTGAAAAAAATCACCTGTAAAACTGAGATTTGTGGGACATTGTTGTCCAGATGTTGAACTGTTGGACAGCTCAGTAAGACTTAAACTAGCAAAGATGAGGCCATCTCACATTATGTTTTTTCATTTCTTTCTGGCTCCATCTACCTTCTTTGCCAGATGAATTGCTGGGCCAGTTTTAAGGGCCTCCAATGAGCGACCAATGGCTTATCGCTAGAGTGATACAGTGAGTAAAGTAGTAGCAAACATTAAAGAGTTGGAGCCTGAGCAAGAGGAATGTATAAATATATTCATCAAGGACAAATCCATTGACAACAGGGTTTAAGGAAAAGGCTAATATATAATATACAATCCCATAGTGGTCAGTGCTGATTGGTTAAAGGCTGGTCAAGTGGTTTCAAAATGAACCCAAAGACTACTGTCAGAAGAATGCAACAACCAGAAACAATCCTTAATGCAGCTTGGCCAGACCCTATTCATGAAGTCATTTTGGATCAGGCTATCATTTAATAGCCCCTCTTGTAAGAGCGCTTAAGATCATGTAACTGCAGCACTTCACTCCCTATGAATTCAAATGTGTTCTATCTGCCTTTGTAGCAGGTCAGACACATTCAGTCCCCATTTACTCACCCAAATTGGCTGGGAGAGAGAGGAGCAACTCTTCAATGATTTTTTTTTTTTTTAAATCTTCAGCGCCACATTCTCTCTGTGCTCGACTGTCTCTTGGTTTCCCTCACATCAGCCTGCCACTGCCAGACTCAATTCAGTTTTCAGTGGAATTGTTGTCTGGTAATGCTGAAAAGATACGAGTATAGAGAAAAGAAAAGGCTGCATGTCTGTAATTCCAAAAGATTCCAAAGACTGGAACTACTGTTTACACTGTTTGCTGCTCAGAGGTAAGAGGTATATATTTTGAGAAACTGAAGCATAGATCCTACCATGAACTAGACTGTGTTGACCAAACTACTCAGCCTAAAGCCTATATTTCTCATTTATGTAAATAAAATAGGGATGTAGAATGTTTTCAGAAGTACCTCATTATGAGAAGTTGAAACCTATTTATTTTTAACAATAACAACATTCAATGATTTTGTCAGTAAATAATTCAAATGCATTCAAGCATCAGTGTGCCAGATGAAATGCCATCTTACAGACTGTGAGGGACTCATGTCACAGTGCCACACACAGATCAATTCAAACATATTGGTTTGCCATACAGGCTTGAGTGCACTGGACTGGTACATCCTCACAGTCATGGCATTGTTGCACATATGCAAGTTTTATTGAACCAGCCTGCCTCTTCATAGCCTGGCTCTCAAAGCGGAGTGCCCGTACAGACTTTCTAACTCCGAAAAAGAATGGCAGTAGTTTTCCTATCAATGAGGTGAGCTATCAAAGCAGAACCATGAATCACTTGCCCTTTTTATATACAGCTGCCATGTTCCTCTACTGGCATTCATTAAGTTAAGCGTCTAGAGGACGAGTGAAAGGTGAACATCTGAGAGCGTTTCAGATCACTCAGTGTGCATGGAGTTTGTCCTCTAGACTGCCCTCTTTCACTAAACAAAATAAGTGTTGGCTGATAAGGTTTCATTTATTAATTATGTTAATCTACTTACCAGTACCCGCTCAAGTGACCACATCACCCCAGTCCTCCATGACTTTCACTGGCTCCCGGTTAAACACTGGATACATTGCAATATTCTTCTCACCACCTACCAGGCAATCAACAACCTGGCTCCCCCCTACCTCTCCGACCTCCTCCACCCAGTGGTGGTCCGTCAGGGCCTTCAAGGCCTTCTCTGCTGGCCTAAACATCATCAGAAAATAAATGTAATAAAATAAATTTAATTTTAATATTTTCTTTTCATAAATATGTATTAAATTATTCCCCATAGTCCATTATCTTCATTTCATAGCTTCCAGCGTTGTTAATTTATGTTAGAGCTTTCATCCAATCATATTTCAGCTATCATGTGTTGCTACGCTCCGAGGAATCTTCCCTGAGGCCTTCAGAATTCACATTGAAGGCCCGTGTACATCTGATTGGTTATCACAACCATAGATATATAGAATTACTAGATAACTCACGGCGGAGTCTAGAACGTCCGCAGAGGTCGGCCATCTTACCCCGGGCAGATTGCTCACCGTAACATTGTTGTGGTAGTGAAAAATGTACTTTTTAAATAACCATAGCTTGCTCAATTTTCAACCGATTTTTAAACGGGTTGGTTTGTTATAAACGTCAGAGATGTAGCTATGACACTATATACTTATGAATAATCATTTAATGTTCTAAACAATAGAATAATTATTCTAAGTATGTACAATATACGACAATTCAGCATGACGTCACAATAACAAATATCTTACTTCCGGGTGGCAAACTTCGCCTCTGCCCATAGTAAACCTTAACAAACCAATAGGATTTTCCATGTAATTTAACAAAGGTACGAACACGTTTAATCATAATTATGAATATGATTACAACATGTTTTATGCAGATGATCTTGTCAACTGAAAAAACTAGACGCTCCTGATTTCGTTGCTGTTGATATTTGTTAGCGAATAACGGTAATATTGCATCGACCAAGTCATTGAAGAACATTGAAGTAAAGTCGTAGTGACTGAGATCGCTTAACATGAACGATTTTCAGGACTGTTTGTAGCTTTCCAGCTATTTGTGTGGACACAAGAATTTGTCCATACAGATATAAATAAAGTACCTATCTATTTCACAATAAATGATCGTATTATAACTTTACATACTTCAACTGTAATAATCACAATATCATGTTGTAATGTAGAATTTACTGTGAAATCAATAGACACAGTAAGTTACTGTGAAAAAAATGATACAGTGATTTCACAGCATTTTGTTATTCCACAGTAATATAGGCCTACTCTATTCAAATCCTCCTTTGAGATAACCCAATAAATTATATAATATATATGTAATTCTATATATCTATGATCACAACTGGCTGTTTCAGTTCATTTAAGTTGAATGAACTGAAACAGACAGTTGTGACAACCAATCAGATTTCGAGTTGGCGACACTGGGCC
The DNA here is from genome assembly GCF_963457725.1 of Sprattus sprattus. Classification (NCBI taxonomy): domain Eukaryota; kingdom Metazoa; phylum Chordata; class Actinopteri; order Clupeiformes; family Clupeidae; genus Sprattus; species Sprattus sprattus. The sequence goes on along the minus strand of NC_137917.1, from coordinate 2,391,682 downwards.
TTCTAGAAGGCCCGGAAGATTTATTTCCTCGCGTTGAACGTGACACGTAAACGTCCTTTGATTGGACACTGAGGCAGACCGGTGCAGTGCTTCAGTGCTCAGTTTAGCTGGCTAATGCGAAAACGACGTACATCGGTTTCAATGCTTATTATGCTAGTTGTTTCAATTGGTAAGACTAAATATAATAACATTAACCAACTCAAATAAACTAGTTTGCACCAACTTGATAATTCCAGTTTTTGATACAATTACAACGCCATTTTCAAGACGGAACTTTCAAGAAAAACTGGATATCGTGAGGATGGGAAGTTTAATGAAACTGCTTTGCAGGTGGGACAATGCGATGTTTAGTGGACAAACTTGTTACAGTTCACGGCTACTTTCGGTGGACTTAATAAAACTTTGTAGACTAATCCCTGAAAATCGCCTTTTATTTTAAAGTTGTGACAGTAATATCCAAGCGATCGTAACTGAGAGTTTACTACTCTTAATGTATTGTTAATACGGGTGTATTGATTTTAAATGCTCCGGAAATATTAACAAAGTCTGTTGTACTCGACTATGTTAAGGTGATGCAATGCTCACTTATACTGCCTTTCTGTATAAATATAATGGTTCGAGAGCCATGGCGTCATCATAATGATGGTATTAGGAGGTGGATTCACACAGTTTAACATCGTGTAGGACATCGCTGAAGGCCTAGTCGTGAAATGCACGGACCGCCACTGCCTCCACCAACATGCCCCCTCCCGATGCCTCAGCTCTGCTGGTGCCAACCTCCTCCCTAAGGAACTCATTACCACACCACATAAATGCCCCCACACTGTCATCATTCTAAAAGGCCCTCAAAACCCACTTACATTATGTGGCTTAGGGTATTACCTTCACCAAGATACAATGACTCCCATCCATTCAATGTAACTACAGGCCATCTTTGACCATAAAGACCTCTTTTAAAATATTTGTTCTGGTCCGCCTGCTCTGTCCATGAAGACCGAGTCAACAGGTTGAGCTCAGAATATGGGTAGAAGCTGTATTAACACCCCTGCTGGTACCTGGCGGTTTTTCTGGCCTTACTTCCCCAATATGTTTAATGCCACCATATAGTGAGCCTGATCAATGCTGTACAGGCCAGGAACATGGCAAGTGTGAGGTGTGTAATGGAAGCGGGCCCCTTTGGATAACGATGATCAGCAGAGGTCAATCTTCTTGACGCTCCTTGAGTAAAATAAAATACAACATATGTATGTTTGACAATGCAAATGTGCTTATGAAAATAAAAACATGCCCAGAATGACAAGATGTACTACCCATGAGATATTTGGGCCTTCTTAAATGGATATGCTAAAAACAATGATTGTGTCGGTAGACAGGTAAACCGCTACAGTGAACATTTGCATCAGTAGTTTTTGTCCTGCTGTGTCTTTCCTGCATAACCTATGCTTTCTGAATGTTGATGAGGAGCCATCCGACCCAACAAACAAGTTGTTATTTAAATCTATTGAACAGTCATCACATCAGAAAAATTGCAAGGAATTTTTTGACTTCAGTTCAGAGCTCCATATCACAAAGCTTAACCGTTATTTTTTATATACCGTATTTTCCGGACTATAAGCCTTATATGGATTAATTCTGGTTGTGCTTACTGACCTCGAAGCGATTTTGTGTGGTAGGCTACACGGCGCTCTGTCAAAATGTTTAAGTACGACTATATAAACCCTCGAACAGTACATTGCTTCCGACCACTGTTGCTCTCTGCTGGTGGCTAGGTGTTGGAAGCATACACATAGCATACGTATTCTATGTCTATGGTTGGAAGTGCCTTCTCCAGCAAGCTTGAAATGACATCTAAAGTAATTTGCTACGGAGTAATGCTGGGAGCGTTGCTCTATCCATTAAATAGGGAATGTATTTCACGTACAGTATGTGTAGAACCTATTTAGAATGGCTGACCTTTCATAGAAACGGCAGTGAAAGACCCAAGAGACTGGAGGCAAACAGTACTTCTGCCTTAATGAGGGGGGCTTGTGAGAGCATATCAGCATGCTAACGTGATACTTATTAGCAGCACGGCTAGCTAGCTACTATGTGTTTCAATGGATTTTTGGTCTAAGCGTTAGCAGCAAAGCTTCAGGTAAGACCTACAATACTCTGCAACATTTTGAGAGTTATTGTGAATACGCTAATGTTTGATTTAGCAGTATCAGACTTTTTTTACCTGTTACAACTGAACAAGGTTGGGAATTATTTTGAATACGCTCATTTACGTTTGAACAATGTTGATAGTTATTGTGAACACGTTTAATAAAGTTCGACTGACTGACTGTTTTGTTTCGCTTAATGCGCCTTATAGTCCGGTGCGCTTTATACATGAAAAAAGATTGAAAATAGACCATTCATTGACAGTGCGCCTTATAATCCAGTGCGCCCTATAGTGCGGAAAATACGGTACAGCTCCGAAAAAAAATTAAGAGACCACTTCAAAATTATCAGTTTCTCTGGTTTTACTATTTATTGGTATGTGTTTGAGTAAAATGAACATTTTTGTTTTATATTATAAACTAATGACAACATTTCTACCAAAAATATTGTCATTTTGAGCATTTATTTGCAGAAAAATTACAACTGGTCAAAATAAAAATAAAAAATGCAGTGTTTCCAGATCTCGAATAATGCAAAGAAAACAAGTTCATATTTATTTTTAAACAACACAATAGTAATATTTTAACTTAGGAAGAGTTCAGAAATCAATATTTGTTGGAAAAACAACATTCTTGTGTCTTGGCATGCTCTCCACCAGTCTTTCACATTGTCATCGGGTGACTACTCCTGGCGCAAAAATTCAGGCAGCTCGGCTTTGTTTGATGGCTTTCGACCAATCATCTTCCTCTTGATCACATTCCAGAGGTTTTTTAATGGGATTCAAGTCCGGAGATTGGGCTGGCCATGACAGGGTCCTGATGTGGTGGTCCTCCATCCACACCTTCACTGTGTGGCATGGAGCATTCTTCTGCTGGAAAAAAACACTTTTCAGAGTTGGGGAACATTGTCAGAGCAAAAGGAAGCAAGTTTTCTTCCAGGACCCACTAAAAATTAAATTTTTCAAATTTTCAATGCACACTATTAAGAAATTAACTAATAAATTACCTTTATATATTTCTTTATATGAATATCCTAAACATACTGTACATTTCAGTATAAGTGCTAATTAGTGTACTTATATGGGCCATTCTACCGAATTGGTGTAAAGTCAGGTCGGAAATATTTTGAATTTTTTTATGTTTTATTCCCAAAACTTTGTCCGTATGTATATTGTACTATATCTAAAGTACACATATCTAGTAAAAGAACAGTCAATTTTTATATTGTATTTTCAGAATGTGTTGGAATGTTTTTCCTCTTCCAAAAATTGTCACTACCGAAACATCACATTTACTATTGTAAAAAAGTATTATTATTGACCTGTTCAGATTGTGTTTCCTTCCCTTCTCTGAAGAGTATTTTTACAAATATTTCTTGAAGGTTTTCACAATGAAATCCATAAAAATGAATTTTTTACCACATTTTCAAGTTCAATTTATACAATTCATCAAAATCTAAGTGCAATATTTCTTTGTAAAATGCAAAATACTGATCATATTGATTCCAGAGTTGTTGATTGATTAAATTGAACATACATTAATCCAATCAGTATCATAACATTTTAGTTGATTACTCAATATACTACATTTTTTACAAAATATCCTGTGTTTCGGTAGTGCTGCACTGTTTCGGTAGTGACATCCAGTGTTTCGGTAGTGACTGCACTGTTGGATGGATGTTCATTTCTCTCCCAAAATCTTCCAAAAGGTGCTCTGGGCCGCCCTTTAGTCCACACAACACATTTATTTAAAAAAATTATGGGATTGAACTACTTACCATTTCATTTTGTCACTACCGAAATCATCAGGTCACTACCATATGTTTCGGTAGTGACTGTTTCGGTAGTGACAATTCTAACTAACTTTAGGCATAAATAAAGAATTCTAGCAAGCACACGGCTTGCAAACAAATATTTGAAGAGGTGTACACACATACAAACATAAGATTTTGCATGAAACCCCAAAAGGTTTACTTATTGAAGAAAACATGGGTTTCGGTAGTGACAATTCTTAAGGTTACACGTCGATTTTCAGACTTTGGAACACATTTATATAAAAACTATGGGATTTAGCTACTTACCATTCAACCATGAGGGACAGGGATGCAGTGTCACTGCATGGTCAAAAATACAGGGTCGTGGCTAAAACACAGGCTCAGCCAATGGACTAAAACTCTTGTGTTTCGGTAGTGACATGAAAACTAGGGACATGATTTTTTGAGTATAGTTATTTGATTTAAAAATTAAACCCACGATAAATCTAAATATTCCAATTTCTGTTTCAACCCAATCATAAAGATCTTTGAAATTAAATCATTGTAAAAAATCTAAAAAAAATTGAAAAGTGTTATTTACAGGCATTGAAATTTAGATGTCAGGGTTGGGGACAGCTACTTCCCAATAGAAAGTACCCTATAAATGATGATTTTGTATATATTTAGCTTATCACTATCTCATTTAATGCATTGGGTTAATATAGACCATAACATTTTCTTAGTAAATATCTATGCCTAAATACCTAATTGTTTTGTAAATAGTTTTTATTGTTGAAGGACTGCATATTACACGAATTCGGTAGAATGGCCCATATATATTACAATGAAGTAAATGTAATTGGTACATTGCACTTTGCACATATTTAGCACACAAAACAATAATGTGCTTGAAATGTACAGCAAAGGTAAACACCCTGGCAGCAGAAACCAGGGTCAGAGTTCAAATACACATACGCGTCTTTTTTCAGGCGCAGACGCTTCAGTAGCGCCTTGGCAAAGTGCAGCGGCCAAAACAGCCTGGTGTATAGACTTTTCACAGCTAATAATAAATCACTCCGCGATGAAAGCGCATTCAAAATTCTTATAATTCCAAACCAAGACGTTGACAATGGAACTATTTTTTGTTGCGGAGAAACAATGCGAAATAAACCATTTTTAATCAATAACTTTGTGTTGAAATGTTAATTTGTTGACTGTAGAGTTGTTTTATAAAAGCAATATAGCACTCGTGGGAGTGGGGTAAGTAAGGGATAATCCCATGTGTGTTGTTGCCAAATGAAACCTCGGTGGCTACGGCCGAACACCACCCGTGCCTCCCTGCTTTGCGCTGGAAAGTTGAGAATAGTTCGACTTTTAAGCACGCCTAAAAAACGCTACAGAGACGAAACAAAGGGGCGCACACGCAAAGCGCGCCGTACCATAGGAATCAATGCATTTGCTCGCGTCCCTTTTTTAAAAAACGCGTATGTGTATTTGAACCCTCAGGAGGCAAACCAAGTAGCGGAGTGGTAATCGGAAGGGTTGGGAGAATTCCCAGTGGGCCGTTAGTGTTTCCGCCTGATTACTGTGTGACCTCTAGACGGATACCTTAAAAGTTCCTTGCTGTGCCATCGGGTCAGCCTGAGCCGTGTGCTCGTAACCTCTCACTCACTGTCTCCCACATACAAACACATATAAGTCAATACAAATATATAAAAAATATAAAAAAAGAAACTGTCTAACCCCCTAGTGGCCCTTGTGTGCCTTGAATTATGATTTGTCAGCTAAGGACGTAATAAAAGCTATGATGAACTATCCTGCAGGCCATCCTGGTATTTTCACATTGTGTTGAAAGTGAAGGACAGCAACAGAAGCAGAAAAAGATTGTGCCGAGAAGTCAAGTATTAAAAAGAAAACAAAAAACACTAGAGGAAGATGCATCGAAATGCTCCAAAGGAATTGATACATTTCAAAACTCTGTCGAGTAAAGACACTGCAGGTGAAATGCAGTATAAAAAAATTGAAATTCTGAGGCATAAGGCTTGCACAGTTTCTGGTTTGTCCGAAATTTCAAGGCGGGTGTCCGAGTCTCAACATAGATCTGTAAAACACTAAAATGTCCCGGTTTTCAACATTTTCTACCTAATTGCCCCAGTAGCTTACAAAGACGTTTATCATGTTCTATTATCTATATCCAATAAAAAAAAAACATAAACTAGGCAACCACGCTTTGATTACATGTGTCAATCAATCAGTGTGTCATTGTCAAGGCTGTGTCGCTCAACAAAAAAATATTTTACAATGGATGTTACAATGGATCGCACCATTACTGGGCAGATCTTCTGTCTCTTTAATATATAGTACACTGATTCAGCACAGCGCCAAGGCTTTACCAATTGAATCCATATGGAACAGGGAGTTGGGGAGTTTGAATATAAACCTAGATTGGGAGAGAATATGGTGCAATCTAAGTATAACTTCTAAGAACCTAGCTCACCAACTAATTCACTTCAAAACCATACATAGAGCCTACACCACACCCAATAAGAGATTCCAGATGAAGTTGCAAGCCACTAATAACTGTCATATATGTAACACTGCTTCACCTGGAACATTTTTACACATGTTTTGGGATTGTCCAGTTATCTCTAAATTCTGGTTTCATGTAAACTCAGTTTTAGCTTACATACTTGACATTTTCTTTGTTCCTAATTCTGGTTTTTGTCTCCTTAATGATAATTCTGATATCTATTTAAAGCAAATTCAGTTCAAAATGGTATTTGCAGGGTTTACCTCTGCAAAGAAAACGATACTAAAAAACTGGTTTGCTCCGGATATGTGTATGAAATCATTCTGGATCCATAGCCTTGTCAACATTGTTAACCTTGAACATACAACAGCCCGACTCAACAAGGCGCAACCAGCAACTGTACGAGCTTGGAACTCTTTCTCATCTAGGATAATCTCTTGGACCAGGGATAACAACTAGGCACTCATTGTTGTGACCTCTATCTGCCGAACATGTTTGTGTTGATTTACAGTATGTATTGTGTCACCAATGTGATGTTTTTTTCCCCCTCTTCTTAAAAAATAAAATAAAAAATGTATTCTCTCAATTCAACATGGTCACATATGTCTTTGGATATGTCTGTAACACCCCCCCCCCCCCCTTCTCCATTTGGAAAACAATAAAAATGTTGATCACAAAAAAAAAAAAAAATTATTTGTGTCTGCCAAGGCTGTTATATTATTTAACTTTATAGCTGAGTTGCCATGGAAAAACATGTTCTGTCCGTCATGGACAACGCACTGTGAAAGCCCACAGGTGCTGTGCAATCCTTTAGTTTAGTTAGTATACAGTTTTCAAATATTTTTTGGTAATTTTTTGTTTGCTGAGACTCCCTGGTTCTAAAAGATGAAATAACACCCCATGAAAACACCTATGGTTGGTGCATAAGCGTATAAGCATTCATTGGATATGCCTTTATTGCGACTATTTCTGTACACAGCCAGTTTTTGTGTGTACAGTATAACATGTACATTCATTACCAAATCTATTCAACTAATGCCTAACTGGAATGCCATGTAGGGAACCTGGGGTCTATAAAGTATTGTTGGGTACTTTTGAACTGCTTTTTAACCCCCCATTCCATCTATCTCAGTAAGACAGTGGTGGTCCGTCAGGGCCTTCAAGGCCTTCTCTGCTGGCCTAAACATAATCAGAAAATTGTATTCAATAAAAATTTAATTTCAATATTTTCTTTTCATAAATATGTATTTAATTATTCCCCATAGTCCATTATCTTCATTTCATAGCTGCCAGCGTTGTTAATTTATGTTAGAGCTTTCATCCATTCATATTTCAGCTATCATGTGTTGCCACGCTCAAAGAAATCTTCCCCGAGAACAGAAATCTTCCCTGAGGCCTTCAGAATTCACATTGAAGGCCCGTGTACATCTGATTGGTTATCACAACTGGCTGTTTCAGTTCATTTAAGTTGAATGAACTGAAACAGACAGTTGTAACAACCAATCAGATTTCGAGTTGGCGATACTGGGCCTTCTAGAAGGCCCGGAAGATTTCTTTCCTCGCGTTGAACGTGACACGTAAACGTCCTTTGATTGGATACTGAGGCAGACCGGTGCAGTGCTTCACTCAGTTTAGCTGGCTAATGCGAAAACGACGTAGGCTACATCAGTTTCAATGCTTATTATGCTAGTTGTTTCAATTGGTAAGACTAAATATAATTACATTAACCAACTCAAATAAAGTAGTTTACACCAACTTGATAATTCCAGTTTTTGGATACAATTACAACGCCATTTTCAAGACGGAACTTTCAAGAAAAACTGGATATCGTGACGATGGGAAGTTTAATGAAACTGCTTTGCAGGTGGGACAATGCGATGTTTAGTGGACAAACTTGTTAAAGCTCACATAGGCTACTTTCAGTGGACTTAATAAAACTTTGTAAACTAATCCCTGAAAATCGCCTTTTATTTTTAAGTTGTGACAGTAATATCCAAGCGATCATATAACTGAGAGTTTACTACTCTTAATGTATTGTTAATACGGGTGTATTGATTTTAAATGCTCCGGAAATATTAATAAAGTCTGTTGTACTCGACTATGTTAAGGTGATGCAATGCTCACTTATACTGCCTTTCTGTATAAATAGAATGGTTCGAGAGCCATGGCGTCATAATGATGGTATTAGGAGGTGGATTCACTCAGTTTAACATCGTGTAGGACGTTGCTGAAGGCCTAGTCGTGAAATGCACGGACCGCCACTGCAGTAAGATGATACACATACACAACTGTATATAGCACAAACAGTGCACTGTTTCTCAGAGGAAATGCCTGTATTAAGGTTAGGTATTTGCTGTCTTCTCATGCATTTGGACACTGACACAAAGATGGTAATACAAGTTTAAAAAAAAAGTCAGAATAATTTACATAAACAATTAAAAAAGATCAACAATGGAAGGTCAGAAATGAATATTCCAATTAGTGCTTTTTGAGGAAAAAATCTTCAACATGTTGTTTGCCTCACCACCTCTATAGCCCCATTACACCACTGTTCCACTTTATCTCCAGAAAGGTTTCCTTTGGCATGACAATGCGACTGACACTTTGATTTGAATATGAATCCAAAGAACGATCAGAGATACTCTTTAATTGACTGTCAGTTCAGTTCCTAAGGAGAGCACTCTGTGCCCTTTGAGACAATGGTTTGAATTCATCAGCCTTCCAAATGGGTGACATCTCACTAGAATAAAACTGCCTTCATACCTCTCTGAAATTCTTAAATATATGAGTGGTTGTTCTTAAGTTTTTTAACAGTGGTATTGGTGCTGAAGCTGTACATTTACATCTGCTATGCTGTCAACCTGAAGGATGTTAAATAGAAGAGATATTCCACGTATAACCTCTTCCTGTACCAACATTTCAGTTTGAGTGTATTTTGATGAAAATAGTAAATTAGCACACACCATCTGAGCTATTCAAAGAGAGAAGAGGTTAGATGCAATAATCTAGCAAGACCATCAAGTTTCTTTAGGCTGATTGAACTCTGGAAGCAGATGGTTCAGGGAATCAGGGAATACTGAACACTGACATATTGAAGAGACAGGAATTAGTTTATCCTCATAGTCAGTCAGGCCTTTGAAGACCCAAACATTTAATCTCCTGAGCATTCATTGCTTATTTTTTCTGCAGTGCCTATTAATTGAGAGGGAGGTTTCCATACAAAATCCTACAAAAGGAAAATAAAAGACCTGTCCTTGACCTTCTGTTGGGACCAGCCATCAACAATAAGAGAAGGTGGGCCACCGGGGGTTTGGTATGAGAAGATAAGAAACAATCCCATGGTTTAGGCACAGGCTTACACATCCATATGTGTTTCTCCTTAGAGGGTATAAATATTTACATATAATATACATATAATATTTTGCCATAAAATGACCTTGAACATTATCATCAAGAATCCAGATCCTATCTAATCCTGATATCTCACTCAGACTGTAGTGTTTCGGAGCTCTGGGCTAACATTACCATCTTGCCTTTTAAATATGTAATATTATAATTTTGATTATTATTATGATTATTATTTAAAAAAATGTTTTATGTTTATTTGATGTTTATTTTTATGTGCATATAATTTCTTTATGCACGTACTGTATTTGCTGTAAAGCACTTTGAGCTGCATTCTTTTGCATGAAAGGTGCTATGTAAATAAAGTTTATTATTATTACTACTATTATTATTGCCAGAGCTCTTTTCTGTTGTCACAGCCCCACCTTCCACATCATGAGGCCCTTTCGGAAGGCTGGCTTCCAGCCACAACATCAGCTGTCATATGCTATTTTCACAAACACAGCAGGGATAGGGGTGTGTCACGTCCAGCCAAATGGCACATTCAAAGTGACAGGGGGAAAACAGATACTCGCCTGCATTGCAATCTGAAAGCAATCCAAATGAGGAAAGGAGATGCAGGTGGCTCAATAGCAGGCAATTATGAAGCCTTCTCTTGTTGTTATTCATGCCTGAACGGAAAAACAATGTTCCAGCAAGCGTGTAGTGAATTGTAAAGGTTTAGCATTCTGATAATTCAAGTTTCTGTAGCCATTAGAGCTGTAGAGGTCACACATGGTGTCATGCTGAAATAATATGAACATAACTGGCAGTTAACTACTTAGTTTACTCAAATAGAGTCATTTTTTCCACGCACTGACCAATTATGCTGTCATGTAAACATTAACAACTTACATCCCAGTACTCAATGCAAGGCAATGTTGCAGCAAAGATAACATCAATCAGCCTCTTAGCTTATCAGGGTTGATGGGTAATTGGAAGTCAACTGTTTGCTCTGCATACTGATATTCCTACTGGCCTCTCTTCCTTTCCATGTGATTGGTCTGGTGTTACTGGGCAGGTAGTGATAAGATGGCGCAGTAATCATGATATATCCAAGCTCATGTGAGGTTGTCAGTGGGAACCCATACAGGGTCAGTAATCCTCTTGCGGGAATGCTCACATTGTTGGCGTAATTGTGTTGTTTTTTCCCCCTGTGCTGGGAGGCTTTGGCAGGGCACCTCTCCCCTACAGTACGATCACCGTGACCTCAGGGTTCGTACCTGAATATGAGAGCTGATTCACCTTCACTACTCAGAGATGGCAGAGCAGTGCCTCTTATGGTCCTGCCCACACTAGATAACAGATCTGTGTTTTGTAAACTATATATATATATCCTACATAACAGTATCCTAGAAGTCAGTTTAAAATGTGTACATAGAATACACATTATTTGTTATGTCTTATGTATAATTTGTTCTTTTATGTAACATATAAAATCGCTATTTATTTATAATCCACTTTCAGTAGGCCTACTGAATGGAGCACCAAGTAAAAACTGCAGATTCTTTTTTGCAGCAGTCGCCATTACACCGTAACCTATGCAAATACAGTGATGCTAACACTTCACCTTACAAAAGAAAGGTTTGACTCTCCTACCACCCGTAGGATGAGCAATACATGTAATTTAACAAGGATCAGGGCAGCAAGTCTCTGGCACACAGAGGCAAACAACACACTCTGCTATTAAAATAATAATAAGTAGGTGTTCAAGATGAGTTGATGGTGTCCATTCACTGTGTGCAGTGCACCTCATCGAGATCTAGGAAGAACTTGACCACTTTGTTCCCTAGAGAATGTCTGTTGTCTTTGCCCTCTCTCCACAGCAAGAGGAGGCAATCAAAACTCTTTTCATTAGTGGTACCTCGATGGTGGAAAGACCTACCTAGTGCTATCTGATAGAGTGACAGCCATGATAGACTACATTTATTGAGTATTACATATTTAGCTGTGGTTGTGCAATCTATTATAGTTTATCCTTGGTCTCAATCAGGCATTCCCTGGACTTAGGTATTTATACTTAAGTATATACAACTGCGTTGTGAAAAGCTAGTAGGCCACTTTCCATTGTGTATAAATCCATCAATATATGATTGTACCATATGTTGTTAAAATGTGTTATTGTAATCTACATAAACAAAGCTTCCATTACCTGTTGATGACCTGAGAGGAAATCAATCTTCTGTTCCCTGGGACACATGAATGCATTTGGTGGTTGATTTCATGCATGGACGGAGAAGGAATCTGTTTTAACAAAAAACCCATAGCTTGAAGATTTGTAGGTATTCACAGCAGGGTTCTGGAGATTGCAAGTGTCAGATACCAGGGAGCAGCATCCAGGGGACTGATCGAAACAGGTACGTAAGCTTTCATAATGGAGACTTCTGACATGAATCCTCCGGAAATCTTTTGCATTAACATAGTGTAGTTATTACGCTATTGATCCCATTGAAATCCAAGTGAAATCTATCCATTATCCTTCTTTGACAACAGCAGACATACAGTGGTGGCCAAAATTATTAGAACACTAGACATATTTAAGAGATTTCAGTTGTTTTTGTTGAATTGGCCATTAAAATAACCTAAAAACAAATGAAATATCTACAAAGTCATCATTATGCTTTATAAACTATAGAAAAGAGGCATTATTATGAGATTTAGGTCAATTTCCGTACAAAAGCTTGCTAGGCCTATTTCACTGTCAATGTCACACAATCATGTTCCTTCACAGAAGAACCCAAATTACTTGATGGTGATGCAACAGTCTTACGCCCGACTCACATTGTTGCGTTGGAAGGCGTTGATGCGTCAGGGTTAACGCATCCCCATTCACTTTGCATGGGGTGACGTCATCCTTTGCCGAACTGAATTGTGGCTCCGTTTGGTTCGCGTGCGTTGCGTTCCCTGCTTTGCTTGCGGCAAGAGTTGAAGAAGGTTGAACTTTTCGAGAGGCAAAGCATGCGTCAGCCAATCAAATTCCCTTTCATGCATAACTGACAGCACAGGCGCTAGCCAATCATATCCCGAATTTGTACCTACAAGTTGGTTGTTTGACTTTTTTTTGGTTAGATTTTTAAAAAGTTACCGAGAAATAGACACTGTACAATGTAAAAACCCCTTTATTGTAACTGAAAAATACGTATCATAGGATTTGCGAGGTGTCTGAGCACCCTGTTTAATGATAGCATGCTACTACTCACAGGGTAAAAGCTTGCTAGTGACGTGATTGGTTTGATGACCTGTCAATCTCACTATAACGTCTCCGGTATCAACAGAACCCCATGCGCCAGACTCCTCCTCCGCCTTCCGTTGGAGCAACGCAACAATGTGAGTCGGGCGTTAGGACACAGCTCGGTGATTGTTTTGAATGTACAAGGCCTATCCTACGCCTTAAGTGATTGGTAACATCAGGGGTTTGTCACTGAGGCCACACCACCAATTGGTATAGATTGAAAGCCTCTAGAAGCAGTCTTGAAGCACATGTTGCTCTTTGAATATGGCTAAGGTGAAGAATGAGCTAACGAGTGAGCAACGGGTTTCGAAATAAAGGCCGGCTGGAGTTACCGCCACAGAGCCAAGGACTTGAGATGCACTGTAAAGTACACTTTCGACCGCCATGGCGCCAGAACCGAACGGGGAGAGGTTGAAAAAAGAAACTCTCAGACAGACAAGTGAAGCATCTCAAAATTCTCAGTCTTAAGGACCGAAGAAAGCCTTTATGGGAACTGTGTGACGAGATCAACACCACATTGACTATTGGTGCAACAGTGTCTTCAAGAACTGTCCGTCGAAAAGTGGGAGAAGAAGAACTTTTTGGCAGAATAACAGCAAAGAAACATTACTGAAAGAGAACAATTGAGTGTAACGCCTGAAATTTGCAAAAGATCACATGAAATGGACAAAGAAAGATTGGTTTAAAATGTTGTGAACTGATGAGTCCAGGGTACTATTCGGCGTCACTCGCTAAGCGGTTTAGCGAGCTAAACTCCAGGCTAAAAAAAGACAACACCGTTTTAGCGGATTCGGCGAAGCAACTTTTGCTCAATTTCCATGGTAATTAATCGCTTAGCCCTAGCCTGCTCCAGGACAGGCTAAGCAAAGTTTAGCTGGCTAAACTTGCCACACCCACGCCAAAAGGAGGGATCCCATTGACAAGGTTAATAGTTTGATTAGCGTAGGAAGAGTTCTTTGCGATCGCCAAGAAGATCCATTTTTCCATCATGATGAGTTCTTGTATGAGTGCTACCGATCCACCCGACAAGGAATAATTAATTTAAAAGACCTTCTCGAGTCATTTATTGCATACACCACCGTCGAACATTGAATGTCTTCTATTTTTGTAATGTCGGCGATGCAGAGAAAAAAGCACTCATAATTATATGACATTCATTGGTAGGCCTACTGTTGATAAACCAGAAATAACTTTCATGCTCAGCCTGAGACGTGATTTTTAGTTTGCACATGAATACTAACGTTTTCTTTGATCCCAGGAAATTTGAGCACATAACCCATCACCATTACGGAGATTTGGCTAAAGTTGTTTAACCTACTTTAGTTTTGCAAACGTGTCTAGTTTTTGTGCAGTGGTGGATGGTGGATGTGGATGGTAAGGTGGTTGAATGATAAGAAGAAAGAAAGAAACACAATTTATTTGCATTGCTTCAATTTATTGAATTACTTATTAATACATTTTCATTTAGTCATTTAGCAGACGGTTTTATTCAAAGCGATTTAAATCTACAATTCCAACGAAGATGAAGGGAATCGTACCAGTCGATTAACTGCATGCAAGCCCTACGCTCTGCCCGCTGCACCAAAGTTGCATGTTTTGTCAAGAAAAGATATCACTACTTATACAGCCTATGGACAGTTTCTTTAATGCTGTTGCAGTCGCGACAGTGATGAATTTTGACATGATTATGGTCTTGAATTCTTCATAACGCGTTTATGGTCATATCCCGCCTTAGCGGAGAAAAAAATGAGTCTTTTTCTTTGAGTTTAGACCATTGTACCTTTCAAAAAAATCATGGTTTTGGAGATCGACCTTTCTTGCCTTTTGAAGCAAGACGTGCACGCGCAATTTAGCTGACGAGATAAATTAACTTGAGGTTAAAATAAATTAGCGCCCGTCGCCAGACCGGCTTGGCCTGTTCTCATTTAGCGAGCTAGTTAATCTCCAGTTGCGAGCTAAATGAATTATCTTAGCTTCAGTTGTACGCCGAACAGGGCCCAGGTTTGAAAAGTTTGGCAACAAACAAAGCGTGTATGTTCCACAACGTGAAGGGGAGATATACAAAAATGTGTGTCCCTTGCCAACAGTTAAACAAGGAGGGGGTAGTATTATGGTGTGGGGTGTGATTTAAGTCTCAGGAACAGGGAATTTTGGCTTAATTGATGGCATCATGGATACAAAAGTATATCACAACATTCTGGTGAGGCACGGAGTTCCTTCTGGGAGTCGTCTTATTGGGCCTGGATTTATTTTCCAAGAGGACAATGACCCTAAACATTATTTTAACTATTGGCGGGATTACCAGGGACAAGGAATCTGCTGGAACATTGAAGATGATGGACCGGCCCTCTCAAAGTCCGGACTTCAAACCCATCAAGCAAATTCGGGGCAAGTTGGAAAATAAACTGGACAGATCTATTGTACATTCAAAGGAATGCCTTTGGCTTGACTTCCAGGAGGCATGGGATAACATTAGTGTTGAAGTTTTCAAGAAATACATTGACTCTATGCCAGAGAAATGTGCTGCTGTAATTGCTGCAAAAGGTGGACATACCACATATTAAAGTTAAAAGTGGATAAAAACATTAGGACTCACTTCATCTGATATTTGTTGTGCTCAGAACAACCATCTGCGTGTTTCATGAATATTATTAAATTAAATCATGTTTTGGAGGCAAAAAAAAGGTAATTATTCTCAGATCTGTCAGGTGTTCTAATAATTTTGGCCACATAGAATGGTTTTGGGAGATCCAAATCGCACAAACACACTTACAGCTTTAAAAAAAGAGTTTACCTGCAAACAAAAGCTAATAACTAATAACTAGTTCAGTTGTTCTTGTGGGGAAGGAAGAATGTAAGCTGGAAAGTGTTTGTGTGTGTCCCGAAAATATAAGTGACAAGAGAGTTTTTCAGTTCAAATTGGGAGGTCTCTGTTAAATGATTTCCTGTGTCATCAATAGTACCTCTTGAGGTTTTACAGTAGCTCCATGTTCTGCTGCAGGGAAGATGTGTTTATTGTAACTCTGCGCAACAGATAACACATACGTCTTTCAGCCATATTGTGTCAGACCTTATGTTCTTCTTGTAACCTCTGAGGCTGCTGACAGACAAACAAGGCTCTTCCGGAGAGGTGAATTGGAGAAAAACAAAGAGAAGATTGACAACAAGACAGAAAAAGAAGTAAGTGGAAAGGTTATGAAACAGACGGTTTGTAAAAAGAACAATAGAGTAGTGTAATGGAGAATGAAGAAGACTAAAGGAAGGCAGGGAATCAGAGCGAAGAAGAAAAGGAAGAAAGGCAAAACAGGAACAGGAGCACAAAAGGATGCAGCGACAGGATGTACAGGATGATTAGAGACCATTAAAAGGCAGTATAGAGTTAGTCCACAAATAAGTTCACAAGAGAGAGAGAGAGAGAGAGAGAATCTGTGTGTGTGTGTGTGTGTGCATCAGTGGCGGCTGGCGGTTGAAACAGAGTATGAAGCATGAAATTGTGAACTCGTAAAAATATAAGGCCTTAAAAATGGTGACTTTGGGGGGAAACAAATTGATACATTTAGACTTACAAATTCAAGACAGATTCAAGCTTTCAGATATTACTGTATTCAAGTATTTCATGACAACTGATAATTGTTAAATGGCTGTAGAAAAGACCATGGCTAGATGTGTTGACAGTGGTAATATCCCTGTCTGGGGTTTGGGGAAAGAAAACAGTATTCAGCAGTACACAAACAAAACCAAAGTTTTAATAAAATGAATTAGATGTATTACCAATTACGGTTATTCCATTTACACAAACATGACCAAAAACTAAACGGCAGGGAGAGGCCGAAGTGATTATGATTATAATAGTCACAAACTGGAGACTTGAAAACAGAAATAGGATGCAAATGCTCAAGGCGTGTTATACTTAAATAAATCAAAGTGCCACGATGGGCAAACAAGGCAAAGTACACAGGACTGGAAAACACAGTAGGTCTTGCTGATCAAAAACAATTACACACAAAGACAAAGGAAAAGTCTAACGCTTACATAGGAGCTCAATTAATACATTGGCTACAGGTGGGAACAAAATACAATTAACACATTGGCTACAGGTGAAGCAAACATCGGTGAAGCAAACATCGAGGAAACCAAACATCGAGGAAAAACTAAGTTGTGAGGGAAATACTAAACACAGGAGAGGATGAACGGACTGGAGTAGCATATGAAGCAAGAGCAGGAACAGAAACATTTTAAACACACTAAAGAACCCAAATGCACCCATCATTCTGAATGGTCTTAAACTATCCAGTGAAAACAGAGGAAGACTGTAAATTGTAAAGGCAGTAGATCATCGTAATGCGATATCATATCACTTCCCTGAAATCCTGTGTATTTACTGAATGTTCTCCTCCATCATACCCCCAAAGCCAGCTCCTGATGACCTAGCAAGGCTAAGCCAGTGTCACTTAGCCTTTTAAGGTGGCTTCTGCACACAGTTTCATTGTGTCTAGCAGTTGGCAGATGTGCATCCTCATCCACCAAATGATCTATTCTGACATTGCCCAGCGTGTTCATGTCATCAAAACCTACTCTTGCCCATCCATTGCACTTTGGTGCTCCATTACCAAAGGACAGACATGGCCAGAAAAAGGCCTACAGTTGATAAGCCTGAATGCTCTCTGTTAGCCATTGATGGCTGTCATACTAGTCTCATGGGAAAACTCATGGTGTCAGGTGTTGGTCTACCTCACACTTAAACTGCACTTTCTCTTGGTAGCTCAGAGAAGATGCATTTAAAGATCCTGTCGATAACATAATTATTTGCTAAGAGCAAGAACTTTGTTGAGATCACTGGCATTTATCATTGTAATCTCTCTCAGTGTTTGAATGCAAGGAATAACTTAACTTAACTGTAGTAAAAAAAGGAAACACAAGTGATGGTGAGCTTAGACTGTAATTTGTCAGACACAATTATCAATCATCTTTATATGAACGTGCATAGTTAAAACAAAATACAAAGCAGTGCTTCAAAATCTGGGACAAAAGGTCAGTTGACTAATAACAAAACCATATCACACCTCAAAGATTACATTAAAATCTCTCTAGCAGTGACACCATTTGATCAGAAGTCATTTTAAATTTGGCCAATTGGGGCCACTATTTGTAAAGCGTACTTTTTTGTCAGTTTGTCTACCCAATACCAGCAACCCAGGTAAGTGATCCACCGTTCAATGAAACAGACACATACAGTTTGAATCCATGCACGTTGCTTTATCTGCTTAAAAAATTCCCTGGTATGCATGTGTGTGCGTGCGTATGCGCATGTATTATGAGCCAGCAGGGGAAAAATAGGGATGCATCCCCAGCCCGACTCCAAAACACTCACACACCCACAGACTCACACACACACACACTCACACACCCACAGACTCACACACACACACACACACACACACACACACACACACACACACACACACACGTACGCATACAGGTAGCAACTTACTATGACATGGATCTGGCCCTGATATGGTCTCAATCTGTCCCCGAGTCCGTTCCTGCCTGGTCCAAGCTCAAACAGAGCTATCAGCAGCACTGCAGTTTACTCTTTGGATAATCTTTCCTATCTCTGACCAACAGGCAGATGTTTGGCAAATGGATTACTGCTGTAGGCTCAGGCACTCAAAATTCCATGTGCACTAAATTAGGCAGAAACATACACTATGCCTTACAGAAGTGAAGCCATTAAGGTTTTCTCTAGGTTCACATTTGCAAGACATGGCTGCTCTTCCTCTAACATGTATTGGATAGACTCCATACTGCCATGTTTTGAACTCAGATGTTGCCTTGAGCTTGCTCACTCAGCCAGGGTTGTAACCCTTGGGTCTGGGCGGCTTAGGAAAGTCCTCATTGTTTACGGCACTACGTGTCTTTGCAAACCTGCAATTCATAAACCATCTATTTTCAACCAAACTACTTTGACATTTTTTGATAATGTTCAAGGCGTAAATTTTAAATGTGCCTTTTGGTCTGTTTTTTTTACATGATACATTTCATTGACAAACAACTGGGCTTAGCTGAGCTGAGCTGAGTCATACTGCACTGTGAACCTCTCCCTCTTCAAACGCTTCAGGGATTAATACTTTTTTCGTAATCATGTGGGAAAAACAATAATTATAATATATTTTCTGGCAAAAATCTTCCTTTTTAATATCATCAAACTCCATGTACAGTGCATGGCATGGTAAGTATCAAGACTCCAAAAGACAGTGTCAAACATCAAAGTATTATCCTTTTATTGGAACATTCAAGCATGGCAAGACTGCAACAGATGAAAATATTTCTCTCCAGCTGACTTGAACATCAAACACAATAATGTATGTAGTATAATTTACTCTCATAGCAATTGGTCAGTAATCTTTAGAGCTTTTTTTCCCTTCACATCTCCATCTAGATCAGCCCTACCAATAAAAATGTTCTTTGTCTGAAGGTCTCCAGGAAAGTGCTGTCTAGGGTACACTAAAAATAAGCGTTAGATCACTGCCAGGATGTACTGTTCCAAAACCCATTTCCTCCCCGCTGTTTATTCAACATCTCCTATAGGGCGGGTTGTTCAAGATTTACAAATAGGTCAACATGAGGTTTGCATTTTTTTTAAGTCATTCTTTTCTCTCTTGGGGTACTTCTATATTCAATTAATTTCACTTAGCCTCCCACAGTCAATCAGCTTTGACATCTCATTGGACAGCAGTGCTTTATCTGTATGAGAGATGGTTGAGGTGCACATCAGGTGTGTGATAAACATGGAGGGTATCATTCTAGCTGACTGTGTCTTTCATTTCAGATCATTTGCCTCATTTTAAACCTGGCATTTGGTAGGAACAAACGGGGAAAAGGGACCTGTTTCTATGGCTTATGTCTTGTCACACAGTGAGACCAAAAGAGACATAAAAGGTTAAAAGAGAAACAAAACGCATCTGTCTATAGGGCTGCCTGCCAATAGTCATCCTGCACTGATGATGATTCTTTAGCTGAAGTGTTCACAAAAATACCTGTTTTTCATTCTTGGAAACACAAAAACTATTTTCACAGTGTTGAATTTCACAATGTAATAAATACACATTTCAAATACCAACGCATACATTTATGTCTGATATCTGTTTATAAATTATGTAAACAACGCATACCGATAGCCTATCCCCTCCTCCCTTGACCTGTACAAATGAAGAGGCCTCTGTTTTTTTGGCTAAACTGCCAGAGAGCTTTCAGTGTTTGGTACCTTCTACATTTGGCTCTCTATTTCAGTCTCCTGTGTCGACACAAACATAAAATGCCACCTACCTGGTTTCTTTACATGAATAATTGAAGGAAAAGGTTAAGCTTTCATGAAAATCACAATGTTGGACAAATATTACACATCCCCCATCAAAGGAGATCATGACACAGAATATTGTTGGTCCCTGGTCACTCCCACCTTTAAAGATGGTTCCAGATTCCACCCTCTTTAGAGGCATGCTCTTCTCTGAAGACTATAAAGGGCATAGATGCTGTGTGTAGTTCTTCAAAAGATAACAGATTATCAGACACTCAAAGACAGAATGCAATTGAGGAAGTATTTATGTATCAAGCCATCAACCCAGAACCAAAGAGAGAAATGAACTGTCTTCAGTAGGCCTATATATTGAATGCAACAAGGCATGCACAAATAAAGGTACCTGCTTTAATAGAAATAAATATGCATATATATTCAGTACTACAGCTTGCTATATGTGAAGCCAGATTGTGAAAGTAAATATATGGATAGAATGGGCAAGAGGGTAGGAGGTTTTTCAGAATATACCATATGTATGCAACCATATAGGCCCTATTCAGAGCATTTAGACATGTTGTAGCACAAACATTGAGCTATATGTTCAATTCATAAACATTAGTCCTTTTTGAATGCACCAGAAGCCAAACCACTGAGTTGTCAGACAACCTCATTAGTCTTCGATATTCATGATGTTGGAGCGAGTGGCACGAGCCTCAGCCATTTCAAGCCTGACAATCAGTCAGACATTGGTACAGTTGGTGGAGGGCGGTGTGTCCGCCTTGCTACGGATCTCTTTGATGTTATTGAGGGGAGAGTCTCTGGTGATCTTGCACCTGAACACCTGTTTGTACGCCTTGCGGAAGTTTTCCGACAGGAATGCGTAGATGATGGGATTGACCGATGAGTTGCTGTATGCCAGGCAGTGGGCGGTCACCCGGAACACGAACGACGCCTGGTTGAGTGGAAAATTCCCAAACTCCACCCACAAATGGACCACATGATGGGGTAGCCAGGAAAAGCAGAAGACCACGACCACCACCAGCACTGTCTGAGCAGTCTGTCAAAGGAGAAGGTAGGAGGCATGAGATGTAGAAGTAAGTCAATCAATACATCAATGAGTCCATCCCTATTTCCATTGGGCAATAAATTCCACCATTCACACATGCCATTCAACAAATTAATCTGGCATACAAAATCAACAGTGAAGTTTGCATAGCAGACAAGTTCATCAGAAAGCAAGAGCTGAGTTTTCAACACTGTCAGCATAAGAGCTGATGCAATTAAATTCAATCTCTAATCGTCTTTCCAACTTCACGTTGAAATTCTGAGCAAATTCTTCACCTGCCTTAATCATTGTGATAAAACCTAATGTTTGCCACCAGAAATATCCATTTCATGCTCACTTTCTTGTCCGTCTCTCTGCTCATCTATCTCTCTCTCATTTCTATCTCCTCCTTGTCTTAGGTTAGCAGATTGATTTCCCATCATTTTGGGTAATTAGCACACTACATGGGACATGCATTAAATAGCGAGAGCGCACTAAAGGTGCTGGCAAACAGTCTTCAGGAAGATAAGAAATGTGTTGTTTCCCCACTATTCGGGTTGGTGGCGGGGATGGTCCTTGGCTGGTCAGGGCGACTAATTCTACCATCTTGGATTGGATTGGATTGGATTCAATTTATTGTCATTGCACAGAGTACAGGTACAGAGGCAATGAAACCCAGACACAGCACAGATTCTTTCTTTCTTTTTTTCACTAAATTAACTGAAACAGAAAGCCACCCATTGCTAATGGACCACCCATTAGCTGAAAACCTTCACAGGGAAAATGTCAGAACCAAACATGACCCTTTCACAGCTAACCAGTAGAGGTCCTGTAATAGTGGCGTGCACAAACATGACCCATCCACATCCCACCAGTTATCTATGTTTTGTGTGCAGGATCTACATTACACACATCTTTTCTCATTCAAGAAGGGCATTGCACCTGGCCATAACCTGTGGTGTAGCACTTATTTGTATCAACTGACAGCTGAATACAGAGTGATTGATGGTTCTGCTCCCACCTACTTAAATGCTCTTGTGAGGGCAAATGTTACCCCAGGATACTGCACTCGTCTAATGAGAGTTGTTTAGCACTGCCATCTGTGCAAGTACGGCAATCTAGACTATTCTCATTCGTAGTTCCACGTTGGTGGAATGAGCTGCCTATCACTACCAGAGCAGGGGTGTCCCTCTCTACCTTTAAGAAGCTCTTGAAGACCCAACTCTTCAGAGAGCACCTCCCTTCCTAACTTTCACTTCTACAAGTACTTAACTTGTAGTTACATTCCTGCACTTTTTTCTATTTCTTATGTAAAATTGTATTTGTTGTTACACTTGGTCTCTATTGCTCGTAGCTTGATTGTTCGCTCCCTTGTACGTCGCTTTGGACAAAAGTGTCCGCTATATGGAAACATGTAAATGTGAATATCAACTGAGCCACTGAGGCTCATTGTTCATCTTCTCTTAGTACTCCATTTTGGGTCCTTTTCTAAAATGTTTGGCTATTGGCTTGGCTATGTCTCTCACCAGGCGGACCGGCAGAAATGCAAGACCATGCTTATGTGGAAAAGTAATCACACAATCACCCAGGGAGTTAATTTTAATGGGAGAGATTAAGAATTGATTGGAGAGTGTTACATCTTGTGTGCACTGTGGCAGAATATAATTTTCCAACTCACTTCAAAGGCTTTATGCAAGCTGACTGACAACCTTAATACAGTCAGTTTTGACCACACAGGCATAATTTTGTCGCATTGCAGTCCATATTATTAATTTAGCTAAATATAGATTTATATTGAAGGCATCTGTTTGTTTACTGACATGTTACTGTGTTGCGTGGAAACGAGCCTATTGTGGTGGAACAACTTTTTTTTATCAGACACAATCACTATTGTCAAAGCAAATATTCAAACAATGTATTGTTTAAAGTACTGTATAGGTTAGTGTTAAAAAAATGACAGTAATTATCTTTGACAGAGAAGGCTATGACCAGGGGATGGCCGTGGGGTCCCTGTTGTGCTCTATGGCTTATCACAGCATTTACCATGACCTTATGTTTGGCACTGCTCAGAAAAGCAGTTGCCAACTGCTTTTTATCAAAACAAGAAGTTTTGACCAATTTGTGGTGAGTTAGGGTGCTTTATTTAGAAACAGGAGAGAACCCCAAAAGCTAAAAATGTAACTTAAAAATATAAAAACCTGCTGTCCATGTGTAATGTGTGCTTAAGCCTGATAACAACGTATGCTTCAGGACTCCAGACATATTTTCTCAGCTGTCTGTGACATGGACTTTCACAGCATTAGCGCAAGTGGCACTGTTGATAATAACAACTCTTACTTGAACATCTTGTTCTCAAATTCACAGCGTAACTCAGGCATGGGTATTAACTGTTTTTGCTTTAATCATTTCTGCTAGCTGCAATATCCACCACCATGACAAACCACTATGAGATTTCCATCTCATTCAAGGAAGCCTCATACAGGGATTACCTCCAGAAGCAAAGGGGGGCAGAAGCATTTCGTCATTTTGCAATCACATTTCGTAATTTTGCTTTCCATGTTAATCTATCGCTATTGTGTCCTCAACAATCAATGTCAATGTTCTGCAAGAAAGACATTAAAATGAAAGTCTTCATGGCTCAAGATATTAAACAGCTGGAACATGCAGAATGACTGCGGCCGTGAGGGCGGACATCCAATCACTGTCTGTAAATGATTGAGCGAAAAAAACTGATAAGAGCCATGGACAAAACATGTAATGGACACAACTTCAATCATCTGTTCTACTTGCAATTGATGGTCTAGACGATTGCTTGTAGTCTCAATTCTGTCTCATCTCCTCACTTAACGACTTGCCGTAATTGTAGGATGACCAGATGCAAACAGACCAAATGTGGGACGGGTAAGTTTGCAGAGGAGTTCAACGGCCCCACACCTGCACAGTTTGACTGAGGGCCGACACAGCCTGTTGACGACTGCCTTCACTGCTCTCTCTGCCAATGGACGTGAACCAGTCCAGTCCATTATAATACTTTATTGCATTTGTAAGAGCCAGGTTGTTGCATCCGAAGTAGCGCTAGTAGAAACTATGCCGCAACGGCACAAGCGGCTCATGCGCCGGGCGTAAAAAATATCGCATCCGTGTGTTCTTATTTCTGACAATTAAAAACCAAATGACATGTGAAATACGGGACATTATTTCAATGTGGCAAACGGTCAAAATGCTGTGCAGTACAACGAATAGAGGGACTCCATGTCACCCTGCGTAATTGCGTCCAACAACCTATCCATCCCTACTGATCAAATGACCAACGATTGAGTGTCTTCAAGGGTTTCCAGCCAAATGCAAAGCAAGCGTCTTTGTGCTAAAATGTGTGCTTGCGAGCCATTCTGTCCCTCTGCCTGTGTTTTATACAAAGGTCTCATAGGATTAAACCATTCTCTTTAGAGCAGATGTTTTGCTATATTAACAAATAGCACGTCTAGGTAGTTGTTAGTGAAGATTAATGGCAAGGACATGTTGCATTTACAAATACATTGATTATATATTAAACATGAGCTAATTTAAAAACTGCAATTCGATTGCTGCCAGTGCTTGAAAGTCACTTGATTAATAATACTTTACTATACCAAACATACTTCCAATTAATACCTCGAATGTCAATACCATCCGCTTTAAGGAAACAACAGTAGACCTATCTCTTCTCGAAAATATCAATCCAAAATAAAATATCACATTCCCACTCAGCATGATATTTACATTTACCTTTCTCATTAAATAGATTCAATTGACGTACCTTTTTCTTAGACGCTTCTGATTTTTTAGACATGTTTCTTAGTTTTTTGTGCAAGTGATTCAAGACCTGAGAATACAAAAGGCAGAATTTACAATTCGTATCAAAATAACCGAAATAACTTAATTAATAGTTGTTTTAAGGGTTGCTTGACTGTGAGTGTGTTAGAAACAACATGGAAGAGCTGCTATATTTGTAATCTACTATTGTTATTGTACGACTTACCTTTGCGTAACAGAAAGATATTAGTAAGAGGGGCAACACGTAACCAAAGACGAACGTGCACACCACATAGATCTTTTTATGATTTTGATTGGGCCATACTTCCCAGCAGTAGGTATTATTTTCTCTACTCTCGAACAGGTTCTGATGGTACGCTACAGGTGCTGCCATTGCCAGGGAGAGAATCCAAATGATTACCACCCCGACCAGGGCATGTCTCGCAACACGGATGGAGGACGACTTTCTCGAGTGAACTATGGCAATGTAGCGGTCAACGGACATTGCAGACAGAGTGAAGATACTGACCAACATAGAGACCGTAAAGAAGTAGTGGATGAATTTACAAATGAAGGCACCCAGTACCCATGTTGGCATCATATAAATCGTGGATTGAAATGGGATGCAAAAGAGTAGGTAAGACAGGTCAGCGACGCTGAGGTTTAGAATGAAGATGTTGGTGGTGCTCCGTGGTTTTCCTGGCTTGCTCCTGGCAAGCACTGTTATGACCATGGAGTTGCCCATCACGCCCAACGTGAAAATGAGTCCAAATACAAGTAGGGTGATGAAGTTGTCCGTGCCAATCCCAAACAAAAGTTTATCAGACTGGCCGTTGGGCTCAGTTCTGTTGAAAAAACCCTCTCCATCACCGTAGTAACTAATCTCTGACGAGTTCATTGCGCACTTTATCAAAATGTCAAAAGGGTATTCCCGAAATGTTTCTGTGTGGTTTTTTTTACGGATGTTCCCTCTTAGCCGAACCACAAGGTTTGTGAGTGAAGAGTTCTGTGTGATGTTCTCACATGAAGAGCTGCCATTCTTGTATGCATGAATCTCAGTCCTTAAAATACAGACTTTCTGTTGTTGGATAGTTGAGTTGCAATTATTGGCTGTCAATCAGAGCCTGAGCGTTGTTAATCAGCGTCTTTCCATAGATGCGTAATCATTCTCTTAAATCAGTTCTTTCTGAGGCTAATACCGTAGTCCTCTGCCAGCCACCGTTGTCCTTGGTGAGATTGGCGCTCCTTGTCACCTAGTGTCTTCGCTCGCGCCTGCTGCTTCGTGCGTTTTTCCCCTCAACCCCTTCTTCCCTCTGTTATACTCTGGGTAGGTCTGCACCTCCCACGTCAGCACGCAATTCCACTTCCCCGCACCCAAATCACCCTGCCCCTTTACTTCTCAGAGCCCACCCTTTCACTCCTCCTCTCGTGCAGTAATGGTAAGCTAGACTCGGGAGAATGTTAAAGGTATGTTACCCTAATTGTTTGGTAGCAACCAAATGTCAATGGCAGTACTCCTGTTCAACGGTATAGGCTAGGGTATTTCCATACAATCGATGAGACTATCATCGACTACCTCTCAAAGTACAATCAATAAACATACTGTTCAGATCACTCCCAGTGTCTTGTCTTGTATAAAAGTGATATATTAACTCATTCTGCGAAAAAAAGGCTTCTTATTTTGTTCAATGGTGTAGATATCTTGATATTGTGATCCTAATATTGGAGCCATGCTAGATAATAGGAGAGGTCTCCAATTAGAAAGATCATCTTAAAGGCACCCAGTGCAACTTTATGTAAACATTCAATGAAAAATAAACATTCAATTTCTAGTCTTTTTTACACGTAGTAAGTTTCAATAACTCCATACCATTACATATCGACATTCAAGGAGCAAAGATGAGACATCGTTGTGTGGTGAGAACTGATAGAAAATCGTAAACAACAACAATCGCCGGTGGGGAGAAGCCATTTTTCCATTGACTGGAAGCATGCTTTATTTATTGTAGGTTACAAAAATAAAGAAAATGGCGGCGATTGTTGTTGTTATCGATTTTCTATCAGTTCTCACCACACAACAACGTCTCATCTTTGCTGCTTGAATGTCGGTATGTAATGGTATGGAGTTATTGAAACTTTCTACGTGTAAAAAAGACTAGAAATTAAATGTTTATTTTTAAGCTTCGAAAGTTGCACTGGGTGCCTTTAAGATCTTTTGTAGGGACTACTTGGCAATTATCAGTTCTGAGGTCTATTCTGTAACTGTAATGGCAGGTAGACTGTAAGATATGGTTGGCAACACACTCTGCAGAAAAGTACAGAATCTATATTTGAATGACTAATGTTAGTAATATTGGAAGGTTCACTAATTCAATGACTTGCCAATGGGCCTCAAGCAAGTTTGATGTATGTTTTAGGTTGACCTTGATTGATCATTCAGTTCAGTAGTTTTTTCCCCCCATGTCCGAGTACTAGTGTCATCATACCTCACAGAGCTTCTCAGTAACATGGTGACAGACCCTTGACCCCTGATTGTTCAGTAAACAACTCACAAGCACTTACCTTTCAAAAAAATGTGTTAGTCTAACTGGGTGTATTGGCTTAGCAAGTGACAACTGACAGATGTATCTCCATTGGAGAACAATAGCATTTGAGCAAAGAGTCTGCCACAGTGTTCATGATATTAAGTTCATAGAATTCAGATGGCCTTTTTCTCTCTTGTTTCTACTCGTTGCACTTTTCATAATTGTAATCATTGAACAGATCACTAGGAGAATCATCACAGAAAATGTATTGCATATGATTGAGTTCCTCAAAGAGATGGATAGTATATTTAATGCTTGGATGCTATTATTTTAATAACCTCTTGTTATGGTACCATCTCCGTGGAAACACTGCAATCTAGAAAAACAAGCCTCTCTGTCTCTCCCCACTGCTCTGGCTTGCCCTGTCCATGATTCCAGTCCCAGCTTTGGGAGGCAATAAGATGGTCGGAGAAAGGGTTCAGTGAGTTCTGCTTCCCCAGCTATGGCAACAGCACCAGACTATGGTAGGCAGAGAATGTTCTGGTCCTGGTCTCAGATCAATCTGACGAAACATGGTTCCCTCTCTCTCTATTCCTGCCTGGCTATGCCATCTCAGCAGAGGTGCCCCTCTCCAGAGGGGGAAGAACTAGGCTGTCCTGTGCAGGTTTGTACACATGGAATACCCAGCCTGCCATAAATAAACTAAATTAATTTATGAAAATGAATAGATTTTTCTCAAATTGGCCTGTCCCTCCCTGTGTAAGATGCAGAAGAGGTGAAGATTCAGTTAACATGTGGGTAAAGGGGCATCAAAACAAATTGCAGTAATATGCATACACAAATGTATGAGGAACTCTTATTTTGGCAGTGTAAGCATCCATATAGCCTTTATTGTAATGCAGGCTAACATTATAGTTTCGCTGCTCAGTGACATCATTTGATTGAATATTTTTTTTAAAAATCTGATATTCACTGTTTTTCACTAAAGAGAAAAAGATGGCTGCTGATGACCTTTAGTTATATGTAGATACAGATCTCTTTATTGTCTTCTGTCTGATTGTTGAAGCTGTCTACTGTTATCCTGGAAACTGACCAAGTGGCCCAGAAATATGACCCATTGAGATGTGACAGTGTCCACTAGATGGGGCTATGCTCTGTTGTCCAGGGCAACAGATACTTAATGTCATTATCTAGAGTGGCCACTCACTCATCTGCTGGGGATTGGGTCTCCATAAGTATTCATCCATCCTAATATTAGAAGAAACACTCGAACCACTGACAAAAAAAATGCAAGGATGTTGTTTGAACTATGCTAAGTAACATGTGGATTGTATTGATAGTTCCTCCAATTCTTGAGGCCAGAGCCCTCAGGCCTGTATGGCGAAGAGAGCTGATAGTTCATTGTTCACGCTGTCAGCCCCTCCAGGTGCCATAAATAGAGGATACATTTTCCCAACACCATCTTTCATGCCTTATAGCCCTACCCATTCCCATGGGATAACAATAATGTGTTTGCACTGCTGTGTCTAATCACTGTTCCTATAGGCAGTTCCTCAGTTATTTTTCATAAGAACTATTTCATAATAAGTCTGCACCACTCACTATACCAATAAACAGCAATTTAGTGTTTTGAGTATTCGAAAAAGCATCACACAGAAAAACACATTAGAGGCCAAAAGAATATTACAAATTAACTTGGACAATAATATTCTAGTCCAATTCAATCTGTTGTCGCTCTTTTTATTATTACTTTCACTTTTTAAATTTAAAATCATGAAAGGAAATGGACTTGGATGGGAAGAGTAAACAAAGCTTTCGCTATAACCCTCTGCCATCCAACCTCCCAACCGCAGTAAATGAATATGGCAGCTTAATGCGATGTCTCGTCATCCTAGCCATTAGCTCAAATGAGAGGGGCAAGGACATAGTGCACCCATAGACACATATATAACAAAGATAATATACCCTAGCGCTCTCTAATGAAGTCAACGGATGTTATTCAAACCCATCAAGTCTAGTTGAGTCTAGTCAGCCAAATGAAGGGTGTATCTTTAGAGGACGGTGTCTTGTCGGCAGGCTTGTTTGGATGTTTTTTGCCAGCCAAGTGGAGTGTTGTGAAGCAGACATATTTTGAGAGGGCCCTAATCAGGGCCTGTTAGGTGAAGATGCGGCGTGTCTCTATGAAGCCTGTGAGATTTACACATTTTGGTTATGGTCTGGGTTGTGAGTCTCTGATAACCCCTGAAGCACAAGTTACACGTGTGGTTGTGGCTCAGTGCACAGTGTGTGTGCTTTCACATCATCTTTGCATTCACACACACATGTTAAACCCCTGCTAAATTGGATTTGGATTTTGGATTTATTTATTGGATTTCTGAATCCAGTGACTTCCTATGATGGTTTCAACTGATGTAGTAGTTTTCATGATTACTCCAATGTACTGTGGGCTCTGAATGTGTGTAATAGGTTGTGTTTATAGTTAAACACAGCAAACAAAGTATCATCATGCACACAACATACAACAATTGTCAAAAAAATGTGTTCACAACAAAATAACTGACTGCCTTTAAATATGTAAGTCTATGAAAAAATATCTGTAATTTTTTCTTTATTTCAGCACAAGTTTATAAGCTTGAAATCATGTGTTATCCTGCTGGTTGACTATCTTGTTTTGACAGGATTGGTTGTGCCAGTCAGATCAGATTTGACAGCAACTGCCTGTAGAACCGGTGCATTTACGGCATGGACATGAAAAGCAACCAAAAATACAACAACAAAGAATACATGAATAAACACTCATCCCCTCGAGCTCTGACTTGATAGCCACTTCCGATAAACCTGGACAGTGGAAAGATTCATCATGTAGTGAATGATGCTGTTTTGTTCACGGTGATCATTATGCATCGTCCCCTCTCCTCTCTGAGATAACCTTCTGCTCTGAGCTACCACTCAGTGTGATTAAAGCCAGAAGATCCAAGGACATTAGAGGGGCCTGCTCGATAAGGATCACAGGTCGGCTTAGGTCAACAAAAACACCCTATCAAGCGATAACTGCTTGGCGACGGAAGGGAAGCAGGAAACAAAGCAACTTGAGATTTCCAACACTGGAGAGAAAGAGTCACACTTGCGTCATCATGTGCATATGGTTAATATAATACCTTTTAGTAGTTAAATAAATGGCCATTTGATAATGAGATGGAATTGTCTTCACACACCTGTTATTTGTAATGAGCTTACTTGAACATGGTTGGTAATTGCAGAAAATGGAGTAGATTTAATTTGACAATTGAAATGATTCATACAATGATGTGCTGGTATTAAACCAGAATAGTAAAAGAAAATTGTGTAATTTGAAGATTGCATTTTTCTCCTCCTTTTATCAAAACAGATTGAGGCTGTTACAGAATTCTCCCTGAGTTATTCCTCTGTCGACTTAATTGCAGCGTCATAGCCCAGGGCTTCCAGGCACATTTCATAGCAACCTCAGCTGTTTTATGCAGACAAGAATTATGAAAAAAAAAAAAAAGATTTGTTATTCTTTGCAGCATAACTTTTCAATCATACTGAACTAGTGTTTGTGTTTGTGTAATTCATCACTTGGTTGAATCTATGAATATTTCAAATGAAGTTTCCATATCATGAACTTCATAAACAAATATGACTATACATGTCATCTATCATGGTTGATTATTTCGTTTTAGCAGTATAAGGTGGAGTTTGATTCAAGGGTTCACACCTATTCAAAACTTTTCCATGACTTTTCAAGCACCCCTAATGAAATTTCCATGACCTTTCACAACCTACAACTTTACTCCTCAGGTTGGGCCAAATTTTTTTGAATGAAAATGAACAACCTTTTCATTCCTTTTCTAATAGGCTAGTTAGGCTATGTCAGCTCAAGTGGAAACTGCATACACACTCAATCCCAGGCCTATGAAAGTGATTGGCAGTGACTACCTTTAGTGGGTATGTGTCCCCAAGCTTCCAGCCAGCATTCAAGATCCCTGGACCTCTGGGGCCGTATTCACAAAGCCTTTTATCTTACCACTAGGAGTGCTCCTAACTCGCGCTAAAACCTTTTACGTAGGAGTAATTTCTTAAAAGTGATTCACAACGGCTCTGAGACCTACTCATACTAAGGATAATACCAACTCCTAAGCTTAAGATAAAAACTCCGTTGCTATGGATGACGTCGCTTCTCATGCACGAGTTTAGAAGGGGGGAGGACGGTGATTGGTTGTTGACAGGCTCTCTCATTAAAAACTCATTCGTGACGTCTCTCTAACAATCCCACTATATCGACTGAAAATAAGAGAATAACCTAGGCTTCAAATTAAGTCATATTAAATAGTTATGGACAGTGCAGTTAGCAGAATGCACACGCATGATGACAAGTTTGTGCATCCAACGGGAATGACACTTTGCACGTTAAGAGAAATATAAAGCGATCAATATAAAATATGGCAATTGCATGTAATCAAGGCAGTAATAATTAAAGCACCCAGCAAACTGTAAGTCTATTATATTTCCAGCCCTTGACCACTTCAAATATCAGCACATGCGGCCCTTTAAGCCCTCCAATCTTAATTGATCAAAGCGAAACGAACGTGAAACGTATAGTCCCAGGACCAATAGCCACTGTCACCCCAGCGGCATCCAGCTGGTAAGTTCTCAAAAACCTGCTGCAGACCGCTCTGCGTTGAAATGCACAAGTCATCGGTACATCCAACTGTTGGATGATGTGGGGTCTACAGTGCGTTGATAGTTTGATGAATTAAACGGCTGAATGATGATCCCCAGTGTCGTCATTTGCGTTTTCCGCGAAGCCAAATAGCCTATCTTTATGTTTCCAAACATTTCACTTCGGGACACATCGTTGTTTAAAGGCGTCATTGCATCCCGCGCTAATTCTACGACAATATTAATACCTTCACGGTTTAAGCAATGTCTTTTATCAATTCCAAGTCGGCTGCAGCCATCTTACGATTTTTTGTGAATAGGTCTTAGTGACTTAGGAGTCCTCATGAGGAGTTTTAAGCTGTCCTAGACTTAGGTGCTACTTTTAGGGATAAAATATTTTGTGAATTGCTCTTAGTAAAAAAAATTAGGAGTCCTACATTTAAGACTGACACGCCCATTATTTTTAGGAGTTTCTCCTAAATTCGCCACTTATGAGCTACTTTTAGCCCTAAGATTCTTTGTGAATACGGCCCCTGATCTGGGTCTAAGCTTCTTAATTGTGTGCCCCTGTCCCTTGTGTATCAAAGCCGCCTCGTTTTGTTCTGTGTTGTCTGGTCTCATCAACCTTGAAGCTGTCTGTCTGTGAGTTTTCTCTATTTGGTTTCCCTGCTGTATTGTATCTTGAGGCCCCCTTGCCTGTTCTAAAATCTTGGTATTGAGCATGTGTGTCTCATCTACTTTGTTTTACAGACAGTCATTACAGAAAACCAGACCTTTTCAAGAGGCGCAGCAGATGTACCCCTACCCTTCCTGCACAAGCGAATTGATAGACAGCATCAGGAACAAGAGTGCCTCCTAACCTGCTTAAGCTCTACTGAAGTAGAGGAACGTCTGCCCCACCTGCTGTCAGGCTTGTATTAGCAGGAGTTCAAGCGGTTGATGGAAGGCCTGTGGGAGACAGACCTCTCACACACAACCTGTCACCACTGCGATCCAAATTGACAAGTCATGGTCAACTCATGACAGATACCCCCTTTAGGAACGTCTTCTGATGTTCCCTGGACGAAAGGCCCTGAGGAGGCCTTTATCCAGGATGTCCCAGGCTGGGACCTATGAATGGTCCTCCGGGCTATACCCCTCCTAGTCCACCAGATACTGTACCCCACGCAGCACCCGGCGAGAGTCCAGCAGCCGGTGAACAATGAAGGCTGGCTGGCCTCTGGACTTTGGGGGCAGTCACCACTCTGTCCACTGGACCCCACTCCCACTGGGGTGCCTCGTGTGGATGAAAAGTTTAAGCTGGCAGAAAGGGTGAGGCAGGCTGCTAACAAGCACATTGAGTGAGGCGTTTTCAAACCCAGACTGAAGGCTCCAGTTTTTAGACCCAGCAACAGAGTGT
Source organism: Sprattus sprattus (assembly GCF_963457725.1). Lineage (NCBI taxonomy): Eukaryota > Metazoa > Chordata > Actinopteri > Clupeiformes > Clupeidae > Sprattus > Sprattus sprattus. The sequence goes on along the minus strand of NC_137917.1, from coordinate 2,357,904 downwards.
GGCTGTCGACCCGGGATATCAGGCTTAAACTGCCCAGCAGGGAACTCTGGTTCATTGGCCTGTTTCTGGATCAGTTTTCCATGTTTCTTTTCTTAGGTTCCCGGGCCCCTGGTGGTCACGCCTCCTGAAATCCCTCCTCCAGCTATTGATGTCAGAGGCACACCGACCTGTCAGGTGTCTGCGTTTCTCGATTCCAGACGTTGCAGGGGGCAGTTACAGTATATGGTAGACTGGAAGGGGTGTGGCCCCCAGGATAGTAGTTGGATCCCGGTGGAATATATCCTCAAACAGGAACTGAAAGACAATTTTTCATTGTACCCGACTGGTTTACCAGCTTTGAGGCCTCGGGCCCTTCTGGTCGCCATTGCTCTGCTGCCTATAGAGGGCTGATCTTTTTTTTTAAAGATTAATTTTGGGCTTTTATGCCTTTAATCAGACAAGACAACGGAGAGAAACAGGAAGCGAGCTGGAGAGAGATTGGCAGATCGGGAGAGGGATTGGGAAATGTCCGCGAGCCGAACTCGAACCCAGGTCCAACCCCATGCTGCTTGCGCCACAGCTTCCCCCCCCTATAGAGGGGTGCTCTCTCAATTCCCAGGCTTCCAGACTTCTTTCCAGGTCCCCAGACGTCTGATCCTTTTCTTCACTTTCGCTTTAAGCTACTTAATATATGTGCACCTGTCCCTTGTGTATAAAAGACAGCTTCTTTTGTTCTGTGTTGTCTGGTCTCATCAACCTGAAGCTGTCTGAGTTTTCTCTCCTTGGTTTCCCTGCTGTATTGAATCTTGAGGCCCCTTTTAAAGTTCTATTAAAGTCTTGGTATTGAGCACTTCGTCTCCTATGTTTTAAGGACACACTTATGACATTATGAGTGGATCCAAAACTTGACAGGAATATGTGCCCCACACCATGATGAATTTATATTGTCATCTGTGCAGGTACCGCCATTGAGATTGGGGTGGTTTTGCATGCCTTTTAAAATATACCTACTACCAAATGGTCATTTAAATTAGGAGAGATATAACTGAGAAAACTTGGCCTGTATGTACTTCATCAGGATCCATTCTCCATGGCTCTAAGCTCTTCTTTGCCTCAATCAGTCTTATTCCATTATCTTCCAACTAATTTAGCAGAATTCCATTTTTATTTTATTATGTTTGTTTTGTTTGCAGTAGTTTTTATTTAATATTTAGAGAATGCTCAGCGTGTATTTACAACACAATGCATTTTCATTATTGTACGCCTAAACAATATTGAGTCAAATTAATCAGATTATGAAGGACACTCACCACTCTTAACCCTTAAGAGGACCTTCAGAGTGCTTGTGAAAACTGCATTTTCAATAAGAGCACTGAAGAGTTAAAAAAAACTGGAATGAAACAAGTGGTCTGTTTGGTATTGTCAGACCAAAATGATTATAAATGGATTTCAAACAGATACTGCAGAATAAACTGATGTACAATGTAGGTATGTATATTCAGGTTTTGTTTAATAGAACCTAATATTAATGTTAATCTCAATAAAATGCAATGCAGAAACTGTTCAACAGAAACTATTGATCACTTACAACTGGTGGGCAAAACAAGCAGTGCTTGCAATCTGTTCAAACCGTTTTGACCAGCTGTATCATGACAGAAATAGGCCTAATCAAACAGTTTTGACCAGTTATATCAGGACAGAAGTAGGCCTAATCATTTGCAGAGATAATGCAGTTCAGATTCTTACACCACCTGAATTTGTTGCTGTATTTAGGGCTCCTACCCATTTTCATTGACCACATTTCAAAACTTTTCAAGCACATTTAAAAACTTTTCTCCTAATGAAATTTACATGACCTTTCGCAACCTACAAGTACACAAAATGGTAGTGATAGTCCACAGGTTGGGCCTACATTTTAAATGAAAGTTAAACACCAACCTTTCTATTCTTTTTCTAATAGGCTAGTTAGGCTATGTTAGTTCAAGTGGAAACTGCATCATCATGCAGAAATTCACACAACAAAACAGTGTCAACATAACAGTACAGTAACATAAGTCATTTTATTAGACATAAATCGAGGAATTGTTTTTTGAAGAAAAGTTTTTCTATTGAAAAAACTTAAAATTGATCAGAAATGACATCGATAATGTCAATTGACAATAATAATATTGACGACGACTATTGCAGCTGGAAATTGCTCATTTTGAATGGAATCTACAAAAGTCTTTTTTCTGCCACTTTTATGTTAGCTAATCTTAAATAGTTTAAAAGGCTAGTTCATTACTAGAAAACCTTTTGCAATTACGTTTGAGGAAGCAATAAATCTGGCCATATTTGGGCTACTTGAGTATCTAGAGCATCAGCACTTGTGGAATTGATTCCGGTCTAAAAATGGTGAGGATTAAAGGGCTTTCTCCAGAAAACACATATCGATCTATTATAGGTCTTATAAATTACGGTTATTCCATTCTTCACAGAACAGTACACACCTGCTTTAACCAGGATAGAAAGACAAGCAGGAAGCACAGGTGCACATTTGGCACTCTAGGCGAGCTTCACTCCTGGCGCCCCCCCAAACGATAATATTTTTTTCCCCCACGAGAACGGAATTGCAACTTTCAAATGCTTTTTTGCACTGCATTTCTTTCACCTAAACACAACAACGATCGCAACGATGAACAAACTTTCGCCTCACTTTGTGAATTAGGCGAGCTCGAAGCGAGATGCCTCACCTGGTGAATGAGACGCGCTCGAGGCGCATTGCATCACTTAGAGGCAGGGGCGCGAACGGACATCGTAGACCTATATGATACTAGTGTCATGATCTGATCCATGTATTGTGCTCTCCCTCTCCCTCTCCCTCTCCCTCGTGTGCGCTTCAGGTTTGCCATGCCCTAACGCCCGACTCACATTGCTGCGTTGGAAGGCGTTGATGCGTCAGGGTTAACGCATCCCCATTCACTTTGCATGGGGTGACATCATCCTTTGCCGAACTGAATTGTGGCTCCGTTTGGTTCGCGTGCGTTGCGTTTCATGCTTTGCTCGCGACAAGAGTTGAAGAAGGTTTAACTTTTCAACAGGCAATGCATGCGTCAGCCAATCATATTGCCTTTCATGCATAACTGACAGCACAGCCACTAGCCAATCATATTCCGTATATGCTCACGTCTACAGAGCGGCAAACTCAAAAAAAAAACATGGCTGCCAAACTCCGTAGATGGTCGTATTTGTACCTACAAGTTGGTTGTTTGACTTTTTTTTGGTTAGATTTTTTAAAAGTTACCGAGAAATAGACACTGTACAATGTAAAAACCCCTTTACTGTAACTGAGAAATACGTATCATAGGATTTGCGAGGTGTCTGAGCACACTGTCTAATGATGGGTTAGGGTTAGCATGCTACTACTCACAGGGTAAATACCTACTAGTGACCTGATTGGTTTGTTGACCTGTCAATCTCACTATAACGTCTCCGTTATCAACAGAACCGCATGCGCCAGACTCCTCCTCCACCGTCCGTTGCATCAATGCCTTCAAACGCAACAATGTGAGTCGGGCGTAACAGCTCACTCACATTGATGCGTTGGAATGCGTTGATGCATCAGGGTTAACGCATCCCCATTCACTTTGAATGGGGTGACGTCATCCTTTGCCGAACTGAATTGTGGCTCCGTTTGGTTCGCATGCGTTGCGTTTCATGCTTTGCTTGCAGCAAGAGTTGAAGAATGTTGAACTTTTCGAGAGGCAATGCATGCGTCAGCCAATCATATTGCCTTTCATGCATAACTGACAGCACAGGTGCTAGCCAATCATATCCCGTATATGCTCACGTCTACAGAGCGGCAAACTCAACAAAAAAAAGATGGCTGCCAAACTCCGTAGATGGTCGTATTTGTACCTAGAAGTTGGTTGTTTGACTTTTTTTTGTTTAGATTTTTTTAAAGTTACCGAGAAATAGACACTGTACAATGTAAAAAACCCTTTATTGTAACTGAAAAATACGTATCATAGGATTTGCGAGGTGTCTGAGCACCCTATGTAGTGATAGCATGCTACTACTCACAGGGTAAAAGCTTGCTAGTGACGTGATTGGTTTGTTGACCTGTCAATCTCACTATAACGTCTCCGGTATCAACAGAACCCCACGCGCCAGACTCCTCCTCCGCCTTCCGTTGGATCAACGCATTCCAACGCAACAGTCAGTGCGGGCACATGATGGCAGCACTCCGATCCCATCCAATTCTCTCCATGGGGTCTCCATGGGGGGTTAACTGCTCTATCTCAAAGCACATGGCAGTGATCAATCTAGATCTTGGCCGCGTCAGTTCAAATCAAATGCGGAATGTTTACATCTGCTACCGTTGATTATACAGTAAATACGTTGTGAAATGAAACAAAAACACACCACAGTTAAAGTTGTATTAGTATTGATTGATTCACATCGATATGAATGGATTACATGACTAACAACTGGTGGAAAGTAATATGAAAATATTTGTTCACTGAATTAGCGTTCTGTCCCAAACAGTTGCGTTCCAGTTTCAGTTTCGCTTTCAGTATTTCAACGTGAATGAGAGGGAGCACAAGAACTGAGCGTCTAGCAGCGTTTATCATATCATATACATTATATATGATGCATTTATATGTCTGTGGGCACGATCTCAAGCACGTGCAAAAGTTGTTGTTGTCCAATTTGAATCAGATACGAGAGACACATGCGCGCCCAGTCCAATTACCAGCGGAATCGAATCGTGTGTCCAGGGGTTTACATCGGAGTCCAGTCGGACTCAAGTCGGACACAATGAATCTAGTTCTGGGGAGACACATGTGTCCAATATCCAATTTAAATCGGACTGAAATCGGAAATTGGACACATGTGTCCACACTGAATGTGAGTGAGCTGTTAACTCACTGACTCTTCTAGGTGCCTGGTCTAACACACCTGTGACTAATTGGACCTCGTCAGTGCCTGAATTAAACGTGCTCTGAAGAGCATTCAGGGCTGAATTAACTTTTCACTTGCCTGAACCCTGCCTGGAGAACTCTCTTGCTTCGATTTGCATTCCTCCTGCCTGTCTATTTTACCTGGAATCCTTTGGCCCTGGCCCTTACTGCCTGCCTTGCCTCATTAAAATCCCCATGTTTTATATCTTCTAAGTTTTTCAGTTTTTTCTGTTGGATCTCCTGCCTCTTTTTTTTGAAAGACATTCATACTGCTAAGAGGTTTATTACATTTCGCCTTTGACGAGACTTTGTTGCCTTTGTCTGCTTTTGGTTCCAAATCTATTTTACTCATCCCTAGCCGCCGTGACAACTAGAGCCTACTAGTCACGATAAATGTTGTTGATAACGTATAGTTAACGTTAAATGTAGTCAAAGACTTTTATTAAAGAGCTTCCTCATTCTCGTGGTTGAAAGTTGGTAACAAAACAGAGACAAATAGCTACACGGTCAAGCAATGTCATTTATTTCCTAAAATACGTTTTACGAATCCAACTTACATTACCACTGCACGCTCACAACCTTACAGATAATGTATATAAATTGTACTAGCATTTGTATTCAAAGTTTACACTTTAACCTACCAAAGTACTCACCACAAGTTACAGATTATCTTTGACAACATTGACAACAGTGGCGCACACATGTGCCATCACACAGGGGGCTGTGGTCAGCATTACACAGGAAATTGACCCCAAAAATCAAGAGGTCAAAAAATGACATGACATTAGATTAGATTAGATTAGATTCAACTTTATTGTCATTGCAAAGAGTACAAGTACTGAGACAACGGAATCTAACCAGAAGTGCAGATAGCAGAAGAGTGCAGAGTATTCTGCATATGTATAGTGGTAATATAAAAATAAATAGATGGGATATATACAGTAGGATACAAGATATATGGGGTATGAGCAGTAGTAACATTGGCAGCAATAGTTGGTCATTAGTGCATATATGATATAGGTATATGCAAAGTGCAGATGTAGTACAGTGAATATAAGAGGCATGCTATAATATACATAGCCTATACAATGAATATGAGGCATGATATGATATAAATACAATGAATAGGGACAACAATTTTAAATAAGTAGATATAGATATGAATACACTAGAACACCTCAGCAATAATACAATGGCAGTAAAAGGAATGTAGGCTAGTAAAAAAGTGTTTTATTAAAATGAATGAATGAATACTCGAGCACCTCAGCAATAATACAATGGCAGTAAAAGGAATGTAGTCAAAAAGTGTTTTATTAAAATTAAATCTAAAGACACTCAAATTGAATCTAGTTTTAGAAGTGCTCAGACTTTGTACAAAAACACATTGTACATATTTTGGAAGTTTTCTTTTTTACTCTGAACCTTGTAAACAGAGGTGTTTGCTCCACATAGGTGAGTTTAGCATTCAGAAACTGTGTGTGGTTTCTATACTAATAATAAGTAACTTAGAAAGTGACACTATTCTTCCCCTAGAGCACTATGCATATTGATGAGAGAGGTGTAAACATTCTGGGACACCTCAGTCAAAGGTGTAAACATTCTGGGACACTTCAGTCAAGGACAATGGCCAGGGTGATAGGGTGATTTACACGTCTTTGTGTGTTTTTGTGAGTGTGTATTTTCTATTTTTATTTCTTTCAACAACTTTTAAGAAATAAATGACATTGCTTGACCGTGTAGCTATTTGTCTCTGTTTTTAAACTGGCTAGCACTATATTTGTAGTGTTGTTGCACAGGCTATTGGCTTTATATGCGCGCCCCTATTTTAATCATGTCTTTTTTGTATAATGTAGAATAAATGGACATATAATTTTTGATATAGCCTACCCGCCTCTGTAGAATGCTCAAAGAACTATGTGACAGGGAGTAGTAAAACTTTCAATGATAAGGTAGATCTTTTCTTCTTAACTCCACTAAAGTACCCGGGGCAATTCACACATTCATTAACGTTTTTCTTATCTGGAATTCATTCTAGAACACACACTCACACACACACTCTCACCAAACGTCTCATTGTGCTAGCATGTTCTGACAACACCAAGGAAAAACGTACCCCTTCCGTTTATGATTTTGGGCTCATTTTACACTAATGTTAGTTTTTTTTTTTTTTTATGTAAAAATATTGGTTGGGGATATAGAAGGGGGCGCAAAAAAACCTCCAGCCCAGTTTTTGGTGCCCCCCTCTGAGTGGCGCCCTAGGCGACCGCCAATACCGCCTGTAGGAAAGGCCGCCCCTGGGTGCACAACTGTGCAGGTTGATAAGAACATCAGTGTCTCTAGACTGAGAAATAGATGACTGACATGTCCTTATTTAATACAGGCTTATTCTAGGCAGTTTCCAAGAAAAAGCTTGATCCGAGACTGGCCAATGAAATTAATAGACTAAAATGGACAAAAAGGAACTATATCCTACTGGGTGTACGATGACTGAAAATATATTATAGACAGACAAATCCAAGTTGAGCTGTTTGGATCACAGATATGAAACTTTGTGAGGAACAGAAGAAATGAAAAGAGGCTGAAGGAGTCCTTGAGACATTCTCTCAAGCACGGTAGATTAAATGTGCTAGTCTGGTGGTGCTTTGGTGCCTGTAGAGTATCTTGACTATATTTTCGAATCATTTTGCGCCTTGTTGAAATGTGAGTTTTTCTGGCAAATGTGTCATTCCAACAGTAGACTTTTCCAGACCTTTTGGAATGGGAACCTACCTTCCAAACACCACTCAACTGAGGAACAGATCCGGCCAGAACTAGCAAATACATTTGTATCCAGATCCTGTCAAAACAACAAAGTGTTCACCTAACAAGATTTACATTATTACATTTTTCACTGACGAAATATTTTGGCTGTATTTGTCTGCAGAAAAACAAACATGACAGAGCAGTGTACACTGGATGGTCTTGATAAGTTAAAAATCAGAGTGATTATTTGGCATCCTGGAATGATGGGTTGAAATGCTGGTCTCTCTTGATCTTTGATCTTTCATAAGTTTGAAGGTCTTCTAAGTTGGAAACGATTAATTCCAGCTTTGTTTACATTCACGTTAGGATTACTATTATTTTCTAGGAATGTTGCAAATACCCGATCACGGAGCAGTTCCTGGCCTGCCATTTCATTGACATGGCTAGTTGTGCAGATAGGCATAGTCAAGTAGCTAGCTAGCTAACAGTTAACTAAAATCTCACTGCACACTTTATGGTTTTTATGACCGCCACGCGAGAGCGCTGTGGCGGTCATATAGGTTTAGTCGGAGTTTTTCTTCTTTTTTTTTTTTTTTCTGATTGCCGATTTTCGGTCAACGATTTTCGGGACACTGAAACACCGGGGTGCACGAAATTTGGTGGGCATGTAGCCTTACTAGATTAGCGTGGAACCACTGATTTTCGTTTTGATCCGTTTTACCCCCGTCGGACTGGACCCCTTTTAAAGAGGGTGGGGCGATTCAGTTTTCTGTGAATAAGTCGAAAACCGTAGGGCTTAGGAGGACCACATTGTTTTTGTATGTTGGTCTTAAGAGGCCACATCAACCATTCCACTACCACTTATTTCATGTATAGCGCCACCTAGTTACAAATGAAAAAGCAAAAATGGAGTGTTGTAAAACATTTTAATTGTAAGTTGACAAGGTCAGAACTGCACGAAATCGGAGGTGTGGGATCATTATGACACCTTCTGACTGCACGTTAAGTTTTGTGGAATTTTGTTCACGGGGGGGCATGCAATAAATTGATTTATATGATTATACACCAACTGGCCTGTAGGTGGCACGACACAGTTTTCTTCGAATATCCCGAGAATCGTAGGGCCTTGGAGGGCCAAATTGTTCTTGTATGTTTGTGTCAAGGGGCCATGTCAACCCATACCATAACCAGTTACTACATGTATAGCGCCACCTATTAAAAATTTAAAAGCAAAAATGAGATGTTTTAATCGAATATATGTCAAAGTGCTCGAAAAATTACCAAATTTGCCGGGGACATCAAGCCTGTAACCGTCCATCTTCGGTAGAGTTTTTGTCCATGGATGGAATAAAATGGCTCTGCAGCGCCCCCTAGAACATTGCAAAAAACCCTGCGCATTGGGGTTATTTTGGCGTAGCTTGACGGAATTCGGTACACGTCTTCATCATGCTTGGACGCACCAAAAAGTCTCTTGACGCCATGGTGGCAGGTCCACAGGAAGTCGGGTATTTTGAGTGGAAGATGCGTTTTGACGGCGTTTGCACACCTCGCATCTGATCGAACTCCTCCGACAGATTTAATGGTAACGCCTTGAAATGTGGTCAGGCTACTCTTCAGCCATGGACGACTAAAAGCTATATTGGATTTTTTCATTAGTCAGAAGGTGTGGGCGTGGCAGACCCTCAAACTTTGCCAACTTGCCAGTGCTTGCCACAAAACACAAAGCCTCTTATAACTCTTGCGAACATTGTTTGATCCAGAGAAAATGTCTTAGGGTGGACGCCAAACCCGTACATATGCCTGTACATATGCCTGACTGATATCACCTATAGCGCCACCTGTTGGTGGTTGGAAACTTCACTTTGTTTCCACACCTCTTTATGTGACCTGTTTTAACAAACTACATTGCAAAAGAAAAATATACCAAAACAATCCACAAAAAAGTAGTACACAAAACATTACATTACCAAATCATCAAAATCTATCACAAATAATTCCTTTAATACATAAAAATGAAACACAAACCAATTTACACACACAAAACACATAAAAACACACAAACACACTGACAACCATCACTCATTCTGTGTTAAAACCTACTGAACAGTTTGGCGGTCATATTTTGTGACGCTTTGCGTTACGTCTAGTTAATACAAACCCATTCAAGGTAATTATTTAGATGCAGGACTAGTATAGGGACACATTTTACGACACTGTAATGGACAAACGTATGTTGTAATGTACATAGTTTCCTTTAATTGTTTTCCTTTCATTAAGGGATGCTTTAGTTTAGACAGAAATTAAGTATTTTAGGATCCAGAGATTCCAGCTTCCACTTTTGTAAGCATTAACATATAGCCTAGCTACAAGGCTACTTGTAAAAGGGCAGCTAGTTGTAAAATATCTCTTCTTGTTGTAAAATACCACATCCCTCCTTCATCAGCTAGGCCCTCCAAAACCAGAACACTTATACCAAATGCAGGGAGTAAATCCATAGGCTACCACGGCCACTGCCATTATAATTGTCACTATGTTCTTTCAGGCAAGTCCGGACAAACAGGAAATGTTTTGCCTTATCAGTAGTTGGTGATATTGAAAAAAATCAGCTGGGCAAAGAGGAACATTGTTACTTTACCTAAATTTAATTCAACAGCCACTGCAATCTCGCAATACTATTGGTCACAGTTAAAAGGTGCCATAGCCTATGTGTCAACAACCACAGTGTCAATACCCAATATGAAATGGAACCCTACTTGGAACCCAAATGTTGTGTTTTCCATTTGTGTTATGCTTTCTAAAGCCACACTATATTGACCTTACCATTACATGTTTTATATATAACGTACTAATATTATTGCTTAGTTCAAGGGATACTTAATTTTACAGTCTGCCAACAGAGGTGAGTAGTGGTGACGCATGCATGTAACGCATCATGACTGACAGCTGTCATATTTTATTTCTATATATTGCAGAGCCCTTATGGCCTTAGCAAAGCTGACAAGCCATGGGAAATAAATTGTTCTCTCTTTATTTGTATTAGTAGTCTCAATGACTCAGTTGCTGGAAAACTTCCAATTTCTTCAGACTTCAGGCCAGCCCTGCAGTGTGGGCAAACCTTGTCTAAAGCCACTGAGTTGCCTAATGACTTTGACTAGACTGACAGCCAGTTCTATGCCTAATCTTTTTCCTGAAGTGGCACAGATGTAAAAGGAAACAAGTAGGTTCAGCTCCATTCTTCACTACTGCTCCATTATGTTTCACAGTGTCACAGGGTCTATGCCATTGCCTCTTTATCACTAAACTCATAGTTCCAACTAACATGACCCAGTAGACAGTCAAATTACAACACACCTGTCTGCATTGTTTTTGATGAAATGTGTGTCCTTAGATAAGCTCCTATGGCAACCTGTGAACCTGTGAACTCTACCTTTGTAACATCCCAAATAAACTTCACAAGTTTATTCGCGAGATCCCAACAGAAGACTGTCAGATGGAAATGTGATTGATATATGATTTATGATCAAAGCTTGAGGCTGCCTCAAGTCATGAGTATCTGGGTCTGTCTCTCAGGGAGTTATCATATTGATACAGTGTATACCTACTTTCTACTGCGTGCTAGAAATAATACGGAACAAAAACATGAATAAATAAAGAGAGCACATGTGACCCGTAAAACTCATTAAAGATCTCCACTAACGGAGTGTTATGAAACACGTACTGAAGACTGCAATTATTGTTGTAACCACATATCCTCAGTTCAGCCTCTCAATTTACAGGACAGAAAACCTATGCTGACTCTGTACTCACTGCATGTACACTCCCCTCCATCATCATTGGTAATGGGTGCTCCTGCCTAAATAATGGATGTAAATGTAGCTGCAGAGGTCAAATACTCAAATTCAATACCCTTTCCTGGGATCTGAGGGTGGTTATAAAGTATGCTGAAACCTACCCACCATGGGGTTTCAGTAGGTAGACTTTACAGACAATGGGGGCGAAAAACCAATGGCAAGGCTTCATTCAAATTCCCAGTACTACTGCAGAAGATTTACATCACAGTGCTTATAGCTACACAGGGACTCTGAAGAGAGGTTTTCCTGAGCCCCTGAGCCCGTCCTATTATATTTTAAAGTGTTGAATGCAGCTTTGAAAAGCAGCCTTGTTATTTTCTCTTTCCTACTCTCACATGGCAGGACTAGAGTGACCATCATCTGAATAGAAATAAAGCAGGCTACTTATTTATCCGTTTTATTGAACAGTGAAGTATAAACAATGGTTATCAACAGAAAGAAAGAAAGAATACATCACTGTTACAACCTTTAAAAACAAAATCCCAGTAACAAAGTGGCAGCTTGGGGGGTCATTAATGCATGATCGGAATGCTCCGGGCCTAATATATTACTTTGAGATGTGCGGCCAGTCATAAAACGACACCACTGAATACCATATAAAAAGTGCACACACACACATCAGTTTAACTAGCAACCCCATAGGCTACTATTAACGATATATTGAGTTGATATTCCAGCTATTTTGTGAGCGAAAATGCAACGTTGCCGAGATAGTATCTACATAGCCTGTTGCCCTGTTCACACGTAGGTCAATTTGCCTACCTTGATGTTCCAATGTTAACAGAGGAGAAATTGCGGTCAACTAATGGTTGTTTATCATAGGCTACTATCCTTCAATTATAGCCTACTACCCAATTGACCAATCATTTTGAGCTTAATAATCTCGATTAAACTGTCGGATAACAAAAGAAGAGCCCTTTATTGTTGCCTGTCAGTTGCCTATGCCAATGTGAATGGGTCGCGATGGCTATCCGAGGAGACAAGATGTAGGGATGAAAAGCCATCCTTTACCATTTTAGTCATTTAGCAGACGCGTTTGTCCAAAGCAATTACCATTAACTACAACGTCTGGACATTATAGCCACAATTCAATGTTTATTTTTTTATGTATACGTATTTATTTATTATGTTGAGGGACCACGTGCCCACTCTGAGTCAATGGGCACGGCGCCACTGTTGTATTTTGTATGTAGATTTGGTAGATCCAATTTCACAGTAATTGTCAACAACCACAGGTTACTTTTCAGTGTAGCTCAGTTAAGCACATTTTCTCCATACAAATAAGCACTAAATGCATTCAATTTGTAACCGCCTAAACATTGCATCGATACGCTAATGAGTCCAACGATAGCTGTCTAAACCATAAATATAATGCATATAATGAATTTAGCCCACATGTATGATTTTTTCCCCCTTAATGATTTCATGCTTATTAATCACAACTTGCTCTGTCAACCATGCCCAAGGAGAAGGCTATTATGTAAACAAGTTGCGGTTCTGTATAGAGAAATCTTGCGTTAGTCTCGTGACACAGATAAGGTTACGATAACTTCAACGTGTGCGAGCTCGTTCTTTTGCCCACGGAGTACAAACCCCACCCCACAGAAACATCACGACCTAAAAACAGGAAGTAAAGAGACATGTCCATGAATCTTAACGAAGACGATCGAATAGAGCACAATAATTATAGCGTCTGTAATTAAAAATATAAGGTTTCCATCGCAGCATTCAACGCAAGAGAGAGAGAGGACAGCCTACCGCAGCGAAATCACTGCTGTTTAAAGAGTCGTGGATGAATTTGATCCAACCAAACACACTGGGGTATGTAACTAAACAGCCTACTGTCGATACCAAAACTAAACACAGTTTCAGGTGCATTAAATAACGTAGGCTACGCGTAGTGGCTTTACATTTCTAGTGAGCATATACAGACTTGGTAGTAGCTACTTTAGCCTAGAAGCCATTCGAATGTACAGTGTCTTCAGTGTTGTCAGCTCCCTTATAATATAAGTTAAATTGTACACACGTCTTGTAGGTTATTTATCAGATTGCAAGGTTTCAAGCACTTTTTGAGCTATGCGTGGAATTCCAACGCCTAGTCACGGCAGGTTGATCGCTGAAGAAAAACAAATGTTTCGACTCTGCTTCCTGGCATGCCAGGCAACCTACAATGTTTAGGCACACTTACGGGGATCATCATTCGAACATATTGCTCTTACGTTTACATTGTGTTGGAGAATAAGTTCACATTTGGTCATAGGCTACTACATCTGTTTCTTTTCTATGCTGGCGTTGTGTCATAGGCTATTTGGCCATGTTGCAGCATATTGACATGGATCAGAAATGTGAGGCTTGGTGAGTTTGGAAATACCCCGGGGAGCAATTCACAATAAACCGTAGGTTGAGACTATTTTATGCGTGACAAATTTGAATGACCGCTGTCAGCTTCCGCCTTTAACCACGTCTGTCTGAGAAGTGCACGCGCTTGTCTGCTTTCCTTCATTGAAGTTTGTATGGTTTGCCAAAATAACGACACTTTGTTCGAACCCCTAAAGTAAAGCAACCACTTATATACATCTGAAAATACATGTCAAAATTGAGGTATTGTATGTGTAGTTCACAGTCTGTTGGGAGACACTTTACTGTTCAGTTCAGCTGTTCAGATATGTCACCACCATCAGCTATTTTTTTTTACACTGAGGGTAGAAAGTTGAGAATTGAACAGAGGGGGGGGGGGGCTGCCCCAACACACCTACACTTACACACACACACACACACACACACACACACACACACACACACACAAATGCTTGCACTGCTTACATCAGCTTAGAAATCAATTGTAAAGAACAGTCAACCTTTGACATGAGAGCAAAGGGATCTGGCAGTGGTAATTGGTGGTGAGTGTAACTGCCCACACATTGTGTGATGGAAGGATCCTACGCAGCTTAAGCAAGACAGAAGCGTTTGATTCGCGAAAGGAATGTGATTTCACATGACTTCCTGCTTCACACCTCTTCCTTCGTACACTTGTTCCCAATGGCATTCAAGAGAGAATAGCTTATCAGGGTATGAGGGGGAGAAAAAAATAAGAAATTAAAAAAAAGTATGACTCTTGTTTGTTCTGCAAGCACCCGCTTGTGACCGCTTCCTCCTTTAGAAGTCTGAACAAATCTAACTAACTCAGTCATAGGCCACACCCCGAAGGCACACAGTGTTAGACGTCACCTGAAACGCACAGGTCATAGCTCCTTGGAATTTTGGTTTGTCACGAATGTGATGAAAATAGCCACAAATGTGCGAGTTATGGGCTGATGAGCTTGAATGACACAGATCAAAAGATCCAAATGTTCACTTCTAAGATAAGAAATGCTTAAAGCCCTTTTGAACTTGCTGGTGCTTGTGGTACTCATCATAAAAAAGCCTTATAGAGCTGGATAGACTCTTAGACAAACCTGATACGGGAATTGTATGTAGATCAAGTTTTGTGGAAATGTGTGTGTCTGTGTGTTCATGCAAGTTTAAGCCTGCAGGTGAGTCAGTGAGGTTAGTCAACCCTTTCAGATTGCCCAGAGCAGCCTCCTCTTGTGTCATTTCCTTTATGCATCATTTTCGGTCTGCAGAAGAAGAGGTGGCAGGAGGTCGCAGGAAGGGCAGGTGTTCAAGGGACTGCCTGTGTTGAGTCTCGCTTGCCAGGAACGTAGAAAACAGGACCAAGAGCAGATGGGAGGGATGGGCTCTACAACAACCAGAGCCAAGTTGAAAATGTAAGGCTTTCAGGACCAACCTCCTGGTGCCTGTATTTGTGTAATCCATGATGAGTAATATCAACACTTTCCCAAGGCCGAATGCATCATTACAGAAATGGTGTGTGTGTGTGTGTGTGTTCCTCCTAGAGGAAGGAGTAATCAGCCACTCTCTGTCTTAAATGTCAAGGAAATATCGCCAATTATGCTGTCGTTTGTTGATGGAATTCCCTCCTTTTTTTTATAGTCAGATGCCACCTGAAATAGCAGAATCATTTTCTGGTTGATCGCTCCCATTGTGAATCATACTGTGTTCAGTCAAGTCAATAAGCTCTTCAATCTGCTTCGAAAAGTTATTCATATTTCCAGATAACACCATCCCTTTCTTCAACCACCAGCCACATCAAACTTCTTGTTTAATCCTAGTTCAAGTAGCTTGATAACACAGTGGTTATGATAAACAGGGCTTATATAGCTCAAACTGGAGCAAATGTGGTGTTTTTAGCACAGAGCCTGTTGGGAGCTGCTGTGTCTGGCTCTAGAGAGTGGTGTAATCATCACTGACAGCCCGTGATATTGCAAAAACATTTTTGGATTGCAGCAAGCGAGAGTTTGGTCGGTGCTGATGATTTAAGTGCGACACCCAACCACTTGCCCAGGCACCTCATTTTTCTCTCACTCACTCTCCTGAAGCAGTCAGCAGTTGATGTCAATACTGTGAGTGTTATTGATAATCAGAAATAAACAGGGAATCGAATTAGATGAGATGGAAGCAAACAATCAAAAACGATGGACGACAGGGAAGAAAAAAATCCTCCTTTCCCGCTTCACTCAACTGGCTTCCCACCATCTCCTCCTCCTCCTGATGACTGTGCAGTGCACCAGATGTTATTCCAGCTCCTGAGACAGATGTGGACACCCAACCACACCCCCCCCCCCCTGCCTGCCTGCCCGCCTGCCTCAGTGACAGTGTCCATAGCGGGCTCATAGCGCCTGACTGTGCAGGCATTATGTAAGCCTTGCACAGTAGCAGCAGTGGTGAGTGAGTCTGAGCAGCTGGAGGGGGGAATGACGCGGTTGTCCGTCCACAAGGAGGACAGTCAGCTCCGGCCGATGGAGAGACCATGCGACATCAGCACCATGGCCTACCGGTCCATAGGAACTTATTCATAGCGCTGTTGTACTCTTATTGTGTGTGTGTGCCTTTGTGTTGGCATCATTCATGGACTGGAGCAAGAGATGTGCATGTGTGGGCCTATACTGGACATGGCTTGCAGATGTGGTTTCTGGGGGTGGAAGGGAGAAGTTCTTGGAGAAGGTGGCCCGTAGTGACTGTGTGCACAGTGACTATAAGTGTGACTTCTTCAGCACCTTGGAGAGAGCAGTGCCACTGACCTCTGTGTGATGATGTGGTCCAGAGGAGTTGTAGCAGTATCCCTGGTAGCTGGAGAAAGGGAGAGGAGGAAGAGAGCTACTGAGCTGTCAACAGAACTGACTGATGTCCAGTGTCCATGTTGTAATTATGTGTATAGAATTACCTGTTGTCTGTTATGTTACTCCTCACTGTCCCCAACCTGAACTTTCTTGAGCACATATATTTCATCCCTCCCTTTTATGCTATTGATAAGCATACTATGGGCAATGCATATCTGTGTCTTGTTATTAATGTACTAATTTATTTATGTACTTACTTTACTTGGTACTCTTCATAATTGATGGTTGTCATAAATAATGTAACATGTCTTACTGTCAGCCTTGCGCAAACTGTTACAGCGGTGCTCGTGTTTATTGTGTACTGCTTTGTACAGAATGGATCTTGTTTGAATTATCATGCTGTGTGACTTATGTTTGACACATAAAGGAAGTCTAAGGAATCCTATGGATGGCCTCACAAACGCAATTTAGCTTTTATCACGCACATTAGGTGTCCTTGTAGAAGTGGTTTGTAGTCACAGAAAGAACATTTTATCCAGATTTTCTCACAGTGATAGAATGTATTCATAGGCTGACTTTTGTCTGACCTTTGGTCCCTCCTTATGTGCAGCGGTTCTGCGTAAGGATCCTTCCTGATTTACAGAGATTTTTTTCTTTCTTCGTTGCCTTTATGCTTGCTCTAAGGATGTTTCAGGCCCTGGGCTCTGCAAAGCGCCGTGAGACAATTGTATTGTTTTGGCGCTTTATAAATAAAATTGATTTAAAGTGAATTGAATTGCTTGCAGAGGCCCTAAATGTGCATCCTTTTCAGTTGCTGAATTGAACATTTAAAGACCACCATTTGAACTCCTATTGCATGATGATTCCATATTTCTTCTACAGCAAATTTAAGTTTCCAACTGGCAACACTTTGACAGATTCACAATTCTTCTCCTTCCTACCTTTACCCAATGTTTGTCCTTGGTGACAGATAATCTGCAGTACATCCCCAAGATTAGATACGTACATTCCAACAAGCTACACTGATCATATTACAGTGTTATTTATTTCAGTTTTATCAGCCGTCGGTGTTACCTTTTATCCTGCTGCTGAAATTCCACCAGTGATATTCATTTCAAATTCAGGCCTCCAGTGGCGATACGCTTTATAGATTTCTCTGATTTGGAAAGCCTTGTGTACTTTAAAAACAGTCACTTTTGTGCCCAAGAGTTTTGTGAACTCTAGCTTTTGCAATTTGCGATGCAGATTGGAAAGTTCAGGCATCTGGTATTGAAGGAGGGGAGGGGTGGCAGCGTTAGTATTGTATGCTTTCCTGGGTGCTACTGTTGGCTCTCAATATATCACGAATATCTCTCCCTAGCGAGTAGGAGTTTGTGACTTGGAACTGGACATGAGGAAACAGATTGCATAGGAACTTGGCTGATCATAAGCATTTAGTGGTTTCCACTGTGCTGTGTGTGAGACCTCTGAAACATTCATCGGTGGCCACAAACCCATAATTCTGTCAGTATTATCCATTGAAGCAATGTATTCAATGGCATGCAAGAGATTAGTGGAGGGCCTGGTGTGTATTAGGCTGTGGGACTGCCGAGCGTGGCTAACCATATTGTTAATACGTGTCAAGAGCAGAACAGCCGTAGCCTCAGGTCCCGCTGAGGAAGCCGAGAAGTACCAGGAGGGAAGATGCTGAGCCGGGTCAGATGAATAAATGGGCTTTAAAAATATAAACTAAGAGCACTGCGATTGACATCCATTTTTAATCATCACAGCAGGATTGCTCTCTCGTGCTGTGAGGGGCAGTGTGTGATGGCCATTAGTGTTTTTTTTTATGAGCTGTGGATAAGGGGAGCATGGTGTTAACAATGCGGTCTTGATTGCCATGTTTCAAACGGTTTGGATAAATGAGATTTTGCTGTTGGTGTTGGTGTTGGTGTTGGTGTTGTTGTTGTAGTTGTTTGAGTCTCGCAGTCAGGAGTGGGAGACGGCAATCCCACATGTAGGGCAGGCCAGAATAAATCAAATAACTTGTTTGTGTTGATGAGGCATCTGTCCAATTTTGGAGGCGTGCCGAGCGCAACAGCCTAGGGTTCTGAGTGATCCGTCATGTGCGCTAGAGTCGTTGTGTGTGTGTGTGTGTGTGTGTGTGTGTGTGTGTGTGTGCATGCATGTGTGTGTGTGGAGGGAGATGTGCTCCAGAGTCCTAGTGTGTCAGTGTGTGTCTCTGTGTGGGTGTGTGTGAGTGTGTGTGTCTCTCTCTCTCTCTGTGTGTGGAGGGAGATGTGCTACAGAGTCCTAGTGTGTGAGTGTGTGTGTCTCTCTCTCTCTCTCTGTGTGTGGAGGGAGATGTGCTACAGAGTCCTAGTGTGTGAGTGTGTCTCTCTCTCTCTGTGTTGAGTGTGTGCGTGTGTGTGAGATGTGCTCCAGAGTCCTAGTGTGTGAGTGCGTCTCTCTCTCCCTCTCTGTGTGTGGAGGGAGATGTGCTACAGAGTCCTAGTGTGTGAGTGCGTCTTGCAAAGGCACTTCATGCATGTATTTGATCAGCCATGCATGTGGCAGCCCCTACAGACTTCCCACGTGTCTTTTGTGTGTGTGTGTGTGTGTGTGTGTGTGTGCTTGAGTGTCTTTTTTTTCTGTATGTGTTTCTCAACTCATCCCTCTTGTTATCACCCTCTGTTGACTGATGTGGTTCTTCAGCCTCTTCCTGTTTGCATCTTTCCCTCTTTTCACCCTTCATTAGGGTTGGAATCTTCTCATTAGTCTGTACCCCTCTCTGTATCCCTCTCTGCTTCAGATATCTCTCCTGTGCAGTCATCTTCTTTGGTGACTTCAAAACCTCTCTTGATTGTGTCGTGGATATATTTGTGTGTGTGTGTGTGTGTGTGTGTGTGTGTGTGTGTGTGTGTGTGTGTGTGTGTGCAGGGCTTGACACTAACTTTTTGGCTTAGGAGCACTGTGCTCCTAACCCAGAAAAATTGGGAGCACCAGCAAATATCTAGGCGCACCACTATAAAAAGTTGGCCAAACCAAGTAATACTACTATTGATCAATGTTAACAACCTGGAATAACATGTTTGAACAGATTATAAAAGGAAAGGCATGACCTTGCTTAGGCCTACATTGATAGGTGGAAAAGAATTGCATGGTATTTTAGGTGATTTAGATCAGGGGTTCCCAACCTTTTCGTATTTGTAACAGGTCAGGGCCGAACAGACACTCTGCTTATTTTAGTTTATCTCTATTCCATTAGGCTTATTTAATCTATAATCCATTCATTCTAATCAATAAGCGAACATCAGCACCTGCTACAGGTGGAAGCCTAGAAATTAATAAAAGAAAATCTAACTCTAGATATTGCATCAAAATTGTATTGTGCACCAAAAAACAACATAAAATCAAATACAGAACTTAGTTGCAGTAGGCCTAGGCCTATTTGTGCACAGCAAACAAGCAAGGAAATAACACTAGAATATAACCAAAAGATAGCATGCACTCAAATCAAGTGATAAAACATGCAAACAAGACCACTCAGCTAGGCCTAATTAAAATAGGTGACGCTTCAGACATGAAAACAAATAGGTTCAAATAATGTTCAATACAATGATTCAAATAATTGGAAAAATTATTAAAATCTGTGGCTGCAATCTATTATCAACATACATAGCACTTCCTGGGCAGTAGTTCGAATTGGTAGCTCTCCACAGAAAGGCATGTCCTCTTGGAGAATAACACTCCAATAATAAAGCACAAAAAACAGCACAAATGCAGCTTTACTGACGTCCATCGACTCGTCTAACTTGTTTTAAAAGGAGCGGGCTGCCTTTCATCTGTACGTGATTGCTGGATGTCGCGTCTCCAAATGTCGATTCAGATTTGAGCACCTCAGTAGACAGCTTTAAAACGCACTCAACACACTGCGCTTGGGCTCAACCTCCATTCACAAAACCAAATATAATTGAATCAGGGTTGTATTTACGCTGAATATTAATTGTTAATAGTAGGCCTAGTTATTTCGCTTAAGAAACTTCTCAATTTCTCCGCTAATACCGCCACAGACTGGTCTAGTTATTTTCCTAGGGAAGTCGTGGAGTGTGGGTTGGCGACCATCTAACCTGGGAATAACGGGTGCTTTGCATTAAGGTGATCACTTAAAGACGAGCTGCTTCTGTGCTAGCTAAATTTAGCTTTCAAATGCTCCATACAACTTTAGTTTGGTCGATTGTTCCGTCATTTTGCCTCTTAAATAGAAACTTTCCGCTCAGCTCCCCCCATCTTCCACTACCGCTTCGTTATCTCCTGCTAAATGACTTCAGGCACGTTTCGTGTTGTGTCAAGGCAAACCGAAAGTAAACAAAGTTGCGTTTCTGCGTTAAAATATTTTATCGCATTAAGCCCTTCTAAAATAATATCATAGATTAACGTTGATAGTCCAAATTAATATTGTTGTCAAGTAAAAATCAGTTCTTCTTGGAAAATTAGTGGGGGGGAAAAACACCCTGAAACCCACATTTTTTGCCTATTTCTATAGGCGCACGCGTGCGACTGTGATTTCAAATCAAGTCGCACGGCCAAAAGTCCAGTCGCATGTGCGACCAGATCAGTCGCACTGGCAAGCCCTTGTGTGTGCGTGTCTCTGTGTGTGTGTGTGTGTGTGTGTGTGTGTGTGTGTGTGTGTGTGTCTCTGTCTGCATACATGTGTGCCTGTGATTGATTATAAAGAAAGCATGGAGGGTGGAATGGGCACCCTTCAAGCCTTTTGTTGCTATGAGATGGCTGAGCAACAGCCTCAAGCCTGAGCGCGATCTCCGTGCTGTTGTGTGTCATCTCTCCTAGCTTTCACACAACATAATTTTCAGGAATCCAACTCCCCTTCTAGTACCTCTCACACTAAATGTTTTGTACACTTCAAAGCATCCTGTGATGTAGACATTTCCCCTTTCGATTTACATTAAAGTATTTGACAGGTACTCTAATCAGTGTATGAGATGGTTTCGATGTGGAAGCATAAGCTTACCTTAAAAGCTAGAGACTTGCTGTATTCTCAGGGACTGAGAAGGTGGAGAGTGATTGCACCAAGGTCAGTGGAAGGGAAACAGTACTCACTCTTCATACAAAGCTTTTCAATCTTGAAATACCATAGCTTGCCAAGGTGGTTGCAGTATTCGCAAGGTAATTTCTAAGATATCTGGACCATAATATAAGTTTGATCCTCTGGATTGTAGCACTTTAGGTTTAGTGTGCGCGTCTGCTTGGGCTGTGGGTATGTGATGTCAACGTCATCAGCCAAATATATTACAGAAATTATTATAGCAATTTAGCTAGTTTATAAGTGTCAGCTCTGCAGTTGTGGGTGTTTTGAGTCTGTAAGCTGTTAGAAAATTTGCACTGCTTTGCTACATCAATTTTGTACATCACTATTGGGAAAGCAAATCTCTCTGACAACAGAGCTCAATCAGTGGGCTTTCAGCTCGAATTCTGGCATTGAGCTTGCCTAAACATGCAGAACTCTCTCTCCTTTGGAATTTGTGTTGCTTTTCCTTCTTGCAGTTGCCCCCTTTACACTGCTAGCACATACCTGTAAGCTTATCTTTTATGAGGAAAATTGTCCTTTCCTAAACACACACACACACACACACGCACACACATACACACATACACACACACACACACCAGAATCACACATATATTGGCAGACTCGCACACATGCAGGCACATGCACCTATAGATCAAATCCATATCTGCCCCTCTGGCAGTTGAAGGTAGGTTGTAATTTCTTCCAAAGGTGTGTTAACACATTTTTCTTCCCTATACAGAGGCACCGGTGAAATAGTTTCCATTCAACCCCCACCTCTGCACGAACTCATAGTTTTTTCCCTTTTATGGCTTTTAATCCCACGTAGCTGATAAAGAATAAGTGAGTGAGTTTTATACACTCTGATAGCCCCCAAACCACCAACTGTGTTGGACAGGGGAAGGGAATGTGAGTCTGTTTAAACTGAAATGGTCAGGTTGGAAGGTTTGTGGTCTGAAAAAAAAATACAAAAAACAAAACATGATCTGTTTTTTTATGTGCAAAGGTCTGGAGTTATAATTATAAGGTTTCAGTGAGGAGAAGACTGCAGTTATAATATTTTAATCTTTAAATAGTCACACTCTGATTTTTACTCTGTAAACTAAATATATCTCTGTGCTCAGCTTTATGGTTGGTACAACTTGCTTTTTAGTGTGGTTTCTGTTATTGCTACTATCAACAAACAACTTTTATTTTACTTGCCCTCATGTGCATTTTGTGTTGATACCACAGCAAAATAGGGTAAGTGGGTAGTTAACCAAGGACACAGTGCCCTGTGTCAGTTTCTGTCAACCACTCACATGAATAGATCTCGACTTTCAGGTCGATCCACAGGATGTTCGCTTCCGGTGCAATAAAAAAAAGTTTAACACTCTGTCTGCTGTTAAGGAAATTCGTGTCGATTTACCATGACTAGACACCTCCAAAAAAGAGGGATGTTCTGGTTCTCCAATCTGGATGTATCTGTGCTTTGTGCACCTCCCCAGAACCCTGAGCTTTATTGAATAATTAAGCAATACAGCACGAGTGGGAGTGGGGTAGGTAAGGGATAATCCCACGGGTGGTGTTCGGCCGTAGCCACCGAGGCCGTAACAGATACGCTGAGGTGCGCTATCTAAATCAGTTGTGTTGGGAGGCGTGTTTTTTATAGCTACGTGCAGCGGGAGAAGTTTCATCACCCCTGTTCAGACATTTACCTCGGGCTTGTGGCGTGATTGCGGTGCTGTTTGCTGGATTTCATTTGTTCTGAGCCCAGGGGAGAGTTTGTTTACATCAGCGCCCCCCTCTCACTAATCTTTTTTCTTAAAGGAAGACTGCCCTTCGATTTGATTAATGTAAATCATTGTTTCCTGCCTGTTATATTGGATTGGCCTTTACAACAAGATGGAGTGAACAGGATGGAGTTCAGTTGAGTGCAGCTGCTAAATAGTGGCCTTATTCTAAACATGGTGTTTTGTCAGGAGAGATGGAGGAGCCCGGAAACCTGCATTATGCTTTGAAGGTGTGATGTAACTCATTTCCGTAATTGGTGTGACTAAGTTTCTGTATTCTCTTTAGAGGTAATTAGTGTAGGGAGCACATCAATCCCTCAGCCATGAAATGAAATGGCAGTGTGATTTATGTCTCAAACTTTTGTCTTTTCATTTGGGCTATCTATTACATATTCCACTGGGCCAGTCAAGGCTCACTTCCTTTCTATTTCATTTAAATGATAAATGTATGTATTCATTTATTTTATGGCCAACATCCCAAAAATATGAAAGAATAGTTATGTGTCCAACCACAGGCTGTTTGCTCAAAGGGCAGTTGAGTTAGTTGAGTCTCTTGATTTGAATCCCCTGGCTCTCGATCTATTTGTTTTAATGCTTGCTTTCTTTCTTTCTCTCTTTCTTTCCGTGTCATAGACCATCAGCATCATTGCCACTATGACTTGGTGTTCTTTTTATCTGTCCATGTGGTTGGGTACGGAGGCGGGGTACTTGAGAGAGACATACTTGCATCACTCGTCTCTGAGTAATGATCACTTCCTTTAGAATTCTTGTGAAGGCAGGTAGCAAGATCCACTGCCTAAGTGCAAGTCGGGACACATTTCAAGTTTCGTAATCACTTTCCATGTGATTCCATGTGGGCCTGTGGCTGGCATCCTCAGTTTCAGCCTCTCTGAGGTTCTGTACACCAGTCACATCTAAAAAGACTTTTTGTGGAATCATGGTGGTTTGCCTACAAGCAAAGCAAACAAGTAAAGTGATACAATTTTTTGGGGAAAGAACAACCAAAGCCAAACATTATTGGAATCTGTTAGTTGTTTGCTGGTTTTCCGACTCATGGCTATGTTGTTTAACGTGCTTAGCGGGATCCTGGTCTAGAGCCTGGCTCCTGTAGGGACCTATCGGCTGCTCACTGTAGGGCTAAATGGAGTATCATGCTGGGGGTATAAGTCACTGCTGATAGAGGCTATTGTTCAGAAAGAAAGAAAAAAAAACTAGCTGTAGTGGAGAACTCCTTTTGTGGTTCCATTTTGAATAATTATTCTCCTTATTGCTTCAACGTGACTCCAACATCCCCATGTCCAAAACCAGATTTGTCGTGGCGGTGTTTCTCACTTATGTTTTCTCACTTTGCATAAAACGCCTAATTTTCTCCATCTTTAGTCATCAAAATATGTCTTTTTCACAGTTTCTGCTCAAGGAATGTTTTCACGATTTCGCCCAGTTTAGACGGGGTTAGAAGCAGTTTCTAATCTCTGTCTCTTCTTTCCTCTTCCTGTAGTTTGTGTTGAGAGTATGGGACAGCACCTGGCAAAGCGAGAACAGCAAACAGAGACCATGGTAAGGCCTGAGTTTGTGTGTGGGTGTTAACCTCAGTTACATCAGCCGTACTCTGCAGGAAGGACCTGCTCAAAACACCTTCATACTTTTCAAGAGTGAACTTTGATCCCATTCTATGTCTTTGCATGTTTGTATGTGTGGGTTGGTTTCAGTGCCTTTGCAGAAATGTCAGTACATTTTCAGTTATGCATCAGTCATTCCACAGTCTCATTTTAAGTTTCAACTTTGGATTAGCATGTTGTTACTTTGGTGAGACCTTTTCATCTGGTTACGTATTGTAGACTCTATGGGTAGACTTGATCGACCATTTGTTCTGTTTAGAGTTGGTGGACAGACATAGTGTTTGAGTGCCAAATTGAATTATAATCCGTATCAGAGAAGTCTAACTAAGTAGCCTACACTACATTTCTCTCTCACATTCACTCTTTCTGGACTCTACATTACTCTTTTTTTCTCACGGTTTTTTCTCCCCCTCAGTCTTTCATTCTCCTTCTCTGTTGAAGTCTCCTGCCCCCACCCCCATCCTCATACCCCCATCTCTCTGTGAGTCCTGGGTCAGGCTCTGTTTTATAAGTGGGAGTGATGCAGGGTCAGGGCTGGCTGGAATCACCCAGGCCTGTTCATCGACTGCATTAGGCCTTTATGAGTGTTGCCAAGCACCGCTTCATTAGTGCTACTTAGGCCATTTCTGTGTGGATGGGGAAGAGAGCGATCCCAGCGAGCAGTGCAGTGATAATAATCTCAGGGCCGTCGAAAGCAGCCACACCTGCAGGGAGTCTGCCTGCAAAAGAGGGGGATATTGTTGAGGGAGAATTCTCCTCTATTCTCAGCCACATATCCATCAAAAGAAAGAGATATTCTTGAGGGAGAATTCTCAGTCACATATCCATCTGTCAGCACAGTTCTCTGACATTTCACTTGCATGCAATCACCCCACAAGCTACGTTAGTTTTGATTGGTGAGAGTCTGATTGGGACCAGTAATATCTGTAATTCGTGGATGATATCTATCTACACATATGCTGCCCATTGTCATTTTAATTTTTTTTTAAATGTATTTATTTAATATGTGTGAAACCAGCAGTGGTACTAAATAGACATAGTATGATGTTTTGTTGGGTGCTGATTATAGAATTGTAACTATAGCATTTAATAGTATATATATATATTATATTATAATATAATATAATAGTATAAGTGTGCTGAGAATACATAGTTGTGATCTATCTTTGTTTAGGATTTAGGTCCGTATGTTCACATCAGTGTAATCCACACTCCTTCCTGCTTTGTTGCCATGGAAATATGTGATGCTTAATGATAGTCATTCAATCCCACTGGCTGTTATACCTCTCTTACCTTTCAACCCATCTCTTATGTATTATGCAACCTCCAATTGCACTGAGTTCTTTTTTCATTGTGTGTCATCAATGGAGAAGCAGGGGTGGGCGTCTAACCCATGTCAGGTTATTGCAGACATTTGTTACATTTTGGTTCCATGAGGTATGGTTTGGTCTTTCCCATGGAGCAGCATTTGAAATCTTGTGTTTGGAATGACATTGTTTTAAAGTGTGATATATATATATATATGGAGAAGCTTACATAAGGATTTCTCCTCTTCAACAGTTGGCTTGTCATCATCGGTTTCCTCTTTCATCTTAAGTAAATGAAAGTACATT
This sequence comes from Sprattus sprattus, assembly GCF_963457725.1. NCBI lineage: Eukaryota > Metazoa > Chordata > Actinopteri > Clupeiformes > Clupeidae > Sprattus > Sprattus sprattus. The sequence continues at coordinate 2,331,137 of NC_137917.1, read as the reverse complement.
TATACAAGTCTATGTGATGCTTAGACTTCTGTTTGACAAAGCTGTCACAGTACTCCTCAAACACACTACAGGAGCATCCATTGGTCATGGAAGAGCAAAAGAGCCGACGGTTGCATTGCTCCATGTTTACCTTATCTGAAAAGCCCTCTCTTTCAAGAACAGCCCAGTGGGTCTACTTCCCAATGCCAAAGACAACTCCCTGCGCTTTCCCTGAGAGAGCCAGGGTCATATTGTGCCGGGGCGGGTGGAGATAAGCCTTTGTTTTAGGATGTCGGCTTAACTTGAGGTGTTGTACAAGTAAAGTCAGCAGTTATGCCAGTTGTTTTTACCATCTTACCAGAGCAAGCCCCTTCTGCTGCAGTGTGGGGGCGAATGAGGATAAGCAAGCTGTGACTGCTGGGAGGATGACTGCTGTGTTTTTTGGGGACACCTAGCCCACACACTTGAATTACCCACACTAAGGCGAACAACTCTGTGCTCTTTAGATCTGCAATATGGAGGTTCCTGTTCTTCAAGTATGTAGGTCACCCTCACAGGTGTAATGTCTTTGTATACAAGAAGTTTTCCATTTCTCTACTCGGGAGATTGGCTAACAGGGCTACTCTCTTCTAAAGAAGAAGAAGAAGAACATACACTGTTTTTGCATTACCAAGTCAGGTCAGGACGACTTTGAGCATCTCGACTTCAAGTTGGTGATTACAAGATATGACTGTGAATTAAATGATAATAGAGTGATTAAGTCTCGAGTTGCTTTTCTTTTTTTTTCTTCTTATTCAGATCCCTTGTTCGCATTTTTAGCACCCCGGAAATTATATCTCACTCATTGTTCCTACCAGCATGGGAGGGTAATGGACTTTAATGACATCAGATAATTAGCCTCCTTGCCTTTGCCAAAGTCAGTTTGCTGATGCCTGCCTCGCCAAGTTGGAGAAAATAGCAGTCATTAACATTTGGATAGCGCCAGCGTGGCTGCAGTCATTTTAGCACAATGTTTGGAGGCCCTAACTCTAAGTTCTACCCTCTCTGTCCTCGTCTATTTAAAGGGGTGAATAGGGGAAAGCAGGGAATTGGAGAGAGAGAGAAAGGGTGGGAGAGAAAGAGTGGTAGAAAGGGTGAAAGAGCGTGGGGTGAAGAATAGTAATAGCTGCCTCTGGCATCATAATGAGGTCATGCTCTTGTTGCCATCAGCTGCCCGAACCCCACTTTTCTCCTGGCTTCTCTCCCAGGTGCAGATAGGTAGGTATAAGGGCTGTCCAGGTGTTAGGACCCCCCCCGCCATCACTTACTCTTGAAGTTTCCCCCATCACATGCCCTCTTTGCTCTACGTGCACAAACACACGGCAATCTGATAAATGAGGGTCATTTAAATTTCTATAAAAAAAATCCTTTTTCTCTTTCACCGACCCATCTATTTCATTACAGATGTGTCATCAAATGGGAACGTGTCTTATTTGTTTTTTAGCTATGATGAGAACTCATTTGTTTCAGATGAATTTAAACACCCTGTCAACCCTATCAGCAGCTACTCACATAAAGCTGTGAGGTTCGTTCCCTATGTTGTTTTAGTTTGACTTAAGAGTGACTGACAGAACTCCGAAGGACATAACTTTGATATAGCACCTTTGGGATAGACTGGGGGATACTTAGTGGTGTGTAGATAGACAGACAGACAGACAGACAGACAGACAGACAGACAGACAGACAGACAGACAGACAGACAGACAGACAGACAGACAGACAGACAGACAGACAGACAGACAGACAGACAGACAGACAGACAGACAGACAGACAGACAGACAGACAGACAGACAGACAGACAGACAGACAGACAGACAGACAGACAGACAGACAGACAGACAGACAGACAGACAGACAGACAGACAGACAGACAGACAGACAGACAGACAGACAGACAGACAGACAGACAGAGCACTCTGGAGGTCACAGTGTGATGGACACTTCTAGAAATCACCAGAGAGAGGGATGAGCCTCTGTTCCCACCTCCATAGGAGCTCTTTTGAGAATTCAGTGCTGGTGGACTATAAGGCCCAGGGCACAGAGTCTTTTGACTTTGATAAACAAATGCTCACTAAGGGAAAGGTGAAGAGTGGTTGATCTTCATGGTGAGTCACCTTTGTGTAGACATCCTCTGGCCTTTGCGGAGAGTGAGTGGTGCTGTAGCGCATCTTTTGACACAGAATATTAATGCCAGAAGTTGTTCAACTCCAGCAATGGGTTAAGTACCAAAGACCACAGGATGTTAGTACGTCTGCTACAACGGAAGGAGGACCTGGCACACTTGCACAAAATGGCGGACATCATGAAGCTGTTGAACAGCAAGGACAAATCAAGCAGACTTAGATGGAAAAGTGTAGCTGACAGGTGGACATCTAAACCAGGTTAGATGACCAGGGGCTTCTAAAGTCAATTAATGGGTTTGCATCAATGATGATTTAAAGAAATACAATTGGACAGATTGAGGGGAACAGCTCAGAATAAATGGAATTGCATGGGTGAAGTCATCTGAAATTATGGCATTAAAAGATACGGAGCAAGGTCAAGCCAAGTCAAGACAAGAGTCTGAAAGAAACAGAAAGGCTGATTTGTGAGAGGAGGCAGCTGAAGAAGCAATGGAAACGAGCAGATGATGAACAGAGAGAAGGTGTTAGTGTGTTACCACAGGCAGAAGTGAAGAGTAGACTGACTACCCTAAGGACAGGGCGGAGCTCCTCCGATGAAAAAGGAAGTAGAAAGAACAAGCTAGGGCTGCATTCTAGGGAACCATTTACATTTTAAAAGAGAAAACAGGAAGTTTGAGAGTTGAAAGAGGACCTTGGAGGCGTATCTTCAACGGGTGACTATAAGAGGTATGTGGATCTTGTGTTAATGGCAGACATTCTTCCAGTTGAAAGTTTACCAATGGATGGTGGCCTGCCAAGGTGGAGCGATGTGCAAGAGGTTGTGCGTTGTTCCTGTAAGGCAACATTTAGAAAATGCACACCCAGATGCCCAAAGTCTGCCTTTAGGGATAGTTTAACCTCTCCCTCATCTCACAACAAAGGACGGGGCATTGTAGGCATTTTATGCTGAGGTAGCAACCCCCACATAGCTCCAGCACCTGCTGTGAAGGAGAAGGTGGTCCCTGAATTGTCAATGCAGCCTCACCACCCTGGCACGGAGTTGATCTGGAGATGGATGGAACACCTTAAGCTATCTGGAAGTTTATGTGAATGACATATCCATGTTTCAGCTTGCATTGATCTTTACACTATGTGTAGTATTCTGATCATGGTAATGTCTATCTAATTATCTAACTGTGCTTAGTTGTGTTTTTGACTAAGAGTCTCACTTTAGTCTGATGCTAATTAGGGTCCTTGACACTTCTGTCCTTGCCTCTATTTGGAGGCAGATGTGGCAGATGCGTAGAATGGGTTTGAGGTATAAAGTCTCTTACATTTCTTTACATGCATTCAGGTTTTGCAAGTATATTTGGCCATTTAAGTGTATTTGGTCTAATGGTATCCAATCAGTTTGTTATTATTTACAGTTATACTTGTTATACTTCAGTTTGACTGAGGTTACAACATTTAAGCTTACAGTTTAATGTTTTCCTAAACTGTTTATTCATTCTCCTTGTGTGCCATGCCATTACATTGTACCACTAGCTTATACTGCTTGACAATATTGCAGGTCATTTAATAACTTACTGGAGCAACATTGACCACTCTAATACATTTTACTGTCCCATAAGGTTCAGACAGGTCTTCCTGCCTGGAACCTTTTACAGGCCCTAATGGGGTACCTTATCGTGTCTATAAACGAACACCTGATGCTTGAATTATCTAACAAAGCTTATGGTGATTGAGCGAAAAGCTTATGGTGATTGAGAAAAAAAACGCTTATGGTGATTGGGAAAAAAACCTTATGGTGATGGTTAAAAAAGTGTATAGTGATGGGAAAAAAACAGATGCTAAGGATGTAGCGGGTAGGTTGAAAATCTGGAATTTAATTCTGAAGGAGAAGAGCCTTAGGCCAAATTCAATGGTTGTTAATGCGGAAGGAAAGATCTTTAGTGTGGGAGCGCAGGGTTGCTTCTGTGCACCTGACAAGGTGCATTACAGCATAGATATATCATTGGGCAGGCACAGAGTGGAGGAGAAGGGTTTGGATAGGTGACAGTTGGAAGGCATGGAGTAGGGCTACGTTGCCAGAGAGGAGGCAGATGGTAACCAACTTTTTTCACAAACAAGAAGTAAAAGTAAAACAAAGTATTGGAATAAATTTGAGAAAAGGAAAATCAGCTGGAAGAAACAGTGGGCTATGGATGCTACCTGCAATCAATGAATTGATGGAGCTACTTGTGATGTCCTCCTATCTCTGCAGAACCTTAGTCAATGGGTGGGTGAAGACAGAAGCTGGAAGTTGTGTATGGGTGTTCATTTAAACATATTCTGCCTCGTTGTAAAATGAGCCTGACCCAGGGTCACCTCACGTTGAGACAGAATAAACAAGATGAGGATAACTCTTGACCAGTTAATGACGGGGACAGTATAATGTGTTTTATTGCGAGAGGGGCAGAAATGTGGACACCAGGCACGTACACAGTGCTGACAAATGAGGAAAAGTGCAGGACTGGAGACGGCTGGCTGATGTTGGACAGTAACTTCCAGTTCCACAGTATGTTGTTGTGACTGCTATGAAATCATACATGGTGTTGTATTCTGAATGGGAGCACTTTGTTTTATTTAGTGCGTTAACTATTCAGTTTAAAGATGTGATTGAGGAAGCCTTTGAAAGGAAGAAGCATGCGTATGCTGAACTGGTTGCAGAATCAAAGGAACATGGTTGGCAAACACACAAACACACACAAGACTTCCGTGCTCAAAGAGCCAGTGGTTATGGCTGAGGTGCTCACACACTACTTAGAGACATGTGAATTAACCTTTATTACATGAAAAAGCCTAAAAGCCTGCTGTCACAAAATGTTCTGGAAGTTGCATGCTGGCATACTTTGCAATATCTTCAGTTTTTTGGCATATCTACAGCCTACATCAGTGAGGCATGAGTATAGCTGAAGGGGCCATACTTAGAGCCACCAGCAGATGGGCTTAAGTCTAGCTGAAGAACCCTGTTGGACTGGTATTCAGGAATGGTTGTTGTGGGGAAGTCTCTCAGTAATATTTGAGGTGTGTCTGTTGTCTCTGGTGTTGACATGTGTCCTAACCCATCGTGAGCATGGAGGGGGGTGGGTCTGGAATGCCAGACACCACTGTTGAACCATATGGAGGGATTGTGGGCCTAATTCAATGAAACACTGAGGAAGGAAGGTTCCCACTTGACAACCCCAGTGAAATGCTTACTAAATTCTTTGTTGTTGTTTTTGTTGTTAAGTATGGATATGATGGTTGTAGTGCACTCTGGGTACTGTTCGGCGACGCTCGCTAAGCGGTTTAGCAAGCTAAATTCCAGGCAAAAAAAAGACAACGCCCCTTTATCGGGTTCGGCGAAGCAATTTCTGAATTACCATAGTAACATATCTCTTAGCACTAACCTGCTCCAGGGCAGGCTAAAATAAGAGTACCTGGATTAAGTTTGCCACACCCCCCGGCAAAAGGAGGGATCCCACAGTTCTTGTATGAGCGCTACCGATTCAGCCGACAAGGAATAATTAATTTGCAAGACCTTCTCGAGTCATTCATTGCAAACACTACAGACGAACATTGAATGTCTTGCGCTTTTTTGCGAGTGGATGCATAACTTCTTTGATCCCAGGAAATTTGAGCACATAACCCATCTCCCTTAAGGAGATATCGACGAAAGTTTACCTACCTAAAAAAAAATTATTTTATCATGTCCCTTCTACAATGACGATGTTATTAACCCTACGTCATCAACAAATGCAACTTACATCATTGCAAACGTCTAGTTTTGCAAACGTGTCTAGTTTTTCTGCAGTAGTGAATAAAGTACTCTGTCTACTACACCATAGCATATCATTTTTGTAGAAAATGATTAAGGTGGATGCATGATAAGAAGAGAGAAATACACACAATATATTTTCATTGCTTCAATTTATTGAATTTCTTATTAATACATTTACATTTAGTCATTTAGCAGACGATTTTATTCAAAGCAATTTACAAGGAGATGTAAAACTACACTTCGTTAGGAGGAGGCGGGAGGTCGAACCAGCGATCTGTTGCATGCTAACCATGAGCTCTAACCGTGACACCAAAGTCACATATTTGACCAAGGAAAAGATATCACGTGTTAGGCAGCCTATAGACAGTTTCTTATATTGTTGTCACAGCCGCGGAAGTGTTGGATTTTGACATGATTATGGTCTTGAATTCTTCATAAAGCGTTCATGGTCATATCCTGCCTTATCGGAGAAAAAAATGAGTCTTTTTCTTTGAGTTTAGACTAATGTGCCGGTAAAATCATGGTTTTGGTGATTGACCTTTCCTGCCTTTGGAAGCAGGACGTGCACGCGCAATTTAGTTAATGATTTTAGCCTGGGACAAATTAACTTGAGGTTAAAATAAATTAGCGCCCGTCGCCATACCGTCTTGGCCTGTTCTCATTTAGCGAGCTAGATTATCTCATGTCGCGAGCTAAATTAATTATCTTAGCTTCAGTTGTACGCCGAACAGGGCCCTGGTGTGTTAAAATCCTGAGGTAAGGTTGTTGAGTACTTGCATGTGACAGTGAGGTTTGGCCGCTGTGGGAAGTCCCCAATCAACAGCACAAGGATTTTAACATCTTTCCCTGTGTATAACTAAAATTACCTTATCTTGTCATCTTGTCATTGTACTCAACCTCAACGTCACAGTCTTGCAGTGTTTTTACTTAAAGCTGCACTGTTAGGATGTATTTTAGAGCACATATCAGACCATATACACAATGTGAGGCCACGCAAGACCTGAAATAACTGAATAAATAACTCATTAGGACCTTTCAGATAGTTAATCTAGTGATTTAAGTTCAGGCCATTGCCATTACAAAAGTTGCATTCATCAACACCTGCAATCTATTCACACATTATGATGGAGATTTGCAGAGCCAAATTGCTTTTTTTCCCCTGGCAAAATACTTTTTTAGTTTTTATTGATTATATTATCATGCGCAGTAATTATGTTCACTCTCACTGAAAAAATTGAAGTTTGAGTCACTTGATTTTCACTTTGACTTTTGTTGCTCTTACTAAATCTTACTAAATACAGTGTTGGAGGGAGCGGAGCCCTGACAGAGAAAACTAGCCATACCCCCAGACGAGGGAGCCTGAGACTATGGCTTGAGGCTTGACTGGCAAACAGATGTTTTATTTATTGAGATTGAGCATCTCAACTCACATTCTGTGAGTGTGCGTGTGCATGTGCATGTGCGTGTGCGTGTGCGTGTGCGTCTGTGTCAGCATCTGCGTGTGAGTTATGTCTGCATGTGTATGTATATGTACTGTATATGTACTGTATATATAAATATATAATATATATTATGGCATGCTGTTCAGGAAATTAACATTTGAAAATATATATACAAAAGTCTGAATATATATACAAAAGTCTGAATATATACATACAAAAATCTGAATATATACATACAAAAGTCTGAATATATACATACAAAAGTCTGAATATATATATAAAAAGTCTGAATATATACATACAAAAGTCTGAATATATACATACAAAAGTCTGAATATATATACAAAAGTCTGAATATATATACAAAAGTCTGAATATATATACAAAACGAGGTCTGAATATATATACAAAACGAAGTCTGAATATACAGTATATACAAAACTCTGAACTCTGAAGCGCTCAATCCGTCTGTGTCCGCCATATTGGATTGAGCGCTTCCTATTAAATCAATGGTACCAAAATGTTTGTAATTACGTATTTTCTGCTTCATGAAATACTGTTTTTCTGTTATATTGTAAAATTTAGACATTGATTTCTCACTAGAAATTCAATAATAACACGTTTATTTTTACACCGTTTGACTTCACGAAGGTTATTTTTAGAGGCAATTCTCCCCATTGAGTTTGACTGGGGTCTCGTTCAAAATCTTCATAATTCCTTGTTTTCTGCTTCATGAAATACTGCTTTTCTGTTATATGGCTCAAATTAAACATTGATTTCTTGCTAAAAATGCAATAATAACACGTTTTTTTTACACAGCGCGTTAATTGTGCGATAAAAAAATTGATGGCGTTAAAATGGGCTTGCGTTAACGCCGTTAATAACGCGTTAAACTGACAGCACTAATATATATATTCAGACTTTTGTATATACAGTATATTCAGACTTTTGTGTATATATATTCAGACTTTTGTATATACAGTATATTCAGACTTTTGTATATATATATTCAGACTTTTGTATATATATATATTCAAATGTTAATTTCCTGAACAGCATGCCATAATATACTTCGTATATATATAATATGAAACATAAAAATATAATGCCTATTTGTACTTACTGGTTTTGGCCAGGGCTTTCTCTGTTGGGGGAGCCTACTGCTGTGATAAGTGTAATGAGATCCTCCAGGCAGCGTGGTGTCTGTACCACACACTCATGCTGTTTATTCCCTTAGAATGTTTTTAAAGCTTGTAAAATCATATTTGGAACAGGTGAGTGAGTTTGTGAGTGTGTGTGTAATGCCCTGTCTGCCCCTTTGCCATTTTCTGTCTTCCATTAAATCCACTTCTGTAGCTCATTTGTCTTTCAAACACATGTGTGCAAATGACGTCATCCAATTACTCTCTTACACTATCTCTCTCTCTCTTTTTCTTTCTCTCTTTCTTTGTTCTTTTTTGTTTCTTTTGTTTGTTATGTTGTTTCAACTCATGTCTGATAATGAATTCCATTTGTGGTTGGAGCACATCCTGCTGTGTGAGGGGATGAGGGCTGTGTGGATTTGTGCCCAAGTGACCATGGCTCCTCTCAGACTCAGACGCTCTCCTCGGGGAGCTGGGCCCGGCTGCTTAAGAGAGAGGGACTAAAGCCCAGCCTGGGCAATTGGAACACAGACATCTTGCTTCTCCTAAATGGCTCTGAATGTTTTGAACACAACGCCTAGCTCGTGTTCAAAGTACAGCTAAATTATCGACTGTGTCTTGAAGGTGTGCACCAAGGAAGACGTGAGGTTAGCGTTTCTGTGCGATTTAGCGCTGAATGTTGTAGGGCCGCTTCACACCAGTTGCGTCACGTATTGAGCCACTGCGTGCGTGAGACTTGCGTCTCAGGTGTGTCATATGTCATAGTAGAAACCCAATGTAGGCTAAGTAGTGAGCATGGCAGTAGGCAAAGTAGGCAGTAGTTTTCTGTGCCCTCCTTTATGCACTTTGAACAAGGGCAAAGACTTTCTTGTCACGTGACTGCTTTCTGATTAGAATTAGTTTGACTTTCTGGTCTTCACTTTCAGACCTCTCGTCAGTGATGAATGATCCCAAACTCATTGTATATTGATGGCGATCATCAAAGGCAGCCCCAATGTAGAAAGATAGGGCCGGCAGTAGCAGTGCCCCTGCAGAAACCTTGGCGGTGTGAACGAACACACGAAAGCTAGCTCCAGCAGTTTAAAAAACATAGGTGTCCTGCACACATGACACAACTGGTGTGTAATAGCCCCTCGCAGGTGAAAGTGGCAACATCAAAACAAGCTGAGTTGTTCATCTCTTTTCTTTTGCCTGTTTCTTTTTTATTCACCATTCTAATCCGTATTGTACCTTTTTCCTGCTAAATTGGCCTTTGCTTCTTTGCGCTCTGAAGGTAAATGACATGAATAACCCTAAGCCCATTGACAGCTCAAATACAAAAGAAAAGATGATAAAGGATGTTCGGGATGATTGAAGTCAACAGGAGGGTTTGAATGCACTCTTGATTGCCTACACATCCAGCCCTTCAGGAAGCTAGCAAAGGGGAAGCAGCTTGGGTCCGTATTAGCATCTGTTAGCCTAGCGCTAAGATAGCATTTTTTTTTAAGTCATGGCATAGAAGGCTTTCTCTCTCAAGCTCAGATCCCCCTCCAGGGAGACCGTAAGAGCCTTCCTCCAGGGATATTCCAGAGTAGAGCTCCAGGCGGCCTCACTCTCATGTAATCAGAGGCTTTTGTGGAAGCTGATGGTGTGCCTTCTGATGCGTGGCCTGTGGGATGGGGACAGGATGTAGTATCATTAGTTATCAGGAGACTGACCTGGGTGATTATTCACACACTCTCTTTTTCTCTCTTTCTTTTAATCCTGATTTTTCCATCCTCTCTTTTCGCCTCGTATCAGATTGGTGCTGATGATGGAAAGAGATATTATCTTGTTCACTTATTTGGTAAGTGTGATCACTCGATCAATGGCGTAAGCAATCACACTAAAGCCCTTCTTCAGTGTAATTAGTGTGATTGTGTCAGCATGGCTGACTGCTGCTAATTCTGGATGCCAGCATTTAGAAGCCACACTATTGTTTACAAATGAAGAAACCACCGACACCGTGAATTATTTACACCCTAAATAAAAGTATTGGATGTGGCCAGGTAACAATGTTGGATGTCAGCATTAAGTTCACTCTGCGAATTAGCCCAGCAGATCAGGCAACTAACGCTTCTATATAAGAAGAGGTAAGATGGTAAGGTCTAACCAGGATTTATGATAAAATATTGATCTCCTGTTGACTCTGTAACTCCTGTCTATGGTAGTGAAGGCAGGCTATCCGGGGGATTAAGATTTTTCTGAATTGCAGAAAACAACGCTAGTAGATAAATCAGCTGATAATTTAGCAGTATATCAAGTACAAGCCATCAGCTTAACGATCAGAAGCTTGAGGACCACCAATGGCACCAAACACCTTCATCACTAAACTACATCCTATTTCTATGGTGGACCTATTCAGGAAATGCAGCGTACTGCACTAAAGGCATACTGTTACAAAATATACTTTTTAAAGTAATTAAATCATTTTTACTGTACCATATTGAATTGCATCTCATCATATTCTTTTGCTTCCTATCATATTGCATTGGATTGCATTATTGGGTTGACTCAAACTGTGTTGAATGTGTTAAAGTATCGGATCATTGGCAATGCATTGAGATTCATATTGCATCAGCCTCAGTGATGCTCATCCCTAACACTCACACACACACACACACACACACACACACACACCTTGCCATAGACAGTCATGAGTTGGTTGTAAAAGTAGAGGTGATGGGTGATACATTAAGGAAAGCTTTTAGTATTAAGCTTTTGTTCCAGAGACTGTGTATTTGCTTGCCTTTTGTCCCAGGCTAATGGAGCCTACATGGTAACACAACTAATTGCGGCATCCACATATTCAGAGGTTTGTGCACGGTAATAAAATGTCCTCACTGTTGCCATGGCACCTTTACTTCCTGTTATTTATGCCTTATTTCTATCTCTTTTTTTTTCTCTCTCTCTCTCTCTCTCTCTCAAGGAACCCGCACTACAACCAGAAGGCCAGAATATAACTGAGATGGAGTCCCATGATGAGGTTTTTGGTAAGACAAGCTTTTTTCAATCTTTAAAAACTACTGTGCGAGTGCGACATCACCGAATGACTGTGGAGAATAGTCATGCTGGGATATAGACACAATAAATACATTCTAAATTCACTCCTTAATTTCCCTCTGTATAAATAAATGATCTATCTATCTATCTATCTATCTATCTATCTATCTATCTATTTCCCTATCTTTGTTATGAAAATAGAAGAAATAAAAAAGCATCTCAAAGCACATATAACTGTCCATGTGCTTATTACATACTGCTGTATTCTATAAGGGGCCAATGAGAAAACTCTAGGAGAGGAAAGGCTGTCCAGGCCTCTGATGCATTATCTCCCCTCAACAGAGGAGGGCATTGGTCAGTTTCCTTCTCGTCTCTTCTCCACTCCTCTGGCCACAGCCACTGGACTCCGCTAGCCGTTTATCCATCCATGATGAGACGGTCCATTGAGGAGGCAATAACCCCGTCGGGTAGGGTGGGGTTGTGAGCTCTCGTCTTTCTCTCTAAAGGCCCTTTTGCTGTCGTTCTCTCCCGGTTACTGGGCACTTAGAGGACAGACGGTGGTGTTCACACACTAGGCAGATCTGTGAGAGGATGTGAGAGATGCATTCATCATCATTCCCTTACGTAGATAAGGGGATTTGTTAATAAGTCTCAATGATGCCATCCCGGTGTTTGTAGAACGCCATGTTTCTTTCCCTAGACCAGGGGAGATGAGTTGTGGGAAAATTGAGGCATTTACGCAAGTGTCGCCGAGTACAAATATAACCCTGAAAGCATGGTAAACAAAGAGCTCTTTTCTTCTTATTTTTTTTTAAAGTACCTTTTTGAGTTCAAAGAATCCGAGGCACATTTATCTGTAATTGTTAAAAGCGGCTATAATAGGATACAGATGAGAAAAAAGGATGCAGAAGGTAAATAGGAGGGCTTGCGTTCCATTGGAAACCAGGTACTTACCAGGAATCTTCATTATTGTACATCGCTCTGGACCAACGCGTCTGCCAAATGACTCCATGTAAAATGTAAATGTAAGGAGTCCCTGTGAGCAAGGCTCTGTACAAACACCTCTTTTGCTCAACCAAAAAAAAAAAAGGCAACAGCTGTCTTGCTTGTAGGACATGAGAAAGCCCCCAGAAGTGACTCAGTTCAGGGATCAATGTGATGACATTAAGAAACCCTGCTCTGCTTATCCTCTGGGATCATGTCAGCCTAATCTGATTGATGACTGAATGGTGCAGCCAGCTGAATCTGCCTCGCTCTCGCAGCTTAATCCTCGCACTAGCGAGTCTCAATGTGAATGTGCGCCAATTAGTTTGCTTTGTCTGGTTTTACCAAAAGTGTAAATTGCTTTGAACCGTCACCCTCCAATTTGGATGATTTATATATTTCGGTTCGCACTCGTCCAGGACTCGCCTGGGACTGCTGAACAGGTACAGAGTGAGACGACCTCCATGGCTCCATGTGCTGCTGTATTTTCACAGATTTTGTGGGAAGCATCAGAGGCTGTTATGGCTTCAGCAGCCTGTGCTGTAATGTGTTCAGTGTGGTTCAGTGCTGATTCTCCCTCTGGTCCCTGACATTCAGGCCCAACTCCCTCTGCTGGGTTGTAAGGTCATAGAGGGTGAAGCCCTTGATGGCTTCATTCCAGTCCAAAGCGATATCGAAGACATTATTTGGTTCAGATAGCACTGCTTATGTTGGTACACAGTCTAGATAATCTATACAGTAAAATGTGATGTCCCTGCATAAGTAGAGTCTGGTTGTGTTAATGCCAGCTGGATTGGGCTGTGGCTCCCCAAGGATCTGTTCAGTAGTAGAAGGTAGATAGATGAGTCTCAGCACAGCCAGCAACAAGCAGTCACAGTCTTTTGAAATCCAGAATGCACGCTGTAAGGCAGATCTTTACACATTTATCTGCATGGGTGTGAAAGTGCGAGTGAGAGTGTGAATGACAGTGTGTGTGTGTGTGTGTGTCTGTGTCTACATCAACCCTATTCAACCCACATCGGACCCCAGGGCCACACACACACACACACACACACACACACACACACACACACACACACACACACACACACACACACACACACACACACACATATGTCTCTCGGCAGCCCCCAGGGTTTGGGGACAGTAAGGTGCTGATAGATGCTGCACTCTGTAAGCACGACACACACATCTGTCTATTCCAAATACACCCATGACTGAACCATGGTAGGAAGAGGAAGAACAGAGGACAGAATACAGAGCAGAGTGAGAGCGCGAGAGAGAGAAAGAAAAAGAGAGAAAGAGAGACAGAGAGACCGAGAAACCGAGAGACAGAGAGCAAGAGAGAGAGAGAGATGACAAAGATGAAAGCCCCTGCTCCAACCTCTTCCCATGCAGTCATCTCATGTTGCCATGAACACTGAATCAATGGAAAAGCCATTTTCACAGGGACTCATTCTTATGGCTATTTGCAGGATGGACTGAGCCTGTTGCAAAGAGGGGGTGATATAGAAAGAGGGGGTGAGAGAGAGAACGAGAGTGAATTGAGTAAAGGGTATTTTTTTTCTGTGTGTCATTGAAAGAAGTGGAGGGCTACACTGTCATCAGGTGACTCCCAAGATGAGTCAATGGACAAGCTAGATGACATCCCAGTGTCATTAGAGCTCGGAGTGCAGCCTGTGTGTTTGCAGCCACTGATCAGTGCTGAGTATTGTTGTGCCGTGTCTATATGGGTTATATATATGTGTGTGTGTGTGTGAGAGAGAGAGTGAGGGAGAGAGTGAGGGAGATAATACATGTGCGCATGTATCCGTCTTATGGCCAGTGAGGCCCTTTGCATTCATCAAAGCCATTTTCTCTCTAGCTCCTATCAGATAACTCCTTTCATGAACGCTCCAGATCGCATTAGAGGGGTTGGCACACCAGACTCAAAAACATTCAAATTGATCTTTAATCCTGTAACCCTCACCTGCCAATTGTAGCCCTGAGTGTATAACGCCCTGCATTGATCAGCTCTGGGAACAAACAACGGAGCTCCATGGGTAAACAGATGTCGCTATTGTGAGTCAATCTCTGCCTGGAGACAAGAACATCTATGTTAGCCTTCCATCTGCAACACGTCGGCAGAACAATGGAGATTAGAAATCAATCGAAAATGAGCCAACTGTGGGAATGTATTTGGACAATGCCTTAACGTTTCGGCCCTTAGTGTTTCTTGGAGGTTGCTGTTTGTGGCTAATTAGCCTCCAAAATGTGAAATTTAATATCGATGGAATTTACGGGGCTTTTCTGAAGTCCTGCCAATGTTTGCTTTGTCTTCAAGTTGCAGCTTATATACCATAAAAGTAGCATATTTTGTATTTTGGGGGGTATTATGAAGTGTATTTATATTTTAGGGGGTATTATGAAGTGTATTTGCCTAATATTTATGCCCAATTCCAATAAGAATTCTGAATTAGTTGTAGTTGCACACATACACACACTGCCCTGGATCTAATTGCCTCTGAATATCACCCTGGTTTTTTATGTGTATGCTCTATGTGGATATATTAGATGACAGTTTGGAGCTTGTCTAACCTGGTGCACAAGGTCAGTCCCCCCTTGGCTGCTCACATCCTCAGTATCAAACTGAAATCCAGCTGGACTTGCCAGGTCCTTGTCTAGACTTCAAACAGGTGTTCCTAAGCTTATCTGTGAAACCTTCAGCTGTGATAACCGCCCGCAGAGATGGGCTCTTTTTTCAGAGCCATGTGGCCGGTGTCACGGGAGGTCATCTCGTTAAAATAAAGACTGACCTTTTAAGTTTAATCATGATTATTGCGCAATCGGGGATGAAGGCGTGTTTTAATTTGGCCCTTGTCACTGTTGCTCGGCAGTCTCCAGTATGGCCAGAGTGGGTGGCTGAGGTCATTTTATTAATGCGGCGGATGCTGAGTGGGTGGTTGGTAATGGGCAACAGTAAAAAACGTACAGTCTGTTCCGGGGTTTGTGCGGTTGTGGCCCTGTATCTTTGGTTTGGTTAATGGATTACCTGATGGAATAACATTATCAGGGCCTAGATTCTTCAGCTTTTGGCGATGTTGTGAGAGTGGAAGTAGGGGTGTGTGGCAGGGGTGAGGGGGGCGAGGGGTCAGGTTGTCTACTGTGAAACAGTTGTGAAGAGGGGAATACCCTGGCACTCATCTGTGTCCTTACCGTGGAGGAGTCCGTGGGAGTTTTATGAGCGAGTTTGTGGTTCCATTGGTTACAGATGTATGTGTGTGGGTGTGTATTTGAGCATATAGATGTGTACTTGTGGACACACACATATACACAAACAAGCCTTGATGTGGTTGAGTTAGCGTATGTAAGTGTTTAGTGCTTGATATGTTTGACTTGTCATCAGCGCTCCACTCTGCCCCGCCTGGGTTCTGGGAGAGTTCAGGGCACCCGGCCGCGCCGTCCTGTCGCTCAGGCCAGACCGCTTGTTTGCCGAGCTGCTCCAGCACTGGGCAAACACACTTCCATCCGATCAGTGTCCTTTTAAAAGCCCATTAGGAGTCCATTATCCCTGCTGCTTTGACCTATGTGCCAAGTCCTCTCTCACCAGGGTTTCCATTCAAAATCGCCACGGTCACTACCACATTTACTTTGCCTTCTGGAGACGTGCAGGGCACAAGATGTGGGAAATCCCCTCTCTACAGACCTAGTGCAGGGCACAAGCTGTGGGAATAAGAACCCTCTCTACAGACCTATATCCATCCGCAGCTTGAGCCCCCAATGTTGCATGTTGTTGTTTTCTCCACAAACCTCCCCTTCCTCCTGAGCCTGTGCTCACAGAATGCCCAGACATGCCCACAATTGACTCTTTTTCTCATTGGTTTCATGATCCACTTCCAACTGTCCAGTGCAAGCACATATGTGCCAGCCCATGTGCCAGCCACCCTGATCCTCCCTCTCTGAATTTGGAGCAGTGGTTGCCCCATTTAGGCCAGCAACATGGCATCTAACGAGGAAGACACAAGAAAATTCTGCCTGTTTGTCAGTTAAAAGTGTTTGTCTACCCAAAACAGGTTTTGTAACCTGGATGGGATGATTCACCTTAGCCTTTTGCCCACTCATAGTATTATGTCCTCTGGAGTAAGACTAGATTGCTTACGCAGGAGTATGTAGGAGTTTAAGCACTTTGTTGTGTTCGCTCCTTGATGTACTGATAGGCAGCAAGAGAGGGGAGAGTCTGTGGAGGTTATGCAACCCACGACAGGGTATTGGTATTCTCATCTCAGCGTGTTTGTGAGGCCATGGTTTGCTCTCATGGGTCAAGGTAGCATGGCCTGTTAGCAAAGCTGGCCTTCAGTGAGAAGATGGTTGGGTGGTCCGCTAGACTACTGTGCCATTATGAAAGGTTCAAGTCATAAAGAAATTAGATTTGAATAGAAATGCGTCTGTAGACATGCGGATAAAGCACTACTTTCAAGCTTATTTGAAAGTCAGAATTTTGGCAAAGATATGAAGGACATCCTGTTTTTATGCACAACTAGTCCCCTCAAGGTAATTGTCAACAAAGTCCACTGTTTTCTGCATAACTCATTTAGGACGTGAGCTGTGTTCCTGTATTTTTTATTCTGTTTGGGACCTGACCTTCTGGATTTTTCTTTCTGGATTTCCGTAATGAATTTGTGTATTGTTATTGGCATATTGATTCTACAGCGGGTGATTTTGTTAGGCATCTCTGCTCATTATTTTAAGTAAAATGGGCTTTCTCACTCTTTCTCTCTCTTTCGCTCCCTCTCTCTTTCTCTTTGTGCTTATCTGTCCTTTCTTTCACATCATCTCTCCACCTCCTTTTCCTTTACATTCATTAGGCCATTCCTTCGCTTGTTACTAATATCGTTAAGTGGTGTCTATACAAAAGGTCAGCTGGAAAATGAAACGGACTTAGAGCAGGCTCTTCACATTTAGGTTTCAGTCTTGTCTTTTAGTTAGAGCTATGGTAATGTGTCAGAGAGGAGAGCAAAATAATGATATCAAATGTATGGGCTCGAGCTCTGAGCACTGTGTCTGTATGTAATCACAACAAGATTTGGGATTGTTTAAAATCGACATGCAAGACCTGCTGATCAAGCTAGCGCTAGCCTAAGATTGTAAATCCGTTTTCTGTCCTTGCCCTCCCCTCCCTCTCTGTACTCTTCCCAACCTGTTTCCTGCATTCTGATTCCAGACTGATATCCTGGAGTCCCATTGCCTCTTAGTCTGTGATCCGTTTCAAATAGAGGCTGGCTCAGAAACTTCTGAAGGATATGTCTCTGTAAGGCTGCCAATGTAGCTAAGTTAAAAAGAAGCCTTTGGGCATGCATGCATATGCATTAAGATATACTTTTGACTTCAGACAAGCAAAAATACTTTTTTCTAGCAGTTTCCAAAGTATGTTTTGTTTCTTAATTGTAATTGAAAGCATAACTCTCAAATACTTTTACTGATAATAACTGTAGTCTAATTCTGGCAAGAGCCTAAGGGGATTATGCACAGGATGAAAAAATACAGAAGTACTAATGAAAAACCCTAATTAAAATGTCGACAAGAGCAACAGACACAATATTGACAATGATGAACAAAGCATTTCAAACAATAGTCCAAGATCCATGGATAAAAGATGAAACCAAGATGATTAAACTGCCACACAGATAAGCCTGCAAATATTTAAGCTTGTGCTAAAATGATGACTGGCTGTTAATGAAGTTGTCCCCTTGTCCTTACTTTACCATCAGCCTTCCACCAATGCAGGCTGCTGAGGGTGTGTGTAGGTGCGTGGTGAGGACTGTGCCTCATGTCCACCGAGGGGAAGCCAGGGCTGCACACTAATGGAATCTTAATGCACACTTGTTGCCACGGCGACCCTTAGTATGAGCTGTATGGAGGGCCCGGATTATTGGTCCTCTCTTTCATCTGCCTCTTTTTGTCATCCCTCCCTTCAGCCTGTGAGAGCTTTACAGCCGGATCGGTAAAGCGTGTCAGGTCACAGGTGGCGTTATTGTCTGAAAATATCCACAAATGTCGCTTTCTTTTTTTCGATGTAGGAAATACGTTAATGCCAATCCTACCACACAGGGATGTTTGTGTGCGTGTGCGTGTGCGTGTGCGTGTGGGTGTTGTTTGTTTTGTGTGGTTCATCTTAACTCTATTCCTGGAATTATCTTTAGAAAGAGAGTGAAAGCGGGTGCCTTTGAAACAGGGGAAAATAACCATCACCTTTTTGAACCAGAAAGTGCTGTATTATATTCTTATGTGGCAAGAATCAAAATGCACCCTTATCAACCCTGGAGGTTCAACATATTTCTGGTGTTGAAAATACATTATTTTTCTGCACTTTCTTTTCTATTCTTTTTTTCAATTTTAGTGGTGGCCCATTACGTTTTTTTTGTGTGAGTGTGTGTGTGCAAGTGTGTGTGTGTGTGTGAGAGAGAGAGATAGAGAGAGTGAGAGAGAAAAAGAGAGAGAGAGAGCAAGAGCGAGAGCATAATCGAAATTGAAAACACATTTTTCCAACCAAGGTTTGAGTCTGAGCTGGGATCATGGTCATACTGCAGATTAAGATACACGTTCTTCCGTACACCCTGCACACTGTAATTACTGGTGCTGGTTTGTGGCCATTTGTTCCCTGAGCATTGAAATCGATCTGGGCAGTGTCTGTGCTAAACACATACCGGCCCTGTTTCCCTTCCTCCTTGTGCTCCTGAAGGAGTCTAATAGAGCCCCTGTGCTTGTTTCGGTTACCGTAGCTACCACACACTGGTACTGGCCCAGTAAGACAACAGCACATCGCCTCGGCAACACATCGCCCTGGCTGCTCAAAAGCTTATATTGTTGGAGAGGCAGAAGTGATCAGTGCCCCCAGTGTTCTTGGCTTTGACACCATTGTTCTGACGCACCCTCCCTCCTTCTTTCACTCTCTCACTCTTTCTCTCCATCTCTTACGCTCTCTTTCTCTCTCTCTTAGCGGAACTTTATAGTGGTCTCTAGATTAGTTGGATTAGTTAGTAATATGATGTACTATATGATTTATTGTAACTAGTCCAAGTTCAAGAAAGAAAAAATGGCTTCTGTGTTTTTGCCTCACCTACGCCGTGAAGTACATGAATCCCCCATCTCACGTCCATCCACCTTAAGGTCACAGACTAGGACAGGGGTACTCAAGTAGAAATGATGAGGGGCCACAAAAAAAAAATTCAGTGACTCAAGGGGCCATTTATTGGGACCGTGTACGTCCGATAACGTATCATAACATAACGTATACATTTACAACATTTTATAACATAACATTTCCTTTTTATTAAAAACAAAAATAGTTCCTAAAATAAAAAATATAATTTTAATTTGGGCATATATTAAAATAAATAACTAAATAAAACCAAACATAACCCTGTTATTAACCATGTTATTAAACAAATAGCCTTCAGACAGCTCATTTTTGTGCTTTGTTTACCAAACTATTTCACATTTCTCGCATGTCCCCTTTAATGGGAGAATTGGCCTCTGCTTTCTTTGGCCAATGCTTCAAACCTGGGCTGATATGGTGTGATTGCTATCTGTTTATCGCAACACCCAGCCTCGTATTGAGATCGCGGCGCGCGTTTTTTTTTTTTTTTTTTTTTTTTTAAATAATTAAAAAAACTTTTCAAAACAGCTCGAGGGCCATTAATAGACACCCCGCGGGCCACAAAAGGCCCGCGGGCCGCTACTTGAGTATGACTGGACTAGGATGATTAACTAGAGCCACGGGGGAGGCCTGTCTATACCCAAACCTGGGCTTGCAACCCCTGGTGGATTTACAGAACTGACTGGACTGTCTGGTATTGGACTCTCTCTAATTGGGCTCATCTGACATTGGCGGATGGATCTCAGTGTGTGTCCTCACAGCTAGACCTGCGCTTCTCCTCTGAGATGGACCAATCACATTCAGTTCAGTTTGAGAAAAGTTTGAAATCTGAGTAATATAGATGTTCACTGGTGGATGTGGCCTGAGTGATTACATGTGTGTGTGTGTGTGTGTGTGTGATGCGGGCGGATATGGGTACGGTAAGATTGAGCATGTGTGTGTTAGTGGAGGTTATTGAACCCCAAAGCCCACGTCACTTGCCTTGACCATCTGGACAGACAATCAGGGAGTGTGTTAGCAGCTGGGGCTGAGGCTGGAGTCTGAGTGTGTGTGTGGGTGTGTGTGAGTGTGGGTGTGTGTGTGTGTGTGTGTGTGTCACTGCTTAGTGGCCACTCATGAGTTTGAATGAAACCCCATCCTGCACGCCTCTCATTCCATGTGCTAGCTTTAGGCAACGTGCTAAAGAGGTAACTCTATTTACGGCTTCTATGTAATAATGCCAACATGACCGATAAAGACATCAGCTCAAAAGTAATTCGTTTGATGTTGTAAGGCACCCTTCCTCCCTGGGAGTTGACTCAACTTTGCTGGATTGCTGGGTTGGTGTGTTAATGTTCATGTTGGCTCGTCCGCGGCTAAGGAGCGCCCAGGACGATGAGTTAATTATGCCACTGGGAAGACACAAGACTGGAGCCTAATCTCTCAGTGGCAGCCCTTTCTGTTGTGCCTTCCAGCTGGCAAGCCATTTCCGACATTAGTCATGTCCAAGACGTGTGCATGTATGCTTGTTTGTTTGTTTGTGTGTGTGTGTGTGTGTGTGTGTGTGTGTGTGTGTGTGTGTGTGTGTGTGTGTGTGTGTGTGTGTGTGTGTGTGTGTGTGTGTGTGTGTGTGTGTGTGTGTGTGTGTGTGTGTGTGTGTGTGTGTGTGTGTGTGTGTGTGTGTGTGTGTGTGTGTGTGTGTGTGTGTGTGTGTGGTGCATGTCCTACAATGCAGGGCGGGACTGGGTTGCCTATGTCTTGAGTCCAGACATATCGTAGGAAACGGTTGTCAATGCAGCTGTGACAGCATCTTACTTATTTTTCTTTCTTTTTTTTTCTCCCGTTTACTCGCAGTATTCTTTGACAAAGGTATTCAGTTGTTGTATGCAAACAAAGACATTATCGCAGATGAACTGTGGAAAGGGATATGACATGCTGTTTATACTTCAAGTCAAGCAAGGGCAAACCACAAGTCTGGCTGGGCTTTAGAACAGCTGTGCATTCTGAAACATCTTGCTGAAAATAGTTCCCTCCAGATCATCTCAGTCAGAAAGGCTATTCACCATGAAGAACGGAACACAAAAGCAGAAATGGAATTCAAATGAATTTGAGAGATGTGAAAAGGTTCGAGAAATGAGGGAAATTCAGCCCTGTAATTAGAGGGAACAAAAGCTATTGTTAGATTTGGTGGACTTATTCCTGTGTAGCTTACAGTGGCTATTGTTTCCCAGCCGTAGCTGCTGAGAGGGGTGTGCTGTTGTTCACTTGTGCTTCGCCGGGAGTGGCCGTATCTCACTAGCTGACAGTCTGACTGCAGCTTCACTGAGAAAAACACACAGACACACACACACACAGACAGACAGACAGACACACACACACACACACACACACACACACACACACACACACACACACACACACACAGACACACACACACACACACACACATTAGACACACAGTAGTGCTCTCATATGGGACAAAGCTCTACACCACAGCTTGGGCATCCATTGTCCTGTTCACTTCCTCTTCCTTGTCTGACCCACTCCATTTACCTGAAATAAGAGGAAAAGATAGATAGACAGAGAGAAGGGGGATGAGAGAGAGAGAGAGAGAAATAGAAATCTGTTGCTCATGCAGTTTAGGTGAACAGAGGAGAGGTGACGAGAGAGGTTAGAGAAAACGAGCATGGTAGAAGCAGACGCAGAGAGAGACAGTGATGGAGAGAGTTTTTCTTTTGTGGACCGCTCGCACACACTCCCAGCCAGCGTGTAAACACATGAATGCGAAGCAGCTCTCAGTGGTGCGAAGCCAGCGATTCCATCATCGCTTGGCAACTGAAGCCCTTGCGCAGTGTTGAGCTCTAGCACACGACAAACAAGAAGAGCAAAAGATTGGAACAAAATAAATAAACAAACAAACACGACCCACAGTGTGACTAGAATGCTAATGAAGGTGTTTTAAAGTTTATGGAAACCCCTGGAAAAGTTTAACGCTCCTCTGACCCAGATGAATGTTTGCCCACACAACAGCAGCTCTAGTTTTCTCTCTTCACTCGAAATCCAATTAATTATATGCTTTCCGTGGTTAAACATCAAGGCATTGGTCTAACTTCTCCGGGCATTTAAATCAGAAGCATATTCTTCATTACAAGAGCGAAGCAGCAGTAATGGCGAGTAAACTCAGGCCCTGCTCAGCCGTGCTGCAGCCCTCTGGCTCTCTTCTCCTCTTCATCCTCATCTGAGGGAAGGAAGTGACCTGAGTGGCAACATGGCCGCCGTGGAACAGAGAGCTGTTTTTCCCCTGGCACTCAGTGGGTGCCAGCGAGCGGCCGTGAATGCGGCTCCAGGGGAGGCTGCTCCGTCCTCGGGTGGGAGTTGTGGCCACAGGCCTGGCATGCCTTTGCTCGTCCCTCTCTGCCGTTTGTTTCTGTCAGGGTTTTTTTTCCCGTCCTTCAGAAAAATGCCTGGCGTGCCTCAAGTCCCACCGGGCTCTGGCCATATCCATGGGCTGCATTGTTGTAGCCTGGGGATGGGGGGGGGGGGGCAGTTTGAGTGGTGGGGAGACCAGAAGAGAGAGATAGAGAGAGATGGAGAGAGTGAGAGCCAAGAGCTGAAGACCAAGCCAGGGGCCTCAGTAAGGGCCCCAGCCCACTCTATGCATTCCTGCTCTGCAGAGCTCTATGTGGTCTGGATGCCCCTGCCACACCCTGGGTCTGTGGAGCTGTGCTGATTTATCTGAGCAGAATGGCTCACACTTCTTCCCCTATTCATTTTTTGAATCACTTTAAAAACATCCTGTTGTTTTCTTCTCCTTTTCAGAGCAGTCTATTGTGTTCAATTAGAATGCGTTTTCTGTGTGCAGTATGCCTCAGAGTTAAGATAAAGGGTTTATACACCAAGTTTCCATTTGAATGTCACACTGCTGTCATTTGTGAGGTGCCTCACCCTTATTCCAACATTCTTTTAGTACTGGAGGAGCATACAGCAGTTCCCCACCTGA
The DNA here is from genome assembly GCF_963457725.1 of Sprattus sprattus. NCBI lineage: Eukaryota > Metazoa > Chordata > Actinopteri > Clupeiformes > Clupeidae > Sprattus > Sprattus sprattus. Next base: position 2,307,511 of record NC_137917.1, on the reverse strand, counting down.
GGTGACCTTGAGTCTTTGCTCCAATTAAGGATTTAGAAAGAAACTTTATTTGTTTTTTCTTAGAGTATGTTAGACTGCAGTTTAATTAGCTGTCTTGTGATGGTCAGATGGTAACGGCCTCATTGGTATATTGAGGCTACGTGTTGTTGAGTGTTATTCCACTGAGAACATCTAAGTATTACTTTTAAGTGATGAGAGTGAGTGCCAGGAGAGGAGGCTTTCTCTGATCCCTAAACACATGTTCACCGTGATGTGGAGGAAGTCTACAAAAGAGTATGTGAATGCAAGTTGAACAGGCTTATATTGAATTGCCCTCTGTGCTTTATATTGAGGCATAATAGAAGTTTTGATCCGAGACAAAAGCAGGCCACACAGACCTCTCTCCCATGATGTTTGTAGTCAAGAGCATCACTTGCTTCATCATTCATCATTCATCATTCATCAGGTAACCACCGTCTGGCCTTTTAGATAGCGGCTTTAGCAGGGGAAGATGGCACAGGCCACTAATGTTTCCTTTAGAGAAAGAACATCAGATGGCATCAAAGCGGTCTGTCTCCAGCAGGCCTCGTCTGGGTGCCAGACTTTGAAGGTGATGCAAGCGTGCGACTTAAGCAATAAGCCCCAAGAGGCCGTGCTTTGCGCTGATTTTAGAACAGGTAAGGGAGTTGTTAGGCACGACGCGAAGCGAAGTGCCGTTAAACCCCCTTACCTGTTCTAAAATCAGCGCAAAGCACGGACTCGCGGGGCTTATTGCTTTTCTAAACCTGTTACTACATATATTTGATATGGTTTCATAAATAAAGACAATTCAATTTAAGAAACAATAGTTTAATGATAAACCGTCATTCTTCCGCCACTAAAAATTATAGTTCCTAAATAAATCGTTGCCACGCAACCCTTGAAGCAACGCAACAGCCAGATGGAACACTGGGTATGAAATGCGCTATATGAATGCCTTGCCATTCGCTGCGCAGTAATATGGAATGTAATCAGGTCAAATTGTAAGGTAATGCTGGATTTTACAACGGCTTTTAGCCAATCACAATCAAGGATTTGAACAATCAGGTTTAGAAAAAGCAGTTAGACAATCAGGGGTGCACACTCACATCACCCCAATCTCCCACTCTGGCACATGGCACATTCCTGTGTGTGTGTGTGTGTAAGAGAGAGAGAGCAACTGTGTGTGTCTGTGTTTGCTGTGTGTGTCTCTGCCTGTGTGTGTGTGTGTGTGTGTGTGTGTGTGTGTGTGTGTCTGTGCGTGTGTCTCTGTGTCTGTGTCTGTGTCTGTGTCTGTGTCTGTGTCTGTGACTGAGTCTGTGTCTGTGTCTGTCTGTCTGTGCGTGTGCGTGTGCGTGTGGTGTGTCCGCGTGTGTGTG
>NC_137917.1:2181135-2303635 GCF_963457725.1 Sprattus sprattus | reverse complement strand
TTACATTTTAAAGAATGCATCAAAACTTAACTGCAAAGGTCAGCTGTTGGTAAGGTTATATTAGTGTAAATATTTGACTCTTATTTTGATGAAGAGTTACCTTTGTTAGAATGCCCCAATCAAGTGTGGTGTGCTGCGTGAAGTGTGTCAGAGCCAGCTGCTCCAGGGATTTTCCACCTTTCATACTGAGAGGTGGAGATCACCTTTAGGCGGTCCTCATGGGGTCCCGTGCTGTGAGAGCTCAGCGCCAGGAGCCCAGGAGCATGCCTGAGGCGACCTGCCAGAAGCATCCGTTAACGGCAGTAAACTGCACGTCACCTTACATCACCCCAGCAACGTGCTCTGCTCTGCTCTGTTCTCCTTGCACTGTGCACTAAGGGCATCAGCATGGGGTTCAGGTTTCAAGCTGTTTCATCACACTTTGAATAATCATCTGATCCTCTGACACGGTTGATGGATGTGTTTCCTCTGGTGGCTCCGCAAACGACCCGATTTTTCAGGCGCGGCCACACCCGCACGCACAGCGGCCCTGGAAATCAGATAAGTGTCACCATGCTTGGAGTCTCAAATCCATACTTAGAGGAGTTATTTTAGTGACACTGTCCCCATTGTCCGGCAGAAATAACTGTGCGGCTGGGACAAAGGGCCACTGTTATGAAAACATTAGCATGCAGATTCTCCTGTGTTTTGCTGCACCATTCCTCCCAGTACAGTATGGCTATTGTGTTACTGGGAGAGAGCTGGGCTGCCTGGCCTAGCGCTGGGGATACCAAACCCGTTGGCCTCAGTGGAGGCGACGTGGACAGCTGAAGCCATATATCTCAAATAACAACTGGGACAGGGAGAGTGGACAAATGGAAATGACATTTGCTGTATCGTTGGAGATTTACACATGGTTGTTGATCATTGTTCTCGAGAAAACATTGTGAATATTTGTATTGGTCTAGCATGATTATGTCTATTTCGCTTTTGCCAAAGAATCACTTTCTTGGATAAGGAGTGTTGGACGAAGATCCTCCTAAGTTATTGACAAGTGTCTACGTAGCCAACACAGAGTGTTATTTGTACTATTTGAACTAGAAACCATATGAACAGTCAGTGACCAAACAACCAAGTGAATCATCATCACCATCATGAAAGATCCTCATAAAGTACTGTTAAAGAATCCCATAAACTTTTTCTCTGCTGATGTGTGTGTGTCTTCTTTGCTGCTCTTAGAAGAGGAGGGGGCACAGATTTGACAAACAGTCTTATTGTCCGGTGCCCTCGCTGTGTGTCAGGCCCGGTCCGAGGCCCATAATAACCCTTGTTGTTGTTTCTGCGCATGTGTAGGGGAGGCAGATGTGAACCAGAACAATGACCACCCCTCCAAGAGGACGGCGGTGACTGACTCCACGGGTGCTGAGGGGGCCCAGGAGGTCTGGAGCGACGCCAGCGCAGATGACCCCAACGACGGCACGCCCCGCCCCCACTTGGTCCGCCTCTTCTCGCGAGATGCCCCGGGCCGCGAGGACAACACCTTCAAAGACCGCCCTTCAGAGTCCGATGAGCTACAGACCATCCAGGAGCATAGTGGAGCAGGCACGGAGAGTGGCTCGGAGTGACCCAAACTAAAGGACACAGACTCGTAGCACCAGTCCACCCTTCTACGCTTCTCGCGCTCTTTTTCCCCAAGCCGACAGCTAACTTGTTTCGTTTCGTTTTCGCGAGTCATCTCCGAACAAAAGCCCTCTCTCCCTCTAAACAAACCTCCATCCACCACTCTACCAACATGAGCTCTGGAACCTCTGGACAGGCTGCCTTCGGGCTTGGCCGGAAAAAGAAGGCCCCCGGCGTCCTGGATTCAATTGGAAAGTTCTTCGGGGGGGACAAGAAGAAGAAGGGCAAGGTGAGGAAAAAGAGGGAGAATATTAAGTAAATGTGGTACGGAAAAAACGTATAATGTGGCAGTTTGTCCAGTTTTGTTGTTCGAGTTGAGGGGATTTTTTATTTCTTTCCTTTTCGCTTATAGGACTGTTAGTACTATGGCACGAAATGCAATGGGTTATCTGTTGTTGACCTTTGTCAGTTGATTTTTTTGTGTTGCACGCAAGTGTATGTACAAACCCGTGAGATCACTTTAAATGTATTGTGATGAATGGTACAAATGTACACTTAATGAACATACAAGGGTGTGGGATTAGGGATATTATTTACGGACTTCTATTTGTAAAATTTGGTTGAATAGTAAATATTACTTGCTGGCGATTTGCGGTACATTACTCCAAAGTCTAACATTTAACTAAATACTTAATTTGAAAAAAAAAAATGTAAATGTGGGAAATATTGGTACTACAATGAGCTTTGTTTCCATAACTTTGTTTGTAATATTTCTGGTGTTTAAGGCCCATGGTTGATGGTGCCAGTACTTGGTAAAAATGTTATACTACAGGTTTTCGTTCTCGTCAGAAAATTCTCCTTTAATGATCCGCAGAGATAACTGGGTGCAGTATGGGATATAAGGTTTATCATGCGTTATTTTTTTGGTTTGGCTTATGGTATTACCATGTTTCTCAGCATCTTTGAGGACTATACACATAAATATAATATATGGGTGGTAAGCTGCATATATATTCCTATTATTGGATAGCCTTTACATAAGGGTGTGTTGACTGACCTTAAATATTGCCATCTGTGACACACCAATGGAATTTACTCCTCAGAAATAGCACTCCATGCTGTACAAGTAGTTATATACTATGCTGGTCTTCTGTTGTAATGATTGAAATCAAACTGCGGTACAAAAACGGTGATATAAGCACAGGGAAACCAGTGAAATCACATTGCCTTTTTATGTCTTCAGTCGTGCTAAATATTAATGCTAGTTCCCAAAGTGCACTAATGGATTTGAGAGTTTGTGTCTATGGGACAGAGTTCTGATAGGGTGTGGTTGGGAGCATTTCAAAACCAAACTGGCTGGAGGCGACCCTTTTGGTCAGATGCTAACTAACCACCCACCCTATGAAATCATCCACATTAAATGATCATTTGACATTTTATGAATGAACGTTGAGTTGGTTTTAAGTGTGAAAAGGGGCTTCAAATGGTTCTAAACACTCGTAACAATATGCAATTTCCCCAGCCTTATTCTGACAACCCACTAGAGGGTAAACAGGAAAAAAGTTTTCAAGCCTTGAAGCCACTAGCTTCAGCTGTAGTGACAGGAAACCCCTCATATTTTGTACCATTACATAGTATTGTCCCTGTCAGACAGTGAACCGTAGTGTTAAGCCCATACCGTACATGAACAAAGCGACCATCCTGTCAATTACATTACACCCCAGATTAGATCTAGCCACTTTTATTTAAAAGGAACAAGATGGCAGGAGTCAACCAAATTTGTATTGAAGTTAAACATGAGTTAACATTTGACTCCAAGTAACATATTTGCTATTCCCACCAAATGCCTTTTGATTTCCAGCTGATTGGAAACATTTTATATGTGCAGTATTTGATAATGTATGTGTAACTGTAGGGAGTCCACACATCTGAAGTCCAGTGTTCATATGAGGAAATGCCCACTGGTTTTATAGCTATCTCATTCTCACCTATATTGTCCTTCATAAAGATCAAACTTTTATTTAATTTCCATAGACTTAATCTCAAGGGTTTTTGCCTGGAAGTGTATCTGCTGGCCAAATGGACATGTAGTATTATAAATCCAACTGCTGATGGCTTTTTTATTATTTTTTTAACTTTACTTTATTATTATTTAGTTTCTTATGAACATTCCTTTAATATCAACAGGTTGTGTGATGATAGGATGTTGTTGAACTGTAGGCATTATTTCTTTGAGCGTTTCATTTCACTTCATAGAATACGTACAAGTGCCACATTCATTGCTCGTCAGCCGGTGTCATTTGGGATCGTTTGGCAAATCGGTTTAATTTTCGCTCTGCAACATTTTCCGCTGTTAATGTGCTATTTAACTTTTGAATAAGCCTTTTGCTCTTAAACAGCCCACAGTCAGACATTATTTGTGCACAAGACAAGAGATAGTTAACTTGTATGTTTTGGTTTGATTTGTCTTTGTAAGAAAAAAACTGGAACCCCTTTTGTTAGCCCCCTTTTATCTTTTGAACCCGGTTTTGTAACTGACTCCGAGCAGAGCAGAGCAGAGCGGAGTCAGTGTAGTCAGTGTGTGTTTACACAGTTAAAAATATGACCAAATGAACAGAATCTCAGGAGCTCACGCTGCAGTCCCATGTTGTTAAGTGTTGTTTGGCTCACTTACTGGGCCTCCTTAACCAAACTGAAAGGAGATGCTAAGTGATGCAAATTCCCAGTTATTTTCTTCCAGTCTGCCTCCTACGTAGTGCAGAATAGCTCTGTACCACAGGGAGTTCATTAGTTAGAGAGGGAGTTTAGAAGCATCAAGCCCTTAGTACAACTGTATCCTGAAGGGAAAATAAGATGTAATTATGGCTAATTACTTCCATTTCTCAAGTTATTAATACATCAGTAGGCAGAAATGGACTCTCACACAAAGTTTGTTTTTAGTTTGCCTTCGCAATGGGATACCATCAATAACATTAGAATACATCGATTTGCTGTGATTCTTAAGTTCATTCCATTTGTTAAATCCAAAGAAAATATCAGATTCATTCTTAATATTAACCATTGCATTTCTTTTCCAGTTTCTGAGCCACGTGCTTGTGAAAATCTGAACTCCTTAAACCAGCTTTGTGAAACATGCCTCAGGGTTTTCGTCTTTAACTCTGTCAGGAAAAACGTTGTTTGTGTGAGCGAATGGTGTTGATCTCAAAGGGAGTGTGTCCCCTTTGTAATGCTTTACAAACAGTACTACAATGCTTGAGATTACCTGTATTAGTAAGCTGTTCCCAACCTGATCCTCTTCTAAGCTTTTGGATATCAGCTTGAATAAACTGTTTAACAACCACAAAACTGTATTGTCCTAATTGTTTTTTTTTTGTCTGTTGCTTACATTTGTCTAATAAAAGTTAAATAAAAATAACTATGATTTTATGCTTTTGTTTAACTGTTCAGTATTTAACTGCTTACCTTACAGTTGGTATTAACATTACTTACTCATTCATTAATCTGAACCCTAAACAGCTCATTAATGTGAGGTTCATGGGAAGGCCAATAAGGCAGTGGGAGTCGATAAACACTGAAGTCATCAACCTGGGACCATCACCAGCAGGTAGACGTCACAGAATGGGAATGAGGCTGTTCAATGCTCTCATTAGCCTGCGAGTCATGTAAAGTTCACCTGTAATGATGGATGCAGAAGGAGCAGTCACCACCACTGGGTTGGTGTTAGCTCCCCCAAGACCCGGAGTGCAGTACTGACTGGTGGAACTGCAGCATTCGCATTAGCATTAGCATTACTGTCACTTGAAGACAAGATGAAAGCCTTAGCTGAAAGACAGAACTTGAAGTGTGACCGATTACACTCTGACTGATGAGTTACACTCTCAGTTCTAGACCTTTCCATGAACCTGCAAATGAGGTTAGAGCCCTGAATTCTTTGGGGCTGTTTGTCTCAGAAAAACTACCTTAAAGAATTGAGTTGTTGAGCAGTATGTGTTGGCTTGAAGTCTCACCTTAACTTTTTTCCTCAGGCTTTATTCCATTCATTCTTTCTTTCTGTTTTTCATTAACACTTGAAAGGGAAACAATTACTTTCAAACAGGTCCTTAGGTCTCTTGCACTGAAGATTTCTGTTGCCAGGAATATAAAAAAATCGCCCTAATGAAAATGTCTTATCTTGCTGTCATTATTATCAACCCACCACTGATGCTTTCAGGAAAGGGTTCAAAGAGCTGTCAGAAATTGGAATATTTGTCAGCATTTCCCTCCTGATAAGTAAACCACATTTGCTGAGGTGATTCAAAGGTTACACTGAAAGCCACAGCAAAACGTATTTGGAAGATGCATTTCTTTCAGCAATCCACAGTTGAGTGGGATATGAATATTAGGGTTAAAAGTATTCTCTCTAGTCATCTGCACTTCTCTGTCCCACAGTCTGGGAATAGTTTTGTGTTCCTACGGGTGGTATTTTTTAATAGAACATGAATACTTTCTCGAAGCAGTGCACAGATTACAGAGGAGGACATTCTTATGCATCTACTCTCTGCCACAACTCAATCAGTTTTCACATTCAAATACGTATACCGTCTACTTATGTGCTTTTGTGCACGACAACAGAGGATTCCTGAATAGGGGTTTTCTGTCAGCCATCGTGCAGCACCAATCGATGGAACATTCCTTCTCCCAGATTTTTCCGCAGCTCATCATTTTCTGAAGATATATATAGTATTTTTTTTTATACGATGTCCACAAGAGATTATAGGCTTAGAGGGAAACTTTTTAAGATATATTTTAGAAATATTTTTAGATCTTTTTGGGTCCAAATTTTTACTAGGGACTAATACGCCATGAAAATTGGTCCAGTATTGATTTAGAACGTTAATACAGTGGTATCCTATGGACCAAGCATACACATCAATGTAAACCACTTGTTTTAGTCACTGACAGGCTCGTAAATATTATTATAAGGGTCTGACAACATGGAAAGGATCCCTACAGAAATACACTTGCTTTTGTTTTCTCCAACAACTGTAGAGAAACTGTGGAGAAGAACTGTTTCTACAGTTAGTGTTTTACCTGTCTCTTCCTCCGGTCCCTGACATAGCACGCCATTCAGTGCCTGTAATTGTCTGGCCTACCGTGTGGTGCTAGAGTGAGGACTCAGATGAGAGCACCTTCCTTTGATAAACGACTACAGGCACTAAATGACTTGAGTTTTTGTCCCTAATACAAATTTAGATCCAAAAGATCTAAAAATACGGCTTAAGTTTCGCTTTCAGAGCTTACTGTCAGTAAAATTAAGCCATGTAGGTGTTGACAAGTAATACCCCTTTTTCCTTCCCCATTTTAACTCAAATATTGATCGATTTCCCTTTATTTTCTCCAATATATATTTTTAGAAGTGAGAGCATCACAGTGTTTCCCCTTTCCTGAGGCAGGCTGATGACTGGGTGTGATGGTAATCAAGTCCCCAGAGAAAGGTGTCAAACTGCAGGAGAAACTCAGCATGTGCTTTACCTCTGTTCACACTGCTCCTGCTGACACAAGGTTTGGTTTGAGAGAGCCACCAGACCCCCTGTATCTAGCTCAAATGAAGAGTCCCTCACCCACAGTGGAGATGTCTGAATGCACACATCCACTACAAGAGGCTTTGTGGGGCCCTTGTGATAGCCTGAGGATGAAAGAAGCTCACCAGGCGGTGGAACGTCAACTACCCCCTCTCCCCACCCCCACCCCCCTCCCTCCATACCTTTTTCTTTTCTTTTCACTTTGTTGTTTTTTTATAGGAATGGGTAGAGACACAGAGCATGGAGGAGGCAGAGCCATGTTCAGATTGCAGTGGCTGTAGTGGGCAAGCAAATTTGTTACCAGAGATGTTCGCTTTGACTTCACTGGGGAAAAAAACAAACTTAACATCAAAGTAAGTTCAGACCTACAAAGGAACCCAATGATGGTACGACTTTTGTTTTGTTATCAGCAGGCCTTCCGGTACAGCCTATGTGTGTCTGAAGCGACAGACGTTTCCTAATTCACTACAGATGAAGCAGAAAACCTATCCCCTTAAAACGGCCTTATCATTTTGGGGGCATATTTGATAAAGAATGAAGATAAAGACCCTGCAGATACTGGATCAACCTTCTGTTTAATGCAGTTTGGTTGCAACTTACACAGCTGTGGTGGTTGTTTTTCACTCGTTACTTATATTTATTCTTTTTTTAATAAAAGCAGACATTATTCCCCAAGGGGGAGGCATTTATTTCTGCAATGTAACAAGGAGAAGTATTTTATTAAAGTGAGCCACTTTTGCTTCCAGTGGTCTCCCTCTTCTTCAGTATTGTGAATATGAACTATGGAGAGCCTCCTTTACATAGTCAAAACAAGAACCCTCTCATCCGCACCAAGGAGACAGAGGCGCTTTTGAGAGCCCCTCAGTCCAGTTTCCTGCAGGCTTTTAATGGCTTCTCCAAGTGAGTGACAACGCGGCTGATCAAAACTCTTTTATACCGGCCTTTCTCACCACCCTCTGTCTCTTAGGTGCTTTTCTCTTTCTTTCTATTTTTCTCTTTGTCTGTCTCAGTCTATCTCTCCCTCTGTACACACATGTCTTTAAGCTCCAATTTCCACTTATTGGGATAGCCGTAGCTCTGACGGATGTCCCTTCTTCCCTGTGACACTCTATTCACACGTCCCATTTCTCAAAAAGCAAACAACCAGTCTCATCGGGCCCTGAAGATTATGCCCAGAGCTTCTGTAATGGATACCGGTCTCCATTAGGGTGAGTAAAACCTGCAGTCAGACCCGGCTAAGCCCGGATAAGGGGCATCCCCGCCGTGTGCCAATCTCGACCTCAGGACTTTGGACAGACCCTGATCAGGCGCGTATGAAGAGCATGGCCACGCACCTGAATGAGGATTTGCGTCCTGGATGTCATTTGCTCTTGCCTGGGATCAATGTTACGTCACGTCCTGTGACATCTGTAACTCTCAGTGCAGGAGATTTCACCTATATTAAAAATTCAAGCCCAGATATCTAAATGGAAAGAAAGCTCCTCAGAGATCATTCTGCTACTCATAGAAATAATATCGACAGCAGAACACATCAAGTGTTTTACTGATTAATAATAAACCCAGAAGCAAACCAGATTCGGGGAATAAAAGATATGCAGCAAGTGAGTATATGCCTGTGAATCTGTAAACTGCTGTCAACAACATCTATTTGACTGTGTAAGAGCAGAGAAAAATGGGTCCATAAACCCAGGCCTAATTCAGGGAAGCGAGAGCCCCTGGGTGGGTAACCATGCCCCTGAATGGACTCGATTAGGTAAGACATGCTCTAGTTTTTTTTTTCTTTTTCAATGACTTTTATTTATTTTCCCCTCTTCCCGCTAATCACCGTTATTCACCTGGAACTACTCCCTGCCTCTTCATCCTGGCATTATCACAGTACTGATAAAGGACCCTGGCAGTCATAAAAGAGCGCGCAGCTATTCAAGCAGAACAAACGACGAGTGCTTCAAAACCTCACAAGTCGAGAAAACAAACTAAAATAGCCCAGAAAAATAATGATCATCACCATGGACTTGGATGTGATGGCTGTAGTTTCCAGCTGTTTTGAAGAGAGTATTTGTGCATTGTGTGAGTGAGTGTGAGTGTGTGTGTGTGTGTGTGCGTGTGCGTGTGCGTGTGCGTGTGCATTTGTGTGAGTGTGTGTATGTGTGTGTGTGTGTGTGTGTGTGTGTGTGTGTGTGTGTGTGTGTGTGCATTTGTGTGTGGAGTGAGCTAATACCTGTGAGGAAGAAAAAAGGAAAGGATTATGTGTGAGTTTAAGTGTATATGTGTGTGTTTGTGTGTGAGTGTGTGTGTGTGTGTGTGTGTGTGTGTGTGTGTTTGTGTGTGTGTGTGTTTGTGTGTGTGTGTGGTGTGTGTCTCTGTGTGTGTGTGTGTGGCTCTGTATGGTGAGGATTTAAATACTTCTTTGACCAACTGTGACTGAATTCACAAACAGCTCCTGTATTCTGAAACGGCCAGGTTCATGGTTCTGGTCAGATGGGAATCTATACTCCAATACAGTTCCGGTCTGTTCAAAAGAAACTCTATGTGTGAGTGTAGGAGAGACATGAGGGATTTAGTGGGGCCACTCCCAGAAAGGCAAGTGTAATTGGACCACCATCAATCCTTACAAAGCCTTTCCTGCTCTACTCATTTGATCTGACCCTCTTCAGTTCTTTGAATAATCTCGGCCTGTGTTAAAGATGCAATAGGAAGTGCTACCTTCAAGAAGAAGATAGGTGAAAAGCCACTGTAAGGAAATGTTTGCCACAAGAAATGATTGGCAAAGCACATTTTAACAATCAACTGGCATGAAAAGCATATCAATGACTGAAACTGCCCTTTTGCAAGTAATTTACAAGACAGTTGGGACATCTAGAATACTTCTATAATGTCTCACATTCAATCGCAGAATTTGTAAATATTTGATAATCCTGTCCTCTATGTCTTGTTTTCTTTAATGTAATGTTGCCAATTGGATCTTTCATGAGTTTAACCAAGCTCTGTGATTACTGCTGACATTAGTTTTTCCCAGGTAATGGTCACCATTCTGTACTCCCTTGCGATATTTCAACATGGCTATGGAATGTCATGTGACTGCCCTTCCTGCTTTGGACCCTTCCATAACTAAATTATGAGATCAAGGAGCAAAGGCTTGACTTTGACTGTAAAGGTTAGAGGTTAAAGGTTAAAGGTGATGTGTGTCCCTGTCTGTCAGGGCTCCTTCCGTGGTCTGTCCTCCTCCCCCCAGCGACCTGCAGCATCTTCTCGTCGCCGTGCGGATGAGAACGCGGTGGCGCACTTCTTCAGAACCATTGTGAGTACAGGTCTCCTCGCCCCATAGCATGCCACCATGGTATCACCTCAAGCGACACTACAGCCAACACAGACATGTGAAATGTGCAATATGCTACTCTCACAGATCACCTCATGATTTATATCCTGCTGACTGCTATTCTCACCAAACTCCGCAGCTCCCATAAATCACCTGATGATTCATACCCTGCTGTCTGGTATTCTCACCAAACTATTCTACTCTTTTTGCAGGTGTCCCCTGCCCCACCCAAGTCCAAAGTAAGTTTACATGAGTTTATTCCCATAACCCCTTACCAGCTGGACCTATGTTACAGTACAGTTATGTGTTCCTGCCCTGACCTCTTTCAACCTCTAAGCTTTCTCCTGAAACAATACTGTATAACTGTCATTTTCCTATCTTGTTCTTGATGAAGGCCTTTAACTTGCTATGTAGACTCCCACACACTGGTGCCCTCTTGTGTAAGGTGCCACTCTCTCAGCCGTATGAAGGCTATCTCTGTGCTTCACGTCTGTGTCCTTCTCTGTATTTCTTCCCCACCCCTCTGCCTTTATATCCATCCCCAACCCCATCTTTCTCTTTCCCCTGTCCAGTGGGGAGGACTCTCTGCCAAATTAGGCCTGGTAGGTGGTCCAAAACAGTGATAGCCATCAGCCACAAACCAAGCAAACTAAGGCTGGGAAATAAGCTTGCTGCCACCATATAATGATGTTATGGGAGCATCTGCCTTGAGCATCTGGGCCAATAACATGCAAAACCATCTGTGCTGCGGTTCATCTGTGCTGTGGTTCTGCTGTGCTGCAGTCCATGTCTTCCATGCTGCTTCCAGTTGTTGCCTGCCTCTCATTCGGTCCCCTGTCTCCTTGTTCATCTATTTGTTCCTCTTGCCCTGCTGGTTTCCTAAGTTTGCTTCCCCCTTTTTAGCTGTTGTTTGATTTGTGTTGTGGGGCTTTCAGCTCTCGAACAGCCAGAGCAAACTGAAGGTTAGAACCGCAGGAGGTAAAGAAGTTTAGAGACGAGACGATCGTATCTCTCAGAAGCATAACAATTTTTTTCCCTTCAACCCATCTTTTAAACAATGTATTTTAGTATAGTGGTGCCATTTATTTTTTTCAATTTAGGGGCGGAAAAGGCTCCATCATCCACTCAAGGTATCTAAGAATCTAGCATCTGAGATACCTTTACTTTCTCTAGCTATATGTTTTGCAGATTTGCTTCTAGTCCTATTTATCAAATTATTTTACAGTTAATAGGCTGATACACAACGAAGGTTATTTAGAACAGGGTACAGACAGGGCATACATTTTACTTTTCAGATCCTCCTAAGAGAGGGGGCCCCAGTTAGGCAAGTAGTTTTTTCCCCAGGCTTTGCTTATCACTGGTCTCTCTCCATCAACACAGGGTGACCAGAAGAAAGGTCGTGCTGGGGACGGCCAGGGGACCTTGACCAAGATCTTCAAAATGGTAAATGAGTCTGGCTCATCCACCAATTGGTTTTGATTAAATTCAATTCAATTCAATTCAATTCAATTCAATTCAATTCAATTCAATTCAATTCAATTTCATTCCATTCCATTCAATTCAATTCAATTCGACTCATTTCAATCCATGTCAATTGGATTTCAGTTGTTTCTTTGTCAATTCATTTCAATTGGGCTCAATTCTTGCCACTGTGATTTTGTGTGTGTTTGGGACAAAAATTCAAAATCCTCTAAATTATCCTCTTAAAAATGGTCCTTCTTTTCATCACTAAGTGATAATATCAAGGTTATCATCACAGGCACTCATGAGTAAGTTACATGTGAAAAGCTTTGTATTTTGACATTTAATTTCTTCCAGAAAATTCTTGTTCCTGCTTGTATGACTAAGATTGAAACAATGGGAGTGGCCTAGTATGGGAATCTTATGGATTGATCATACATTTCAAAGGAGAGAGAGAGAGAGATAGGGGTTAGTCCTTTTTATCCAAAAAACATGAAGAGCATGAATCCAATGAGCCCAATTAAATCAAGAGTCTTTGAATCCAAATGAAGCGGTAGCTTTAGAGAGTATATCAACGTCAGCCGGGCGGCAGGAGCTTTTGTTATGCACCAGCTATTTCCAACAGCCTATAATGGTGGTCGAGGCTGCTTCAGAGGAACATTCATTATATCCATTCACAGAGCTTTGCTAACAACGTGATGCTACTGATAGTCACCCAAGGAGGTGAGCTTCCTCGTGCTTGTCCGCATGCAGTTCATGCCTCTGCATACCCAGGTCACATTTCATGCTTTTAGCCAGGAGAAAAGCGCTAAGTGCACCAGCAGGACATGGCCTTGCTATGGCACCCTGAATGAATGGATTCGTGTTTGTGTGTGAAGGTTTGAGGTAGGTAAAAAACTAAAGCACTCCTACACACTCACATGCACACACAGTCATTTCATTTCCTTATAGGTCCAGAACAGTGGGCCTAATGCGTACAAAAATACAGATGTGGAGGAGGTGACAGATTAAACTCCCTGCCAAACCGGCATACTGCCATCCAGAATTACAAGAAGAGTCTGCCTCAAATGTTCCTTCCTGCCACAGACCGGCAAACGTTCCGTCCTGTTTGTTTTGATGGCAGACTCTCAAAAGATTTTCCTTTTTCTGTTTTCTTTTGAGACAAAACCAAACAACCTTGGGTAAATCCAGCCGTCCATGTAACAGAAATGTCCCCAAACCATGGATGGTTACTACGCGTGGTACATGGGAATAGTTTCTGTGCCCCTGTGTAGCTTATCTTTTCCTGTTCAACACTATGCATCCCCTCCCATATACATATCGTTCATAGTTTCCCTGTTCAACTCTATGCATCCCCTCCCATATACATATCGTTCATAGTTTCCTCTCAAATTCCTCCCTTTCTCAGAGTGCAAAAGTTGCAACATTCCCTGATTAAATTACTGTTATAGGGTCTGTTAACTTCCAGTTACCTCTTGCGTCACACCAGTGTTGCCAAGTGCGCTAATCTCTTGGACAAGCTCTGGCTGTCTGTCGTGTTGTGATTTTCATTATCCAATCAGTCGGCGCTCGTGATATACCCAATTCAATTACGCTTACTCCATTATTCAAAACTCTCTGCACTGACTACTCCTGAATCAAATTTAATCTCCATCTAAAATCATTCTAAATTCCTACATGTACGATGCTAAAAATGGAAAGCTCAAGGCAACTTTTAAGTATTTCACGTCACTGTGTACTTGTCTATCATTCTAAATGGAACAGTGCAAAAAAGCTAATCTGCTTCACGGACAGTTTTTGGTGTAGCCTTTTGTCTCCATGTATTTTGTTTTCCGTCCTCTACACTACCAGCGTTGCATTTTAATGAGTTTTTTTCTCCCTCTGTGTATCGATTGTGATGTTGAGCTCAAAGCACCAACAGGAATAGCTTAAAGCAAAGCTGCTTTCTCTTAGTCCTTTTGTGCACAAGATATTTAAAGGGCTTGTATAGTATGGATTATCTTAATTCCAATCATTCCTTCTAGGGATTGCTCTCATTTGTATAATCATGTTTTGTTTCCATCTTCTTACAAACCCATCCTTTCCTCTCCGTAGATGTAAGATCTATTCATAGAAAAAAAAAGCTTATGGTGCTCGCTTCCACTGCGAGATACATTTAGTTCAAAACAAGTAAACTACGGATGGGAAACCCAGCAGCCAAGCGGCAAAGCGCAGGCATTTCAAGAGACACTAATTATCTCTAAGATTCACCAGGGATATGCAAATGCAGAAACTGTCCTCTAGTAGCAAAACAAAAGGCACAAATCACCTCCAACTATTTCAGGAGCATGCCCCTGCACACAATTATACCTCCTGCACACAAATAAACAATTATACACACAATCATGAATAATTACACCCTTGAATGGACTGAGCTGACAAATTAAACATACAATACGTCTGGACTTCCTTGTATGTGTTCAGCTGTAAACAATACATTTCCCCTTTCTAAAACGCAATAACACAATGGTGTTGAGTGACATTGAATCACAATCAATAACACAGCATTGCACAGGCACCACACACTAAAGTAGAGCTTCGTCTATCATCATCCTGTGCACTGCTTTTATTCCAATGTCTGATCCGTGAGTTTACTGTTAATGACACTCTACTGATGAGCAATCTTCTTGTGGAAATGCATTTCTAGTTCTCCCCTGGCAGTATAGTGACAATGAAGGGGGTGAGTGTTAGTCTGACCTGGCATCTTCTTTGATTGTGTTTGACTTTTTTGCCCCTCTTCTGCTTTTTCAGAGCGGTAGCCGGTCCGCATCGCCAGCCAAGCGCTGAGGCTGCTGACGCCTCCACCAGAGAAAAAGGAAAGGAAGAGGGGGAAAAAGAGGGGGAAAGGAGGAGAAGAACAACAAACAAAGAAACCTCGATCTCTCCTTCAGTGGCCTGGCACCCCCTCTGGCCCTGCACGTCTAATGCACTAACCTCACCACATGGGCCTCCCAGAGGGCAATCTGTGCCCCCCCCCCCCCCCCCCCCCCAAACGTTTGGCTACCCCTCTATGCAGCCTTCCATTTGTCCAGTTCCATTTGTTGTCCCAAACAGTTGCTCGAGTTGCTCCCACGTCTGCCCAGTCAAGCACGCCCCTCATTTATCTCTGCCCACAGGTGTTTCTCCGTTGTCTGTGTGTCTTAAATGGAATAACACTGTAACAATATCCGAGACTGGGCTGGACGGAGGCAGGTTCAAGATAACCGTCTACTACAGACCTTCAGTGTGCCTTCGGTCCAGTTCTGGTTGAGCTCTGTATGCCGTCTGTGTCTCGTAGCATCCGTCTTTGTCTTTCCCCAAGGGGCATCTCTGCATGTGACTGTATAATCAAGCAAACCTTACATAATATTATGTCTGAAGCAATAGATAAGCAATTACATCTTATGTGAAGCAGTACTTGTTTCATGTTAGTTATTCATGTACCGTACAGCATGTTGTGCCCCATCTATCAACAACATAATGTCTGGTCTTGTGTGGTGTCGTCCTCGTGTGTTTCCCATGAAAGCCTGTGACTGGGCATGAATTGTAATGGTGTCCTTTGAAGCTATTTACACAGTAACTTCCACAAAAAAAAAACCGAATTCTATCTTTGTTGCAGTATTGATGATTCTTAACAATAAATGGGCATGGCCATCCTTTCCTAATGACTTTCTTCTGTTTGATTGAATTAAAAACAAAACAAAAAAAGAGTTTCATTAAAACACTACTGAAGTTGTGACAGATATGGACTCTAATGGAGGTTCTTCTGAATTGCACTGTCTTTGCCTGCTGGTCTCCAGCAGCGTCTGATCTGAATCCAGGAGTCCCAAGGCACAGGATGTAACACCCCTGTGTCCGTGTGGACACTTGTAGATTTGACTGTCCCCTCTTGTCATGTCCTATGTCCTTTAGATCTTTGTCTTCATGTGAGTCTACACCTACATCTTTGTCTTTAGTCATCTGTTGATATCACATCTAAACACTGCAAAAGAAAATAATTAAAACACATTGACATGTAATGGACAGTTCTCCATCTAGAAGTAGAATGAAAATAACCATGCCCAGGGCATAACTCACTTGTGAATGTCTAAAACCAACACTGAGCACAAAAAGAAGATGGAGAGGATCCAGACAAGAGGTTCAAGAGACAGTGAGGGAGAATTAATTAAAAACTCATCCCATGTGTCCCCCTCTGTGTGTTTAAAGCACCGCTTCAGCCTCCTCCAAGAGTCCAGAGAAATCAACTCTGAGCATCTGTGTGCGCATATGTGTGATTCTGCATGTAAATTAGGTGTGCGTATGAGTATGTTTTGTTACTACCTGGGCCCAACAAACGAATGTCTATTAAAACCACTGAGGCCTTCCTAACTTGTACCTGTCATGAAGTCATGTACGACTGGTCTCTTAACTTGATACAAATAAAGCTTTTAAAAAGAAAAACACTTTCAAATAATCTAAAATAGATTTGGTCTCCAGCTCAATTATTTTTCCATCATTAACCATCATCCACCTGCTAAAGCAGAACAAGGGGTAAAATGCTTCAATAACAATGTGATACTTTTTGCATCTAATCAGAGTACAATGAGTAACCACACTACATGACACAGCTGACACTGGTTGAAATGTGAACTAAAATGAGTTATAAATGTGGACTGAAAACACAATTTGTAGAAAAAATGACTAAATTTATTCTTAAATATTTGAAGCAATACAAAATACATTCCTGGGACAAACTTTGTACAGCTTGGTTTATGTACACTGGTATAGCAACTAGAATGAGAGACATAAACAGCTACCAGATCAAAGAGACCTGTGCAGCAGTTTCAGCATCTATTGGCAAAGTAAAAAAAAAAACATTCCTCATGGAAATCTCCAAAAAGAAAATCATCTCAAATCTATCATACACTATTTACATTGTAAAAAAAATATGTAGGACAAATCCACGCAGTACAAAATGGCTGAACTCAAGCTGAGCGTCGATAAATGGCAAGTCCACTTTTCTGTGGAGGCAGCGCACACGCTGTGCTTGTCAGCGGCTGCTGTTTGGATTCACAACTGCAAAATCTGCAGGTAGAGACAACCATCCCAAAAAATAACCCTCCCTTGTTTATGGCAAATCAAACTCAGTATCTAAGGGACATAACATTTTTTTAAACAAACAAAGAAAAAGGACCCACAGTCAAGCCCCACGGCTAGGACAATGAATTGTATAAGTTAGCAGTATTACCTAGTATGATCACTCTGATAGATGTGTTCAACAAACTACTTAACCACAGTTTCTGGTGTATTTAATCCAAGGTTAAAGAAAGAAAACGAAGTGAAAAAAGAAAGAATAGCTTGCCTTTTTAAAACAACAGTGTGGGCACACACATTAGCATAAAAGTTATGAAGCTCTATTCACTGTAGTGGGTAACAAGGGGATCAACTGTTTTTGCATTAACACTCCAGCCAACTGGGAAAGAATCCACTGACTTTCACAAACTTTTTTCCTTCAATGTTGAGGATGTGTCGTTTTTTCACTATTAAATCCAGAAGGTTGGGATGTAAGACCTTTGTTAGTGTTTGAGGGCATATATAGATTAGGCCACAGATACCTCCAGGGTCTTCTTTCCAGACATTGTGCTGGTGGGAACACTAGCAGCCTACCAAGAACAGTGTGTTAGGCCCCACACGGAATACTTTCCCCACAACCATCAGTCTGAATTCACCTTCACCTGGTCTAAGGTTGTTCTAAATACTCTAATGAAAAAGGCTAATGAGAAAAGAGAGATCAATTTTCTGATGGATGGAGGAGGGTTTCACCATGACCACTTTCACTGACCCCTTGGACTCAGGACAGGGAAAAGTAAAAGTAAAGACTCTGTGTCTGCATTAATAAATGACACCACACTCAGAAGGTTATCTGAGGTATGGCAGTGGGTAGAAGCTTCCAGGCTCGTTCCCAACTCATTGTACGGGCCGCGAGTTGCTTAAGGGTTGCGACAGGGACACACATGATTAAATGGCTTATCTGCTGCCCGACATTCTGTTAAAGTGCTACATTTTCTTTTGCTTAGCTGCACTAACTGGCAACAGCTGTTTGATAAAAGTGTGTGAGTGTGTGTGAGAGTGTGTGAGAGTGTGTGTGTGTGTGTGTGTGTGTGTGTGTGTGTGTGTGTGTGTGTGTGTGTGTGTGTGTGTGTGTGTGTGTGTGTGACCTTCCAGTGACCGTTTTCAAACAAAAAGCCATTCCACAGGGTTTCATGTTTCACCAGGTAAATAAATAACCTCTAATGAAAAATCTGAGTGCGAAAAAGAGAAAACAGGAGAAGGAACCAAGACGAAAAAAGTCAGTGAGTGCCGACGGCAGGTGTGTGAGTTAATTGGCTCCCGAGGCACACGGGGAGTAGAGGTTAGCAGCACCATGGGGGGTGGAGGTAGAGAGTGGGTGGAGGGGCTATGGGAAGACACCGGGGATGGTGCACTGCCAGTCGGGGGCAGACTCCTGCACCACCTCCTCAAGGTCCAACTCCGCCACCTCTTCCTCCTCCTCCTCGTCATCGTCATCGTCTTCCTGCTGCTCGTCGCCGGTGGTTACCTCCACACACACCTCCGACTGGTGTTGCTGCTGCTGACGCTGCTGTGGGGCTCCCTGCTGCTGGCCCTGCTGCTGGGAACGACCTGAGAGAGATAGAGAGAGAGAGAGCAAGAGAGCGAGAGAGAGACAATAAAACACAAATTTTTTTTTAATTCAAACCTTTACGTTACTTCACCCTTAAAACACAAAACACTACAGCCAATACAGACAACCTTTACAGAGAGAGAGAGAGAGAGAGGGAGAGAGAAAGAGAGAGAGAGAGAGTAAACAAAAGATAAGCACCTTTCAAAGGAGTAAGCTTGTTTTGTTACTAAGCCACTAAGATCATTAATAAATATGTCTTGTGTTTATGTTGGATCACCCCAGCATCCAGGGAGACGGAGACGGAGGGCTGTGGGAGGGGGAGACGGAGGGCTGTGGGAGGGGGGAGTGGAGGGCTGTGGGAGGGGGAGACAGAGGGCTGTGGGAGGGGGGAGTGGAGGGCTGTGGGAGGGGGGGACGGAGGGCTGTGGGAGGGGGGAGTGGAGGGCTGTGGGAGGGGGGAGTGGAGGGCTGTGGGAGGGGGGGACGGAGGGCTGTGGGAGGGGGGGACGGAGGGCTGTGGGAGGGGGGAGTGGAGGGCTGTGGGAGGGGGGGACGGAGGGCTGTGGGAGGGGGGAGTGGAGGGCTGTGGGAGGGGGGGACGGAGGGCTGTGGGAGGGGGGGACGGAGGGCTGTGGGAGGTCTGGACCTGTGCTGACCTCACTTGCTCCGCCTGCCTCACCTGGCAGCAGGTCCATGCATTTATGAGCGCATGGAAGAGATGGGAGAGGGTGCGCCTGAGGTCCTCAGGCAGAGAGCACGCTGAGCACGAGGCCTGTATTGAAAACACTCCGCTGATTACATGAACTGGAGTGCACTCCTCTCCTCTCCTCTCGCTCTCTCTTTTCTCCAGCAAGGTTACGCACACATGCATAATCTACTTTTACTGCACAATGTCCCATACGTAATACCCTCTTCGCATCTACTTCATTCTCTCCGTTCCTCTCTCACTCTCTCTGTTTGCATGTGGCGCCCCTTATTATCATTCTCTACCCCGCACTCACTCTTCCTCTATGTTCCTCTGGGAGAGAGAAAGATTTTGAGGAACGGCCTGAAGCGATAAAGAGAATCTTAAATCGCAATATTCCCCCCTCGTACAATCACACCTGGTGGTGACAATGAAAACGACGTGCCTCTCAGCAAACGAAGAACTTCTTGACACTGCTGCAACCTGCTTTAAGGGAAACTTCTGGATTCTTCAACTTGGCTATGCATAAAAAAAGTGTGCTTTGATGCAGATGCAGATGAGATTTTATTACTGGTTCTGAGCATGTTAATGCTTGAAACTAGAATTGCCATTATTATAAGGCAGTTTGATCCCCACTTACAAGTACAAAACTGCTTTGTCAAAGTCAGAGTTTCTTATTTCAAGCATTTTATCCTTCTCAGTCAAACTACACTAAAAACAAGTACATTTGCCTAGAAACCAAAGATATCTAAGAATTATTTTCTCAATATATAGGCAAAGGTGCTCATATTCAGCAAATGCTAGCAACATCCTTTTGAAATGAGTGTGCATGCTAGGCAATTTATCTTGAAATCAGTCAAGCTACACTAAAATCAAGACCATTGGCCTAGATGCCAAAAATATTTAAGAATTATTATCTCAATATAGAGGGGAAGGTGCTTATATTCAGCAAATGCTAGCAACATCCTTTTGAAATGAGTCTGCATGCTAGGCAATTTATCTTGAAATCAGTAAAGCTACACTAAAAACAAGTACATTTGCTTAGATACCATAAGACATTTTTTCTCAATATCGAGGACAATTTGCTTAAATTCAGCGATTTTGTTATTTCATTTATTAGCTTAATTTTTGGGCTTTTTTGCATTTAATCAGATAGGACAGTAGTGCGAGACAGGATGCTAGCTGGAGGGAGGGATTGAGAAATGACCGCAAGTCGTTCTCGAACCTGAGCTGATGTTGCTGTCATTTGCTGAATACAAGCAAATTTTTCTACATTTCGAGGAAATAATTCTTATATTTTTTAGATTTAAGCATATATACTTGTAACTTGTTTTTTGAAACTCTTAGTAAGTAAAAACTTCCTGTTCTGTTGGCAGATAATTAAGCTTATTTTAAGCAATATTTGCACCATTTTATTACTTTTTTTCCTTGTTTTTGAAAGCTGATTTTTTTGCTGTGTGTGTGTGTGTGTGTGTGTGTGTGTGTGTGTGTGTGTGTCTGCATGTGTGTGTGTGTGTGTGTGTGTGTGTGTGTGTGTGTGTGTGTGTGTGTGTGTGTGTGTGTGTGTGTGTGTGTGTGTGTGTGTGTGTGTGTGTGTGTGTGTGTGTGCGTGCGTGCGTGTGTGCGTGCGTGCGTGCGTGCATGCGTGCGTGCGTGCATGTTTTAGTGAGTGTGTGGTGGTCCTCCTTAAGGTGAGTGAGAGTGCCAGGTTCAATTACACGGCACTATGGCCTCTGAGCACCACAGTGATGGGCAATGCAGAATGCAAGACTGGCACAACTGGGGTTGGAAGACTGGCAGTGTGGGCAGTTGAGCGCTGTCTGACTGTGTGTGTGTGTGTGTGTGTGTGTGTGTGTGTGTGCGTGCGTGCGTGCGTGCATGCGTGCGTGCGTGCATGTTTTAGTGAGTGTGTGGTGGTCCTCCTTAAGGTGAGTGAGAGTGCCAGGTTCAATTACACGGCACTATGGCCTCTGAGCACCACAGTGATGGGCAATGCAGAATGCAAGACTGGCACAACTGGGGTTGGAAGACTGGCAGTGTGGGCAGTTGAGCGCTGTCTGAATGTGTGTGTGTGTGTGTGTGTCTGGAGTGATTTTTATTGAAGGTGGTGGCTGAGTGAGTAAGTGAGGGATAGAGAACGACAAAGAGAAAATTGAGAGAAAAAGGAAAATAAATTGGTTCAGTGTTTTGAAAAAGTACCCATTGCAGAGACGGATTAAGGGAGATCAAGTGACAAGAGTTTCAAAGCAAACCGACTGAGGCATTAAAGGTCAGCAAGTCCAATCAGCAGAACTACCGCAGGGCCACACAGAAAGTTACAAATCAAGCAGGAGAAGACAGACAAAAAAAAGGAAATGAACCCAAAACATGGATGGGCGTGCCTACCGTATCCGTGGGACCTCTTCATGTGGAGCTTCATGTTGCTCTTCTGGGTAAAGCCGATGCTGCACACTTCACACTTGTAAGGCTTCTCCCCCGTGTGCTTGACGCGATGCACCTGCAGAGCGCTCTTCTGGTTGAACGCCCGGTCACACTGCATGCACTTGAAGGGGCGCTCTCCTGCAAGACGCACAAAACTATCAGCTGTAGACACTACATTTACAATTACATTTAGTTAGTCATTAAGCAGACACTTTAATCCAAAGCGACGTACAAAGGGAACATTCACTGCAGAATGTTCTTTGAGGCTCTAAGCTAAACACAGGACCAAGATGAAGGAACCATTTAGCTAGCCAGGTTTTATGTGCAGGCAGCTTGAAGTAAGACCCTATAAAGCACCGTTTTTAACAGAACCCTTACAGGATGAGAAGCGAGCCACTGATTCTCTCCTATATCTTCCATACTGTTCCTGTATACCGGCTTGATAAAAGGTTTAACTTAATTATTGATGCTTTGCACTATATCAAGATGTCTATAAATATCTTTACATATGAGCAGGCAGCAGCACTGAATAAGTGAATTCAATTTAACAAGCATAAATCTGTGGGAACCATTTCAATAATTGTTAATGCAGTATTTGCTGTATGACGTGGAAGCACTTGCTGTCGTTCACATATAAATATTCTCTTCTAGCCACTGTGCGGTCAGTAAGGGTCAATAAGGGCCTTATGCCTCGCGATGTCACACCATGATTACACATTTGGAAACCACCTCACAATCTAAAACTGTAACATCTCCTTATCTCATTTCAAGATGGAACAGTTTTCCCAGGGTTTTTTGACTGGGTGATTTGAAATGGATCAAGAATATGGATGACTTTCCTCTAATTACCACAGGGAGCACAGGCGTACATGAGGCACTTGATGATAACAACATGGCTATGCACATTAACAGTACGAGTACACACACACAGACACACACAGACACACACAGACACAAACGCACACACACACACACACACACACACACACACACACACACACACACACACACACACACACACACACACACACACACACACACACACACACACAGACACACACACACACACACACACACACTCTCCTTACATCTGACAATGAACTTTGTCACAGTAACTAATTGGATTGATCTCTCAATAACTGCCCTTTCTTTGATGGGACTCTTTTAGAAGGTGAGGTACCAAAAAGGTCAATTTAATACTCCAGCTCCACATTCATATGATAATTCCACCTTTTTTCTGCTTCACTCTTTTGAAAGAGCAGCCACTGACACACCTACTGCCATACTCTACCATTCACTCCCTGGTGCAGAGAAGAGTATTTAGGGATGAGAGGCACATATTCATCGCATGTGTTTATGGCATACATTTCCTTTTCCTCCACACAGGCTTCACACGTACAATTATCCACTCAGTGTCTCTCTCTCATACACACACACATGCTCTCTCTTCCCCTCTCTTTTTATCTGTGTTCAGCCCTCCTGCTCATCCACACACAAACACACACTTTTTATTAAATGCTAAGATGTGCTTTCACTTCATCTGCATATCCTGTTTGCTTTGTGTTTGTTACTAGAAAGAAAAAAAGCGAGAGAGTGAGAGAGAGAGAGAGAGAGAGAGGAGACGAGAGAGATAAAGAGACGGTGAATCAGGAGCTTTGATATATTAACCACCCACAGCTTTGTGGCTCGTTTTTCAATTTTCACTTGCATAATACTTACCTACAGTCACATTTGAATTCTCTAATGATAAAAGTCTGTGACTGTAATGACTAGAAGTATGTGGCATTCAGTGGCACAGTCTGTGCTCCAGGTTTTAGAACCCTCTCTTTCTCCTCCTCCTCTTTTGTACTGGGTCAAACAAAATGTTGGGTGCATTGTTATTGTGCTCAGTATCATTCTGTTCAATGTCCTGGTATAATGGCCCCTATATTTGTTTACATTTACATTAAGTCATTTAGCAGGCGCCTTTATCCGAAGCGACTAACAAGGATGTATACACATTTTTACATTTACACTGATGGCACACTGCACATCAGGAGCAACTAGAATGCGTTTTGTGAACGAACTGCGAGAGTGTGCTTGCTCTGTTGCGGCCATGACAGAGAGAACAAGTGCCTTGGAATTGGGGCAGGTGTCAGCCGTGCGCGCCTACCACACACACTCTCCCTGCTGGATGAGCATGGACAAATGAGTATGCATGAGTGAGTATGGATGAGTGAGTATGCATGAGTGAGTAAACATGAGTGAGTATGCATGAGTGAGTAAACATGAGTGAGTATGCATGAGTGAGTAAACATGGGTGAGTATGCATGAGTGAGTATGCACGAGTTAGTAAACATGAGTGAGTATGCATGAGTGAGTATGCACGAGTGAGTAAACATGAGTGAGTATGCATGAGTGAGTATGCATGAGTGAGTAAACATGAGTGAGTATGCATGAGTGAGTGAGTGTGCATGAGTGAGTATGCACGAGTGAGTGAACATGAGTGAGTATGCATGAGTGAGTATGCATGAGTGAGTATGCATGAGTGAGTATGCACGAGTGAGTGTGCATGAGTGAGTGTGTATGAGTGAGTATGCATGAGTGAGTATGCATGAGTGAGTAAACATGAGTGAGTATGCATGAGTGAGTATGCACGAGTGAGTAAACATGAGTGAGTATGCATGAGTGAGTATGCACGAGTGAGTAAACATGAGTGAGTATGCATGAGTGAGTATGCATGAGTGAGTAAACATGAGTGAGTATGCATGAGTGAGTGAGTGTGCATGAGTGAGTATGCACGAGTGAGTGAACATGAGTGAGTATGCATGAGTGAGTATGCATGAGTGAGTATGCATGAGTGAGTATGCACGAGTGAGTGTGCATGAGTGAGTGTGTATGAGTGAGTATGCATGAGTGAGTATGCATGAGTGAGTAAACATGAGTGAGTATGCATGAGTGAGTATGCACGAGTGAGTATGCACGAGTGAGTAAACATGAGTGAGTATGCATGAGTGAGAGCCCTGGTATGGAAGGTGTCGCTTAATATTCCTAGTTATACAGTTGAATGGAGAGGGACAGAGAGAGAAGAGGAGCCTTGGGACCTTGGCGCAGGGGTCAGTAGGTGCGTTTCCATCCCATGTATTAATGCGCATTATCTCTATGCAAATATTTAATCCTGGTTGGAAACGCGTGCGTTTCGCATTAACTTCCCCAATGCGCATAGAAATTCGATTCGCCAGAGGGAGGTGGATTAACTAGTTATTCGAATTTAGTTAATGCGCTTAACGTAGATGGAAACAGTTTATTCGAGCGATTCGCGTCTTTTGTGTATTTGTTTATGTTCGGAGTTGGACTGTATACTACGTCCTGTTGCAGTGAGAGAAAACCGTGCTGCTGTCTGCCCCGAATGTGATGTTCCTCTACTGCTTCTCAAACTGCCAGCTAATACACCACACCTCATGCAGCATATGCACCTGCTGTTATATACTATAGTATATCTATGTTTGCGGTTTGTTGTTTCCCCTGAACATCATCATCATTACTTAGTTTATTGTAGGCTAACTGATTAACTTGATTTACGTGCAAACTACTGTACGTGGACATGTTATCTCCCCACACATACTTTTTTGTTGTTGTTGTAAATTATTGTTTTTTTTGTTTTGTGATCATTGATTTTATTCTATCTAACACCTGCGGACCTGGTGTGCGCGGTTGTTTCGGTTCGCAATCTCTTGCGCCTCGCCCAGGTATGGTAACTTAATATATTTCTTTGCTTGTACTCGGATGGCAAAGCATACTGCATATAAACATCTTTGTACAGTGGTACGTTTCGCCCAAAACACGGTATTCCCCGCATGTTGCAAGTTTGTAAAGCGCAATTGCAATGCGCTCGTCGGTGGGGACAGGCTTTCGGCAGCAAATACTTTCAGGCAACACAGCAGGGCCTATCCGATGCACAATTCTTGAAATCCTGACCTGGTCAGCCTGAAGTTTTCAACCCACAGCTGGTCAGTGAAGTGGGCCTTCACCAAATTAAAAAAATCACTAGACCGTGCTCGTTCCCAGATGTACGGACGTCTGCGGGGAACGGAGTTCGCTGCTATGTGAGTTTGTAAAACATGTTAAAACCGTCTACACCTTCTCCTTTTAGCAACTATTAAGGCAAACAACTCAAATGCTACAGCATTTAAAAGTCCCGACGGCAGAGAGGAGGGCGTCCATTCTAGCATGCACAAAACTCTTTCTCCAAATTAGACTAAAGACTCGGGTGAATGGAAACGGTCGCTGATGCGCATTTGTTTTATGCGAATCGTCCGTAAATGCGAATCGTTAATGCAAACGAGCTGAATGGAAACGCACCTATAGAAGCACAGTTGCAAGCCAGTGTAATGACCCCATTATGATGCCATAATGCCACAGAGTTCTGCCATGCAAGTCTATGGGGAAAAAAGGTGATGAAAAAGAGGAATAAAAAAAAGGAGTGGCAAGGAGTACCAAAAGATATAGCAGGTTGCACCGGATCGGGCTGGACGTTTCGGTGAACGGCGTCTCTATCTCAATCGGGCGAGGCCTGATGCGATGCAAGAAAAACGGGGAGAATAAATAAATAAATAAAGAAAACTTATGAAGAACAATACTGTGCTTCCCTTCGGGCAAGCACACTAATTAGGGTTCAGTGTCTTGCTCAAGGACGCTTCGACAGGGAATCGAACTAGCAACCTTCTGATTACTAAACGACTTCTCTACCTCCTGTACCACTGTCGCTTTTTGCTGTGAGTGCTAATCCATATGTTCATGAAAAAGGGTCATATGGGTAAAGTGAAGATGGGTAGTGGTGGCAGCGGAATTAATTGGAAGTCCAGCATACAGTATTAGGTCTTGCAAAACACATTTGGCTATTTTCATGACCCCTCAGTAACTGTTTAAATTGTATCTGCCAATCAGACATGCACTTAAAAGACATGTTGAGAGATATCACCAATGTGTACAACATCACCAATGTAGAACATGTGTAGAAATCACCAATGTGTAGAACATTACACAGCAATATTACTCACCATAAATAAGTTACCACCTTGCATGATTTAACATCACAGTGTCTTACATTAAAAAGCTAAAAACACACAGACTTTCTGTTAAGTCTACAAAGCCTCCCTGGGTTTTCCATCGCCTGATCCACATCACCTAGAGAAGTGATAGTTCTCATGTGCGCATGTGACCTCAACATTTGTGGATTTATTGGATTACTAACAAAACAACAGAATGTATACATGGCCACAGTCGGATAACGAAACAACCAAACAAACAAAAAACCCATCAATATTTGACCAGCTTTTTCTGTGACTCTGCAGAATACACAATCAGACAGCAAGTCAGACGTTGAAACTCATTGCAATTCCAGAGCAACCGTGTGAAAAACAAAAACAGCAGGGCTGGAAAAGGAACAAACAGTCCTCCTAGTAAACATTTCCTCTCCACAGTCGTGCACTTCTTTCATCTGCCTTGTCTCACTAAGAACAGTTATGCAATGCCTCAAGGGTTTCAAGAAACGAGATGGATCATTCACTGCATGAGGACAGAACTGCATATGTTTGAAGGATGCAACAACATCTGTGCTTTTAATCTTTTAAGGAAATCTTAATTCTTAAAGAAAAACATTAGTTTAAGATTTTTCATGCAATTGACCAGAGGGCCCTCTCTCGACATACTGGCAATGAATGGGTAACTTATAAGTGCCGTGGTACATGCAACAATTCTTTCAAAAAATGTTGGTTAACAGTTTGGAAAAGAGTTTGAATTACCTATACGTTCCCATTCTTGCCAATGTGTATGGAATTCCAAATAGGATGTAAGCGAGAGATTATGTATGTATGTTTGTGTGTGTGTGTGTGTGCGAGTGTGTGTAGGTATGAAACGTTTGTGTGTGTGTGTGTGTGTGTGTGTGTGTGTGTGTGTGTGTGTGTGTGTGTGTGTGTGTGTGTGTGTGTAGGCATGTTACGTTTGTGTGTGTGTGTGTGTGTGTGTATTAATGTATGTAACGTTATGTGTGTGTGTCTATACATGCAAGACAGTGGTTTGTGTGCTTGTGAAGGGCGCTTGACCTTACCTGTGTGAGTACGGTTGTGCCGCTCCAGCTGGCTGGGCTTGGCAAAGGCTTTATCACAAGAGGGGCACTTGAACACTCGAGGCCTCTGAGAACTGAGAGAAGGGCCATTCTGGTGCACATTTTCATGTTCCTAAAGTTCACGCACCACACACACACACACACACACACACACACACACACACACACACACACACACACACACACACACACACACACACACACACACACACACACACACACACACACGAGAGAGTTAATTCACTGAGAGTTTTTCTCACTGACACTACATGAACCACTACATGTACTTGATTCAGTAGTGTTATCTGGTATATTCAATGTATTGTCTGGTATATTTATAAACAACATCAAAACCTCACAGCATAGACGACACCAAATTAAAGTAAACAAACTAAAAAGTTTCACAAAGGTTGAATGACAGCAGCGTTATGGTTACATGCATATTTTATCTCAAAACAAATTCTGTGTGTCCTTGAAGCCTACTGAGCACAGTGGAATAATTTCCCCTACGTCATAAAATATCTGCTTCACTGTTTAAAACCAGCTACTGAGAAAACCAGCCCACACAAATGCACACCAGGTTATTATATTGCCATTTAGAGACCACATTCATTGTCTACTACACTGCCGTGGTCAATCTCTTCAACAGGGCACTTCATACGATCCTCCCGTATGACATTTCTTATCATCTCCTAACTTTAAAGGATTTCCAGCCCTCTTTCTGAGGGTCCAATTCCCACTGGGGATGCTATTGCATAACAGCCTGTGGAACTTCACTGGATCTCTGTGTCTTATTTCATGGCTGCTGTGAGAGACAAGCCACCTCTCAAAAGATCCAAGGGCAGAAGAATAAATTGCAACTACAGGAACCAAGGAAAACAAGTGTAGCATAAATCCCCCGCATCATGTGTCAGACAGCGAACAGGCATGAAGCTGCAGAAGAACTGGGTAAAAACAAACATCAATTTCAGCTGACACACAATTTTAGAGCGAAGCCCAATAACGTCAGTGTAGTGGCAACAATCTTTACCCAGCGGACCAACTCTAGCGATTAAGTGCAAATATTCGTGAACTTCCCACCCCATGAAGTGCTCTCTCACTTGGTGACATGTCCTGACAAATGCAAACATATTATGCATAAGTTCATTTACCACGTACAATAAATCTGCCGTCATCATATACTAACACAGGGGTGGTGGGGAAAAAAGCCTCTGATCAGTTGTTAAAAGTATGTATAACCTAAAAGAAAACTTGTGGCTTTGCTTCAATCCAGTTGCCATGTTAATGACCCTTGTTCTCAGCCAGAGCGCACACATGCTGTTCAATTGTATACCTTTCCTAGGCTTTGATTAAAGGCAAGATTCAATCTATTTTGAGGGTTTATAAACAGGTTTATTTCACCAGCAGTTCAGTTATACCGGTAAATCTTCACTCACTCACTTCACTCACTCACTAATGTGGGTAGCAAAAGTTGGATGTTTTCCGTTTCCGTCGAATCATGACCCAATCAGCAAGAAAAAGGTGAAGTTATATTCCAATTACTTTGCGTTCCACCATCATTGCCAGTCCATGTCAAGTCATCTGCAACTGCTTAACATTGTCAAGACACTAGCTCAGTTTGAATTCCAACCTTTGTGGAAATAAGCCAACTCAAAAGCTTCATAGAAAACTCCTGGCGGATTACTCACAGAGGTAAATCTGCCTAATGCTGAAGCACAGGGGCGAATCTAAGCCAGGGTGTAGTCTTTCTAATTCATCATCCGCGACACGGCTAAATCTCTTACAACCCTACTGAGGCGCCCTTAAATCGCTTACACCAGTCGTAAGAAAACATGCATTCATTTGTACATGCAGCAGGCATGGCAGTGTCTGTGTGATATACACTTCAATCAGCCTGGCAATCTGGCAAAGGCCATCAATCAAGCTGGCAAGCTTTCATTCACCTTGTCATTCGTCTGTCCTTCAACGTGTCTATACAGTTATGGGAGGGGGCTATTTGTGTGCACAGAGCCATGGAGAAAAGCTGTTTAAGAGGAATGCGTTCATGCTTGTGTCCCCACAACAGAGATCCAAACGGATGGAGGACGGATGGAGAAAGAGAAAAAAATGGAGGGACAAAGACGCTTTAAGAACTGATATAGAGAGAGAGAGGTTGAATTCATGAACTGAAACTCACATAGCTGACTCACCTTTTAACTACAGGAAGGAAAAGAAGAGACAGGGAAACGCTAACGACGAGAAAGTTCACAAAAATAGAGTGAGACAGACAGATGGAGGGAGGGAAGAGAGGAAGGAAGAGATATTCCCCCCGTTCCGATTCTAAGAGAGCTCTCTTGACTCCTCCTCTTGACTCCTCGACTCCTCGATGTCCAGTCAGAGACGAGAGATCAAAAGACCGTTCATTTTCAACATTCGGGACACTCTAATCAGAGAGGATGTGGCGTCATCATGCTGTGTGTACGTATCTGCCCGCACTAGCGCGCTCTGTCAGACTGCAGTATGTGGTGTCATCACGCTGTGCATTAGCAAGCACGTTGTTACGAGCGAGCAATCATAATAAGCTACTGACATCGACATGGCTAACGTATACCTCCCTAACGAATTCAGACAATTCTTTGTTAATCAATCATGGCATAATTGCCCCCGCTAGTCAAGCGAAAAGTGTCCGATTAAAAGTGCACCAACAGGCTATTCCCGGGTGGTGAAATAGCCCTTTGTAACGAGCACCTTGAGCCTGCCATCTGCCCCTGCTCGCCAAGCGAAAAGTGTCCCAATTTAGTGCCTCTTCGTCGGTCTAACTACAGTCCCAGGTGGGGGGATAGCCAGCTGCTTAGCATAACTGCCATTCAGAACCAATGGTAATGCTACCAAGCTAGGCTAGCTAGGTATGCTAACTGTTGGTATACATCGTGAATAACCACCAAAATACTCATGTCACTGGCTTTAATTTGAGAATGGCATGTCATTAGTACATTTAATATCAGTACAGTTGTTTAATTACTGCTGATATTTACATTTACGGTCTGTAGCCTTGTGGTCTTCTGACTCTGCTATCATAGCCACCGTAACCATTATGTCCGCCATTGTTTTCGAAATAAAACGAAAAGCTCCGGTTGGGAATGGCGCACAGAGTTATGGGTAATAAATGCCGCCATTAGGGCATCAAGGAAGCTCAGACCCTATCTTGAAAAACGACCGTTATGTGACGTATTTCAAGGTCTCTGACTAAAGCGGAACTGAAGGTTTAAGGCCAATGGGACACTCCTTGCTCTCTTGATAGGAAGGAAGGAAGGAAGGAAGGAAGGAGGCATTTTAAGACCTTTGGAACGGGGGGAGTGAGAGGGGAACGGGTGTGTGCTTTTTTAAACTGTCTCTGGAACCGAATCCAACCCTTTCTCTGTCACAGTTAATCACCAGTCATGCTGATACGCACCAGTGGAGCGCTGCATTCCATAAATGAGATGAGGAGGCTTCCTGACGCCAGATGTGCAAGGAATTGGGAATGAGCTAGGCCATTGCGTTGAGCTCTTAGCCATGCATGTAAAGAGTTCGACACATTTATCTGCACCATAGAGATTTCTGTTCACAGATTAACTTTAAGCAGTCACAGCAGTCAAGAGTCCTTCTCCAAGATGCCATTGTTCAAGAGGACTTATGGATCAAGGATGCTATACAGTCAGTAATCGAGACAAGTAGAGTTGTTATCAGAATGCACTCCCGTCCACTCGCAAATGCATGGCACTCCCTCCAACAAGTATGTACACATCCACACAATATTTACACACACACACACACACACACACACACACACACACACACACACACACACACACACACACACACAATTTTATCTAAGGGACTCTTCAAGTGCTTTAAGAACAGGACTTTGTGCTGGCTGCCTGTTTGAGGGCTTGGGTTGTTTGTCCGCTGGAGAGAGGCCTATTACATGGAGGAAAGGACACTGTTGAAGAGCTTATGGGCAGAGGGATTCAAGAGGACACCGTTGAAGTGCTTATGGGCACAGGGACTAGGGAGGACACTGCTGAAGTGCTTATGGGCAGAGTGATTTGAGAGGACACCCGTCCAACTGACTGACCTCTGCCACCCAGGACAGCCTCTCCATGATGCCGGGGATCTCTTCTTTACACTCACATCATGATCCACTTCACTACTGAGCATCGGAGCAAAACTGGCGACCATAACAACCCTTCAATATGCTGAATTATCTATCTGAAAAACAGTCTCTCTATCTCCGTGTGGAGGTCCGCTGGGCTGTTAGGGAGCCAGGTAACCCTGGGAGAGGGCAGGGCAGAAGTTAAATGAGAAAAGAGGGGGAAAGGGTATTGATTTAACCACTGACTCAGCTCAGCCAAACTTGAACAAAGCCTGTGGTTGAGGGTTGGTGCCTGAGGACTGGTTTATTAATGGGAAGCACTTCACCTGACAAGAAAAGAAATTATGTTTTGTTTCACCTGAATAGCAACTACCTACCTCATACTGCACAGTGCACACACACACACACACACACACACACACACACACACAAACACACACAAACACACAACTGTACACTGCAGTCCCTAGGTGTTAAGAGCACTTATGATTCAGTGGTGGTCTGGTATCTGGCCCTGACTTAATGCATTCCCCCTGCAGGACACTAAGGTCAGGTCAGCACGCTGGAGGGAGTGGGCGTATGTCTCCAGAGACCGCTGCTACAGAGAGGGGTGTGTGGTGAGCTAAGGGAGCATGGGACTAGTGTGTGTGTGGAAGTTCAAATCACACACTCAACTCAATTCTTTAACTGTGTCTCTTGGCTGGGGATTCATATGTGTGGGTTTGAAGATGAAGAGGCCTCTATTTGGTGCAGCCATCTTATATTTCTTGAGCTTATGAATATGGACTGGAAACCCACAGTTGAGAAGAGTTGTCTGATGGATTTTGAATTTTTTAATTAATCAGTGGGCTCCAAGGGCTGCTTAATAAGATGATGAAATTAGGAAACCTTGAGTGAGAATTGAATCCATTTCATCAAACATTATGGCTATCCATTTTGTAACTAATATTAGGAGCACTGCAAAGGATGTGAATCTTGGGAGTTGGCTGTACAAGGTCTGAGGAGAAACTAAAAAGTTCTTCTGGCACAGTTCTGGGTTTCTTAATGTAAAAGGGACCTTTGATTTTTACATCAGACATGGATGGAGGGCACTGCACTTTTGAAGAGTGTGTTTTCAGTGTGTGTGTGTGTGTGTGTGTGTGTGTGTGTGTGTGTGTCTGTGATGTGAACCTCTGGA
The DNA here is from genome assembly GCF_963457725.1 of Sprattus sprattus. Taxonomy (NCBI): domain Eukaryota; kingdom Metazoa; phylum Chordata; class Actinopteri; order Clupeiformes; family Clupeidae; genus Sprattus; species Sprattus sprattus. The sequence continues at coordinate 2,270,516 of NC_137917.1, read as the reverse complement.
TTCTTTTGAGTTCCAAAGAAGCCTCTATTCCTGTTTTTCCTTATCTGTGCGTCTGCATGTATGTGTGTTGGTCCCATCTCTTTGAGATTTGGACTGCCTTGAATTTGTCAACATACTCTATTGATGTGTTTGTGTGTGTATTAGAGTGAGGATCTGGCCGAAGTCCATGTATGTAGGTATACGTTTTTTTTTTTATGAATGGCCTGCCTTTATCAAACTCGGGCATCAGCAGATCAATGCACTCGTTCCGACGGGCCCGGGTTGGGTATCCAACCTCTAGTTGTCTGTGTGTGTGTCTGTCTATACATGCAGGTGTGTGTTTTCTTTGAAATGTGTGTGTACATGGAGGGGCATGCGCGCGTGCGTTCATGTGTGAGTCCATGCATGTGTGTGTGTGTGTGTGTGTGTGTGTGTGTGTGTGTGTGCGTGAGCGGCGCGAGTGTACCTTTAGGTGCGTGGCGCGCTTGAAGGCCTTGTTGCAGATCCGGCAGACATGGCAGCGCTCCTTGCCGTGGCTCTGCCTGCAGTGTCGCCGCAGCATGTTGGCCGTGAGGAAGTCCTGGTCGCAGAAGTAGCACTGGTTCAGCCCCCGCTTCTCCGCCTGCTCCTCCTTATTCACCGGCTGCAGAGAGCAATTCAAGATGGGTGACACACACAAACAGGCTCTGACACATACATACAAGCTGTCTCTCTCTCTCAAACACACACACACGCACACACACACAAAACCTATAACAACCTGTAACATATGGAAACACACCCCCCGGTAAAGGCAGAGAGACACGCAACACATAGATATATACTACAGATATATACATAAATAGACACAGGTTAGACACAAAATATACACACACACACAAAGATAGACACACAGAGAGTCACACACACATAAAACATTCTCCCACTCCCACCCTCATTCAAATTTAGGTTTCTTCTATCCATCTTCGTCATGTGTTTAACGAAGTGAGAGGAAGCATCCCTGCAGCTCTGCACACCATCAAGTCCAACCACTGATCCAAGGGAGAGCATTAAGACACTGACAGCTCTTGGAGAATGCAGACTCATGCATCAACGTCAGCTGAAAGCAGCTCCTTGGTACTCTCTCAAGGGATGACTTTCACAGGGAGAGGTTATCACACAGAAGAGTCTAAAACACTTCTATTGGTGACAATGCTCACACATTCCCATACACCAATAAATAAAAAACACACACACAGACACAAAACACGGACACACACACACACACACACTCACACTCACACTCACACACACACACACACACACACACACACACACACACACACACACACACACACACACACACACACACACACACACTCACACTCACACTCACACACACACACACACACACACACACACACACACACACACACACACACACACACACACACACACACTCACTCACACTCACACTCACACTGAAGTTGTCCTCCAGTGTGGCCACGGTGGTCTGGGTGGGGTGGCTGACGAGTATGACCTGTTGAGCGGAGGTGACTGGTTGCCCTTGGAGACCCTGGTCACTCATGACACTGGTGAACTGCTGGCTTTGCTAATGCCAGGAGAAAGACAGAGAATCGGGTGATACACTCACTATGCACTAGGTTGAGCTTGTACACGCGTGTGTGTGCGTATGTGTATGTGTGTACCTGCGAGCTCAGGTGGAGCGCGAATGTATGTGTGTATGTGCGTCTGCATGTGTGTGTGTGTGTGTGAGTGTACCTGTGCGTTGAGGTTGAGCGTGACCGTGTCCAGCATCTGAGGGTCTGCCAATGTGAGAGTCACGCTCCCATCGCTGGCCATACCCGCTGATGACATCACCAGGCTCTGGGTCACGGCGGTGTGTGATAGGGAGGTGCAAGGAGGCAGGCTGGTGACTGACAGGAGACACACCCACACAGCAGATTAGACCAATCACACCCACACCCAAGGAGTGACACAATCACCTGTCCAGAGCAAAAACTAGCAAGCTAACTACCTAAAAGGTATGCAAAAACACCACCCAGAACAGCCCAGTTGACACTGATATAAGCTTACCAACACACTAACTGGTGTCTTTTGGCAGTATAGCTGGTAATGTCATGCTGTGAAAGCTTTTCTTCCATTTTTGCAGGTTGTTCCAGCCCACAGCACAGAACTTCATAGGGCATTTCCTGGATGTCTAGTGGGGAAGGCACAGGTTTCTAATCTGTCCTTCACATGACCATATGCCATCGAAATACATTTTGAGAAAGGAACCCTATAAAACCAAATCTCAAAAAGTGAAAAATTGTTTCATAGTTTTTAAAGATGCAGACTGTGATTCTGGCTTAAGTCTGTTGATATTTGAGTTCAACATCCAATCAAATGACTGCCCTCCCTTTTGTGCTCCTGAAGCAATGTGATGATTGGCTTAAACTGTTTATGGCTCAGTCCGAGTTAGTCGCCAGAACTGTATATGAACACACATTGAGCAGAGAACACACACTACAGGACAGTGAGGAGCAATTTGGTCAATTTCACAAAAAGTGTATCGCCTTAGAATTGCGTACTGTAGCTTTAACCCTGCTGTTTAATTCCTTCCACTGTCCTCTTCAATCGAGAGGCAGCCATTTTTCAGAATAGACTAATAAGTTGATGACTCATGCAGTGAGTGTAATGACCATCAACCTCACGCCTACCTTTTCAAATCCATAATGTGTACAATGGCCCCAAACAAAACACTTGCTTCAAAGTCTACCAAAACCCTCTTGCCCTCTTCACACATAATACAATGTCAAAAGTTTCTGCCTTTGAAACAAACCAAAAACTCCCAAACAACCTCACATAAAAGCTCTGAACACTAAACTGAAACACAGTTTCTGGAAAGGCTGTACTAGTTGTCAAACATGCATTTATTACATGATACATATGGTCTATGTGTAATGGATCCTAATGAGGGCTTTACAGGAATTTCTAAGTTCTGTTCCAGTTCCTGGGGAACTCTCAGAACTTCAGGTTTTAGGCTGGATACATCACATTCAAGGGCTTTCTTTGTTGAGTCCAAAAACCTAAGACCAATAGTGTGTAATAGCGAGAGGGTTTAGGGGAAACCGGGACAGAGGAGCACAGCTCCCCTTTGATGTGCCTTGAACACCTCCTCCTTACAACAATAGGAACTGAAGCCTGAAAGCCACACAAATCTGTGTCAAGAAAATCTTGGATGTACAAAGCGTGTGTGTGTGTTTGAATGAGTTTGTGAGTGTGTGTGTGTGAATGTGTGTCCGTACTTACCGGACATGGTGGTGTTAGATGGGCTGTGAGGCAGGAGCTGCTCGTTAGTGATGGTGAGGGTGGCACTGCCGGCCTGGGCACTCATGGGTGATGCCAGTCTAATTCCACTGTTCATGTCCGCAGCAGAAGGGCCGCCATGCTGCTGGAGCAGGTCTTGGCCTGCATAGAAGAGCAATATAAAGTTGAACACACACGCACATACACAATCACACACCCACAAACCAACACACACACACACAAACAAACAAACAGTATACACCATTCAGAGTCTCTCCAAACTGATTTTATCAGCAGATCTTGAATCTATGCTTTCTGATGGTTGTTTAAGTGTAAGTATGTACTTCTTGTTGAGAGTGTCTAGCTGCTCAAGTGAACACTGCCGTTGTAATGAGATCAGAGAGCGTGTCTGCAGTTTGATACCACCCTACAGGAGTGAAGTACCTGCGACTGTCTTTGGAAGATAATAAAGAAACTCACAGGGGCTTGGAACCAAGACAAGAACAGGTATGACTAGGCATACACCAAAACACACACACACACACACACACACACACACACACACTCACACACTCACACACTCACACACTCACACACTCACACACTCACACTCACACTCACATTTTTTAGTCAGGCAGGTAAGATTTTGGGCAACTGAAGGTAGGAGTCTTTGAAAGTGTGATGAGATCCGCCTACTTGACAGATCAGTTTTCTTATGTGCACTGACACCTTTGGCATTTGATCCCTCTGTGTGTGTGTGTGTAGCTCCACCTCTGGGGTCGGGTGTGTGTGTGTGTGTGTGTGTGTGTGTGTGTGTGTGTGTGTGTGTGTGTGTGTGTGTGTGTGTGTGTGTGTGTGGCTCCGTGGTCGGGGTGTACAAGGATCCTCTGAAGAGAAGGTAAGCACCTGCTGTAGCTTACTTAAGTGTGCCGTTCAATTTCCCTCGAAGTCACAGCCGTAATTCACATATGCCAGCTACCGCGTACTTATACCCAAAAGTGTTCTCCCAAGTGTGCCCTACTCCATTCAGTGAGCTAGAGCCAAAAAGTAAGTGTGTGTGTGGTGACTGAAGGTTTTCAATTCACAGTCATGTTAATAACGCAACCTTGAATTTTGAATTTGAACAGAGAGGAGGGAGGGATGGAGACACCAAACATGCACACACTCATACCTGAGATGGTGAGAGTGATCTCCTGTGTGTTGTTGGCACTGGGGGCATACCTGAGATGGTGAGAGTGATCTCCTGTGTGTTGTTGGCACTGGGGGCAGCTCCTGCAGCGGAGGCCTGGGCCTGGGCTTGTGCCTGGGCGAGCACCTGCGTCAGGCTGGAGTTATTGATGGTCAGCGTGATCTCCTGCCCGCCGCCCGCTCCAGTCACCAGCCCCGAGGCGCCCATTACATGGGTTAACTCCTGAGAGCCTGCAGGGGGCGACAGGAAGCACTCAGCTAGCACAGAGGAGGAGCAGAATACATAGAAGCTTGGCAAGAGGAGGGATGGCTTGTTGGATGGATGAAGAGTGAGATTTGCCAGAGGGCATGAGGGGGAAAATGCTCCTAGAGATTAATACTACTTCACCAATAGATCGCTTAGAATACCAACGATGAGAATATTTTTGAAAAATAGACTAAAGTACTGCTATGTCATTTAGTGCAAATAATAATAAAATCAGAAATGGACTTTGGATGTTAGTGCAGGCGCTGGGGACGTTCCTGGTTCCATTGGCCTCGATCGATCCATGCCTTTTCACCACCAAGCAAAAATAGTCTATTTGAGCGTGAAAACTACAGCTAGCTAGTCAAATGTAAGCAAAGGATTCAAATCAGTATATTGTCGTATTTTACAGGACCCTAAACAAAATAGATCCTAGAAATATTACAAGTAAGAATGCAATTACAGGAGCTACTGTTGAAGGATGGAGGGACACTCCCAGGCTGACTAAATGAAGTGACGAACAAGTTGCGATTATATAAATTGCAGGTAAATAACACATATAATATAATATAATATAATATATTAATACATTAGTGTGAAGAAAAGGGCAGATTCCTGTTCTGCTGCACCCAGTTCTTAATGGTTGGAAGGTCTGACTTCTGCTGTAACAAAGTCGGTAAATTTGATTTATTCTCTTCGATTTTCTTTTCAAACCGCACGCTGGATGAATTGGACACCAAAACCAAAGAGAGGTTCTGTATGAATGAGTGCGGAAGGACTGTAGAACCACTGTGAAGCCTGATATCAAGGGTCATTAATTCCCCATAACATTTACCCAAAAATGTATCCATATTTCTCCTTTGGAAAACAACTGTCACCTTATTAGATCTGATCAATTCAGTTCTGGTTCATGTTTCTGATTATGTGACACAATATGCAACACTGACACTGATGTAATGGCAGTATGTCTGGTGTCATCATCTAATCATCATCATCATCATCATCATCATCACGTCATCGGACAGTCTGAGGAGGTCCTTTGTCCCCAGGGCCATTCAGCTTTACACGGCTTCTCATCTCATCTCATTACTTCACCAACCCACTGTCCATCCCTTTACTGGCTATACTAGCCCCTTGCACAAACTTAACCTATTATATTCTGCATATCTCTTTGCACTATCCACACACACACAAGCACAAGAACACTATCTTTTTTGCACCATCCACACAAGCAGCACAAAAAACACTTTCCATCTTCACTGTCACAATCAATGCATATTGTACCAAAGGGTCAGACCCATTCTTGTATCTGTAAAAACCCCACTCCTTGTGAACATGCTCGCCCTATGTGTATGTTATTTATGTACAGTACCAGTCAAAAGTTTGGACACACCTTCTAATTTTTTGAGAAGTTTCTTCTTTACTTTTATTATTTTTGACATGGTAGATAACACTTTTTTTGTTAAGTACATCATTCCATATGTGTTCTTTCGTAGTTTAAATGTCTTCAGTATTAATCTACCATTGGAAATATTGAAAGTAAAGAAAAAAAGGTGTCCAAACTTTTGACTGGTACTGTATGTGTGGCGGTGAGTTGTATAAGTGTATACAACTGGATGACCTAAATTTCCCTCAGGATGAATAAAGTATCCATCTATCTATCTATCTATCTATCTATCTATCTATCTATCTATCTATCTATCTGCATCATAATAAGTGTACCCATTGTCACCCCCACTCACCTGAGGCATCCTGCTCAGTCATGCCGGTAATGGTGACGTTGCCGGGGATGGGAGACTGTAGTGCCAGGCTGGTGAGGGGGTGCAGGACCACGTTGCCGGACACCGAAGAGTCACCGGTGGCCATGAGATGGGGACCAGTGTGCTGGCTGAGGCCATGGTCGCCAGTGACGGCATGGGACAACAGCCCCCCCTGCTGGAGGGTCTGCTGAAGGATGCTAGGGTCAATCTGGAGGTGCGGGAGGGAACCAGAGATGGAGATATGGTTGAATTGATAGAAGCAGGAGAAGTATAGGTTGTATAGGTATTGTATAGGTTCAGGGTGTGGTGACTGCCCATAGCCCAGTGTTTCTTCTTCCGAGCCAAATCCGGGCGAGCTAAAGTGTGCCAAGGCCATTTCCATTGTCACCTCTGGGCTTGATCATGCATCATACATCAGATTGGATGATCATTAATGCTAATTTATTGCATGGAACGGCCATATGTTAGCCCACACAAATCCCTTCTTGCCCTGACATGTTATGAATAACCTTGCGTTAACGTTTTCTATTCTCTCTTGAGTATTGTTAATGACGTGCATACAGTCGTATGAAAAGCAGAAACATTTCGAATTGTGCACCTACCAGAGTACTACCAATTACAAATTATGGTAAGAAATTACCAAAAAAGTGAGCCCCGGTTGGCCTGCAGTGGCCCGATAGTGGAATCACGGCTACTGTGGGTTCAACAGACTCTCTGCCTAGGTGACACTCCCCAGCCCTTTGTAGGTTGGCAGCATTTGCAACAGGCTACTAGATTCCTCCTTATCTGTGTTATTCAAGCTCTTTACAAGGAACCATGTCTGCCTTTCACATTTTAATGAACAGTAATACACGACTGCCTGACATGTTCATGTCTATGTAAAACACTCTAATAATGAACAACAGAGTGGGGAGAAGGTTACGTTGCTGTATCGTTGCGTTACTGCCAACATTATTTGGAAAAAGTCCAGTATATCATCTTGCACTGTTGGTGGTGAAGAAAGCTGATATACTCTCTGCCAGGAACACAAAGACACACAAAAGTAGTGCACACACACACACGCACACACACACACACACACACACACACACACACACACACACACACACACACACACACACACACACACACCTCAAACAGTAGGTTTGTTTGTGTCCATACCTGAAGGGTGATATTGTTGATGTTGCTGCCGTCGATACTGCTGATACCGGAGATACCGGAGATCTGCACGTTTGGGCACACCAGGTTGGCAGGGGTCAGCTGCAGGTGGATGCCCTCCAGAGTGGCAAGACCCTCACCCAGAGACACAGTCAGGTCACCCCCTGCTGATAGAAACACACCATCACACACACACACACACAGAGGTTAAATACACACACAGACATACACACATACACACACACACTCATACTCCTATAATCATGCCAAAGGTTTGCTCCAATATGATCAAATCCACCATGTCAGACACAGTCAGTGAGATAATGGTTGTGAGGTAGTGCTGAAAGACCTCTCACAAACGAAATTCTCCAAAAAAACTAACCATTAGCCAGTACCACCTGGGACATGGTAACTTACGGTCAGTGCCTCGGACACTAAGCACTTAGTCTGCTGTCACTGACCAGTCGTTACCACCATCAACTTATGACTAAGATAATGGCTAAGATCACTTCTAGGATGAGCTCTTCAAACTTAAAGAGGGGACTGGAACTTTTAATCAAACAACTACGTTTGTCTGCTGAAATATTTTCACTAAGTCACATGACTTTAGAAAGCCAATGCAGCGTTAATGCAACACATAACTAAAAGCACCAGGGGCTCCTGAGAGTCTTGTCCCCTGAGAGAGACTGAGGCTCATCTACTTTTTCTACTTTCCGTCTGTCTTTATCTTTCTCTCTCTTTTCACCCATGTCTGGCTGTCCTGGCTGAGATGACATTAATGAGCCGACAGTGAAAGGTGAGGGGAGGAACTGGCAGCTCTGGCTCATGGAGATAAGATGAGAGAGGTGGGAGAAATGAACAGACCCTTTTCAGCCGTCCCGCTCAGGAGTGGGAATAATCAATCTCTCTCTCTTTCTGAGGTAAAGGGCTGCCCTCTCAGAGACATAAAACGTCCCCCCTCTATCTCTGTTTCCCCTGTAATGGCTGTCCTCATTCCCTCCGCCGCTCACTCGCTCACTCTCTCCCTCTCTCCCCATCTCAATTGACAGGAAATTCATTTCACGGCTGTTTTGTTTTTCCAGAGCGAGTGGGATGTCATCAAAATGAAGCCATCCCAAACCCACTAAAACTCTCCGTGGAGTGAGAGAAAGACAAAAAAAAAAGAAATCATCCCCCTCATGACCATTCCATCCACATCCATGCCTGAGGCTCAACTGTCAGTTAAACAAAAAGAAAACCCCTCCAAAAGAGCCGTGTGGTTTTAAAATAAACACACATCACCGCGTGTGGGGTGGGGTGGGGTGGGGGGGATGCTGTGGGGGGGTTCTTTACTGCACATGCACATGTTCTTGGCACCGCGCCTCATGCCTTGTTCGTTCTTGTTTGCTTCAAAGCAGCACTTGAACACGTGACCCAACACTTCCTGAACACAGCGTGTACATGTGTCACTTCAACACATTCAGCATGGGGTGCACCACAGGGAGATCAGGCTGCTCTGAGCCAGGCAGACAGCCTGATCCTGCAGACACATGTTTGGACAGGGGAGCTCAAACAGAGCTGGGAGCTAGCTGTCTGCTGGGGTTACTACTGAGAGAATCAACTTAATGCTTGTTAAGCAGTTGAGGGAGTCTGAGGGAGTCGTTGCTTATGTGTGTGAGTGTATGCATGCATGTGTGTGTGTGTGTGTGTGTGTGTGTGTGTGTGTGTGTGTGTGTGTGTGTGTGTGTGTGTGTGTGTGTGTGTGTGTGTGTGTGTGAGAGCGTGTGCGTGTGCGTGTGCGTGTGCGTGTGCGTGTGCGTGTGCGTGCATATGTGTGAGCACAGGTTAGCGTGTGAGAAATGGATGAAGGTGATGCACAAAGCATGCAGTTGGGCCAGGCAACAAGTCCAATATATTTCATTCTGTTTCACGTTCTCTATCTCTGTCCTTTCTTCCTCTGTGCAGCTTACTAAGGCTAGGGCTCTGGACACCAAAGTACAAGAACGATGCAGGAAGACAAAGCCTTTTCTGGTAAGCCATATTCTGAGAGTGAAACTCTTTTTCTAGAATGTCTACAGGGGCGCCCTTGACGATGACATAATGAACTCTGACCCTTACCTGACATGGTAGCGGGTAAGAAGGCCTGGCCAACCAGGCCTGACTGCTGCAGATTCTGGTCGTACTGGCCAGTGAGAACCGAGTTGCTGGGGATGTAGATGCTTTGGTCTACGCTGGAGGTCTGGAGCAGGCCCACGGGTGGAAGGGTGTCTGCCTGCGCCCCTCCTGCAGCCTGCTGCGACGCCTGGTTGGCATCGCTCTCCGTGGCGTGATGCCTCCCAGCGTGGCGGTCCGAGCTACGCTTGCCCCTCCTGCCCTCGGAGCTGGGCCGCAGGTGGCTCTGGATGTGGGTCTTGCGGTGGCCGGACGTGCGGAAGCGGAGGTCGCAGAAGGGGCACTTGAAGGGCTTGGAGCCCGTGTGCAGGCGCATGTGCACTTTCAGGCTGCCTTTAGTGGAGAAGGACGTGTTGCACATGTGGCAGCCAAACAGCTTCTGACCTGCAGACACCAGACCACATCAGAGCTTAATGCACACACACATCACACAGGAGCAGCCTTTCGCTGTGGAACACTGGAAATGGACTGCTATTAGTTTGGGATGCTAAGGGTTTTGGAGGTAATCCCACTGTAACTGCTGGAATGGAAACTGTTGGAGAGCAGATTAGGCTCCTCTGGTTTCTCTGTTTAGACTGTTCAAATGTACTGAGTTGCACTGTTATCACAAAAAAAAGACAATAAACTGGACGCAGGAGATGAGACATGAACATTGAAAAATGTACAACTTAATGGATGAGTTTGTGTGATCCAGCAGCTACATGGAGCATATGGTGCCATTACAGATGAGAAGACACTGAGACAATTTGCACAAAACTGAACCTGTTGATCTGACCTGCTCAGAGGTGACAGACCTACAGACATGTGATTTGACCAGCTCAGAGGTGACAGAACAACAGACTATGACAAGAAGGTAAAACAATGCAGATTCTACACCTTACCACAGCACATTCAACCACATGGCTATCACATGGTTTATTTCATTATTATTGGAGACGAGAAATACTTTTCTGACTGACCAGCAGGTGTCCATTCATACTCTATAATGGGACATCTATGAAGTATACTGTATCTGGTTAATCACCGTTCTATATCAATGCTCTGGAAACTTTGACTGGTAACTATTACAACCATAGTAAAGGGTTGATTGAAAAGATGCCCATGGCTGGATAGTACTACAGTGAGTGTGTAATCAGGCAAGCTAATTGAATGAACAAAATAAAGGTATTCTGTCATTCTGCCAAGAGGTGTCAGTGTGATGAATTCTGTGGTAAAATAACATATTATCTGGAGAACTTGCAAGCTGGCAAGCATTCAATCAAAAAGAGCTAGCAAGCTAAAGTATTTGGGCTTAGCAACACTGGAACTGTAACCAAGCAATCTACCCACCATTATCCTTGTACTTGACTAAAGAAAATAGTACGACAAACTAAACAGGTTACCTTCTTTATATGACACTGAAAATCGGTAAGCCTTCACAGTTTAGATAATTAAGGATTTGTTATGGCAGAGGCACCTATTTATTTCTATCTGAAAAAATACCATTATAGATCGATAGTCATAGGGAGCATTTTCTAATCATCGATGCATGAAAAAGGCATTGATCCTGATCCTATCAATACGTTTATCAATCCATCAATGCACCTACTAACCTGTGTGTGTTTTCACATGGCAGTCCAACGTGGACTTCACTGTGAAGCACTTCCCACAGTCTTCACACTTGTAGGGCTTCTCTCCGGTATGGATCCGAATGTGCCTGCAAAAGCAAACACACACGCAGGAGCACACAAAAATCATCATCAACAGCTGTGTGTGCATCTGTCTGTGGCGTGAAAAAACATATCAACTCTTCTTTGTTCCAGTCTCAACTACTCCAGTCTTTGCAGTACATCAGTACTTGTGTGTTTTGATTAATAAAAGACAGGAACATACACCACTGTTTGTAGCTGGGGAATTCAATTGCACTACTCTGCAGTCATCATCCTCTAACACAACTCTTGCTGAAAAACCTCTGACAAAATGCAGTCAATGTATTAGACGGAGGAGATAAACAAGGGGGAAAAAAGAACCAGAAAAAAGGCCAACAACAAATAAATGAGCGGGTTGAAGGTCTATTTGAGGAAACAGAATAAAACCTTTCTACTCTAACCACTAAGCACAAAGCAATGTCTGAGGTAACAGGCTAACACATGGTAAGTTAGAGTGTTGTTGGGATGGGTTGAGCACACAAACTGTGGGTTTCATAACAAATCAGTGACTTGACTGCAGCACTTATGCAAGGGAGCGGGGGTAGGGGTGGTGTGGGGTGGCATCATGTCATTTAGAGTAGACAGGAGGCTGAGCAATCAGAGCCTTGACTGCTGAAACACAGTGGGGGTACAGCAGTCTCTGACAGCTCACAGGGTGCAATTTAACACAGCGATAAGGACCTGTTGGCGGTGGGGCTACCGGAATAGGACTAAAGAGGGGGAGAGGAGCAGAAAGAGCCATGGACATAGGACAGACAGACACAAAGACAGACAGACGGACGGACGGACGGACGGACACAGACAGACAGACAGACAGACAGACAGACAGACAGACAGACAGAGACAGTGAAACAAAACAAACAACACAGACAGAGACCACGTGAGCTACCTGACAAGGTCACTGGGCTTCTTGAAGCTCTTGGGGCAGAAGTTGCAACGGTTGGCAAACTTGGGCTCGGTCTCCAGCTCCACGGCCTTGTCCTTGATCTCGCTAATGCGGTCACGCTCGGCGGCGGACTGGGCGAGAACCTTCTCCGACAGGGTGGCAGCGTCGTCCGGCTCCCGCTTGGCCAGCTCAGCCGCCTGCTCCTCGGTGAAGGTGATGATGCCGGCGCGGTTCCTTTTAGTACCGCGCTCATAACCATCGTCCTCCTCACATTCTTCCTCCCCCAGTACTGTGATGGTATGACAGTAAATACTACATTTACAGACTACTATGAGGCTCCTCAATGATAGTTCAGGACAAAGGGTAAAGAAAGACTACTGATTACTGAAACAATACAACAAATGACAAATTAAATGTCATAGAACCCCATATCCATTTTAGATAAAGACAGAGGAAGAAAAGTCTGGGGAGGAATATAACGGTTTCTGTGGATCTGTGGAACCCTCTCTTGAAACAGTGAGGTTTGATTTTTCTTAAGCTTATTCTTCTATGACTGTTATAACATGAGTCTATACTACCTCTGGATCCCATGGCGTGATCTTTCTTCAGATGCTTCCTACACAGCAGGCTGGTACGGAAGGTCTCTTCACACATGTGGCACTTGAAGGGCTTCATGTTGAGGTGGATGATGGTGTGGCGGATCAGGCTGCCATTGGTGGTGAAGGAGGCATCACACACATTGCACTTGAAGGCTTTTACTCCTGCCAGGAGGGGGATTCAAAGAAACACAAACAGATTGACCGAGATGGAAGCAGAGAAATGGAAATAAAATAAGATGTGCGACTTGAGCGAAAAAACTAAATTAAAACGTAAAACAAATTAAGATGTTTAACACACTAAACTAAAAAGTCGTAAGCATGTTTTTTCAACCTGACCACTAAGCGCATCTTACCCGTGTGTGTGTTGAGGTGGGACTTGAGCACCCCGGCTGAGACGAAGCTGCGCCCACACAGGTTGCACCGGTAGGGCTTCTCGCCCGTGTGTGAGCGCACGTGCTGCTTCAGGTGGCTGGATTTCTTGAAGCCTTTATTGCAGATATTACACCTGAGACCAAAAGAGCACAGGGTCAAATAATACTCTCCTTTCCTGCTCTGCCATGACATGTCTTAGCCATTTAGAGGACAGTGAGCCAAGCATATCACTGTCAGTAACTGAGAATCAAAGCTGTCAATATATCCACTCATGGGAGAAAATTAGCTGAATTGCTTAAAAAGGCATTACAGAGTTTCTGCCTAAGACTAGCAATAAAGCTAGCTAACAGCAAACAGAAGTGCCTTGTAAATGCCACCAACATCATAGTTGGTAATGCTAAAAGCTCTCTGTTCCCCAGGCAACAGTCAAACTTTCTGGGTCGGACACTGGACAACAGGACAATGCGGGTGCACCTGCCAGACAAACGTCAGGTATTCCGTTCACTCTTCCGTGACGCTATTTTGGCTAGTTGCACATATAAGCAGCAGCTTATGTCAAAAGCTTCTGGGGCTACTGGCTCCAGCAGCGGCTGCAGTACCACTGGGGCTTCAAAAATTAGTTTTTGAAGCAGTGAGTCTATCCCAAGAAGAATTGAAACAGGCTGCTGGCTGTGTCACAAGAATGTTGGCGAGTTATCTCCCTGTGTAGAAACGTCAGTGTATTGAGATGCAGTGTGCTCTTATTGTCTGTCACATGCAGGTTTAGTCAACTGATTCCTAGCTTTATGGCTGGGGGCAGACGCATCTTCACATCACTGGCTAGAACTGCTGACAGTGTATCTCACCCTGAAGGACTTCTTACCATTACTTACGAGTCTCACATAGTAGTCAGAACAAACAGTATAGCCTATAGAAACTGCCAGGGGGGACTGCACTTGCCTTAAATGCATCAGTTGGCTCTGAGATTTCTGTTGTAACACGAGACACCTTATTCATTTCACTTTGAGCAGTTTGTCTACCTGGTGTAATGAATCGTGGCGTGGATCTCCTCTCCAGAGGACGTCCGAGTGCCACAGTGTGTACAGTTTGTGAAGAAAAACATTGGCTGATTCTGGTTTGCCCCCCCCCATTGGTCAAGTCAGCCAAGGCTTGTGTTCCTAATTTTGATGGGGATCTGTGGGATCTGTTGATATGCAGAGAACAATCTGAGTTCGAGGGCACCGTCCCTTAAACGATCAACGGCCAACATGGCCGTATGAAAGAGAGCATTGGGTTACATATTTAACCTCAGTTCTCTGAAGGAGCAAATGAGACGTCACCTTCCTTTGCCTCACTGTCCACTTCAATTTGCTTCAAGTGGGTGAGACAAGGATGCACCGTGCCAGCACACTAAATGAATTGGTTACAACACCAACTTTACATAAGAATGAATACAATTAAAGCTCCCCATGCTAATACATCAGTGTTCCATGTTGCCTCTTTAATTATGGGCTTTTTAGCCTTTATTTGGATATGACAGTGAAGTACTTTGGACAGGAAGTGGGGCGGAGTGAAGAAATGGGGAGAGGATCGGGAAACGACAGCAGGCCGGAATCGAACCTGTGTCCCTGCGGGCATTGTAGCCCGTTAATGGGGAGCTTATTGGCTCTCGTCACAGTGCCCCCCTCCATTTTGCCTCTTTAACAGATTCCAGGCAACTATCTCATTGCTTTCGTGATCAAGTGTCAAGGTATGCTACAACACTTGTCCTTGAGCTTTTGAAAGTTCTTTCAAAGACAAACATAAATAAAACAAGGTCCTTTCTTCATCTGCTCATAAAACCTCTCCCATCCCCTTTCTTGCTTGCTTGCTTTTTGCTTTCGGCAAGATCAGGGAGAGCTATCCTTCAGATGTGAGTGACGCAGCCTCATCACTGATGACAGATCAGGGAGAGCTATCCTTCAGATGTGACGCAGCCTCATCGCTGATGACAGCTCGGGGAGGAAAGGGGAACATGATGAGACAGCTAATTGAAGCAACAACCTGAGGAGAGCAAGAACAGGAACACAGGAAATGAACGGAAGAAACCTTTCTTACACTCTTTCAAAGAGCCCTGTCGGACAAGGAACTGAATGACCGCCCAACAGCCTGAATTTGTGGAAGTGCGGATGAAAAAGTTAGCGTTAGCTGTAAGTGTACATTGTAAATGTAGTCTCTTACAGGCTTTTTGATTTTTTTTTTGAAACACCAACAACAAAGAGTTGAAGAAAGATAGTATCCATACACTCCAAAGCCTTGGTATGTAAGACAGCTACGGTGAGGGCAAAGACACGAGACCATACTGTGTGTTCTTCTGAACGATAAAATGTCAACCTAAGCCAGCGGTTGACAATAAGATGAAATATGAACACCACACCTCATGAGTAGAATGTATAACAGCCAATGATAACCTTTGGATGGTGACTTTCCTATATACACCTGTAATGTAATTGACAGGCAACATATCATGTCACCAAATGAGCTGACAGGTAGTTGGGGGGAAAAAATAATGTTTTTTTTTTACAGATGGGCCTGGTATGAAAACACATCTATATGCACGCACACACACACACACCTGTAAGCCCTCTTGATCTCTTCGCCCTCATCCTGATAGTCTTGTCTGGCAGAGAGCTGCAGCTCCCCTTGGGACGCCTCATGAAGCAGACCATCGGCCTGGGAAACATACAAGACAGCCCAGTGGCAGTGAAGAGCAGGAGATTACCATGTATGTGTGTGTATGTATGTGTGACAGGAAAAATGTGTATGCACAATGATGACTGTGGTAGTGTGTGTGAGTGGTAGTGTGTGTGTGTGTGTGTGTGTGTGTGTGTGTGTGTGTGTGTGTGTGTGTGTGTGTGAGAGTGAGAGTGAGAGTGTGTGCGTGTGCGTGTGCGTGTGCGTGTGCGTGTGCGTGTGAGTGTTTGTGTGTAAGAGAGACTCACCACCTCAGCATTGGACACATGCAGCAGGTTCTGTGGGTGGTAGCTGGAGGAGAGGGCCTGTGACTCTAGCGTGCTGGAGTCCTGAAGCTGCTGCACTGTGGAGTACTGAGAGGCACTGAAGCCCTCTGCTATGGTGAAACCTACAGGGGACCACCGTTCACAATTAGATATAACACCACAACAGCGGCTTCATATCAGTTCATTATCACTGATATTATACAGTGTGTGTGTGTGTGCGTGTGTGTGTGTGTGTGTGTGACAGAGAGAGAGAGAGAGAGACAGACAGGGAGTAAGAGGGAGGGAGGGAAAGCACACTAAAATCTCCACTATGGTGAAGAATCACAACGAAACCCACTCCAGCCAGTAATTCCCTTATCAAATCCAAATGTATGTAGTATGCACCAATCACAACAAACTCCCTGTCTTGTTACACACACACACACACACACACACACACACACACACACACACACACACACACACACACACACACACACACACACAGCCTTCTAGGCTCCTGGCCCTCCCCTGACCTTCACAGACTCGAGCATGATCACTGTTAATGCCCACACTGACCCTTCCCTTACACTGGCCAGTTAGCAATGGTATGGATCTACAGCCCAGACCTAAAGGCCAGTACAGCTTTTAATGACGGTTAACAACATTTGCAAATGCTAACCATTTGTCAGCATAGGTCATCTTCCCTCAAACCCCATCAATATAAATACAACAGCAGTGTGAGATTCTGATAGATGCGAGCATTAGCTACAAACAAATGGCAAATAGCTTGCCTCTTTCCTTTAGACCTCCAAGCAGAGCCCATCCCTCAGTGTGGACCTATAGTATGCTGCACCAAAATGATTTAGTCAAATCCTTGCAAATAATGTGCAACTGGCTGAGAGTAGGCAAAACTCTAATGACTGGATAGAGAGCCTTGGGCAGGTCCTTATTGTGAATCCCCCTCAGACCATCTGCTTAATTGGTAGCTCTCCCAATGTCCAGGGATTTACCCTAATGTAAACGAAAAAGTGTCCTGGTTTGCATACCACCGCTTTAATACTAGCATAAACATGCCAAGTGAATTTCCTCAGAGGGTCTATATTGGTGACGTGTCTGCATCTTTTGGAATTATCCACACATCCACAATGGACACAACAGGCTTTTGCTACCAATAGATCACTGTACAATATGACAAAGCATCCATCACGTATGAGGACTGCATCCACGTGTGGACTGACACACAAACAGGTGTACCAGTGAGTGCTCTGCCAAATGCTAAGGTGTCAAACAGTAATTGCCAGACATTAGCATAATAACTCACTGCATTTATAAGACAGGGAGAAAGGGAGAATAGGTGTCAGCTGCATCTGTTTGTGGCAAACAGCTTTAATTTGAGTTCAGGCCACGCACACAGGTGCAGGAGGGGAGCTGCAGGAGGGGAGGTGTAGGAGGGGAGGTGCAGGGGGGAAGTGCAGGAGGGGAGGTGCAGGCGGGAAGTGCAGGAGGGGAGGTGCAGGGGGGAGGTGCAGGGGGGGAGTGCAGGAGGGGAGGTGCAGGCGGGAGGTGTAGGGGGGGAGCGGCAGGAGGGGAGGTGCAGGGGGGAGCTGTAGGGGGGAGGTGCAGGGGGGGGGAGGTGCAGGAGGGGAGATGCAGTGGAGTTACACGACGAGAGCAGTGAGAGGGACAGAGATGGACCGTATCCCACGCCATGACTAGACCAATCCAGATAGAGGAAAGGAGAGGAAGCCCATGGAGCGAGCAAGATAAGATACAATCAGTGGAGGTAGTCTAAAACAAGCATCCCTCCCAATCCATCAATGTCAAGCGCTCACCCCCTCACCCCCTCTCAGCACAATGAGGAGTGATATCTGACAGACAGATGGCTATTGTCATTGAGCCTGGCAAAGGCAGACGCGGCACCACTGTTTACACAAGAGAGTTGTGCCCTGGGCATGAAGTTCTACGTGATCCACTGCGTGTGCTGTGGGCCAGGGCTGCCTGTATGAGGTTGGGGAGGCCGCACTAATGGAACAGAGTGAGTCATGTTTTGTATTAGAGCTCTGGGAGGAACACCTTATTGGATTTGTGTTGTTTCAAAGGGAGATGGGGAGAGGGATATGACAGAGAGACAAACAGTGAATAACAGGAGGATAAAACATGGGGATGAAGAGAATCAGAGAAGAGAATCACAGAGGAGAGCTAGATCACAAGCCAGTGAGTGAGTGACCATGCAAGTGCACAGCGTGCAAGTTTGTGTGTATTGTGTGTGTGTGGGTGCATGTGTACTTGTGTGTTTGAGTGCGTGTGTGTGTGTGTGTGTGTGTGTGTGTGTGTGTGTGTGTGTGTGTGTGTGTGTGGGTGTGTGTGCGTGTGCGTGTGTGTGAGTGCATGTGTGTGTGTGTGCGTGCGTGCGTGCGTGCGTGTGTGCGTGTACAAGTGCATGTGGGTATGTGTATCACCTTGAGAGAGTGCGGGCTGGTCATAGACAGGCTGGGGCAGGGCTGAGGGGTCGTACTGACCCATGTTCTGGGGGAGGGTGTGCTGTGGCGCCACAAACTGGTCTGCAGGGGAACACAGGAGACAACACACCACATGGAAATTGAGAAAGCAAAACAAGGGCATCATAGCGATTGTGCAGAACCTCGTATTCTACATTTCACACTAAAACAGTTAAGGAGATGTTGAGTGTGACGGTGGCAAACTGCAACTGAGACTAACATTGGTAAGCTAGACAGTTAGGCTATGTCCAATTCATTTCTGAATGAAAGCAACAAACAGTGGCTGACTCCAGTGGGTTTTAATGTGCTATTGGACGTGTATTATTATGAAACATTTTCCCATGGAACCGCCACAAAACAATCCCTGAAAAACAGATCTAACAATGTGGACCAGAGTAAACACAATTATTTACCAAGGGGGACCTTTCTGCATTGTTCCTTCATGTCATGTCGACCTTTCCAGCTAGCAAATGTGCTGACGCTGAACGAGTGGAATGCTGAGGGGTACTGGGTAAGCTTTTGGCAATACGTCCTTTGGATGGCTACTGGCCTCGTGGCCTTTCAAGAAGAAGCCTTTGCTGCAAATGAGTGTCGCTGTGTATGACCACTTGCAAAACTGAACTCAGGTTCTCCGTCTCTTGCTTCTTCTCAACCCACGTGCCTTTATCTGCACTTCTTTTGAGAGAAGAAGAAGAAAGAAGTAGAAGAAGCAAGGGATGTTTTCTCACACTCAAAGTCCTCCAGGATTCTGTGCTCTTCCTCTTCATTGACAGGCTCCTTTAAGTGCAATGCCATCAGAGTTTAAGGTCAGTCCTTTAAAGTGGAACCATATTCTCTGAGGCTACAGGCTGCAGCCACACCTCATTCACACCACATTCCTCCTGCATTGCAATGGGTTTCCAACCTTCCTAGTGTCTACATTAAATATGCAAGGAAAGAATGAATCTGACACATTCTAACAACACTATGGATCACATTTTCACATCTTCAGGTGTGATGGGACCGATTATTTGATTCTTTGTTTTATGGTTCTGAATAATGTAAATAAATGAAATATCTGAAACCGACAAACAAGCTGAGCATATAGGCTAACAATCATGTCTTCAGATAACTCATTTAAGGCCTGTCAGCAATTTTAGCTGCTGATTACTCAACTTTAGCAATAGTCTGCAATAAGCTGCTTATGAACACATTATCCGTCATATCTTTTGAGACTCAATTCAAGTATTAAAGTAAACACCTTAAGAGTTCACTTTCTTCTTTTTCTGTCTCTTGTGTATCATTAGGGGGGAGCACACGTACATTCAAAGTTTTGGAGATGGAAAGTTTAAGAGAGCTTCAAACAGCCTTCACATGGCATTAACACAACCCTGATTTGTCTGTCTTCCTCAGAAAAACACCTGGCGGCTGTTGACCCAACCAAGGCCGAGTGAGAGCCTTTGAATGACTTCACTTGAAACAGAATAAATAAAACAGGCAATGTTACATTCCATGAGGCCATGTGATGCCCATCACTCACCTCACCGCACCACTTCTGTTTGCTATGGCCTGTTTGGTAACCCATGAACACATAGACATGCACGCACATACGCAAACACATGCACGCACGCACGCACACATGCACGCCTGCGCCCCCCCGCCACACAAACACACACACACACTGTTCTGGTTATTGCCTACAGGCAAGAGAAGATTGCCTCATTCTGACTCCAGAAGCAGAGCTCTTGCTCAAATCTACTTCACTGTATGTTTTTGAATCTGTTCTAATCAATTATACTCTCTACTCTCACCACAGCCTAAAAGAATAGCAGAGAAGATCAACAACGGCACCTGCAATAAAAGGCATATTTACTGGATCCTAAATCCATGGTAGTGTCATGTTGTTTTGTCATAGTACTATTCTCACGGATCTTACCATCGTCCTGCACCAGGCCTTCTTGGCTCAGCGTGGTCTGCAGCGCCACCTGCTGGGGGCCCCCCACCACCTCCAGCATGGCCTGCTGCTCCGACCCCACTCCAGAAGGTGGAGGCTGGAGCGTGCCGCCCTCGATCTCCACCTGCATGTCATGGGCCACCGCTGAGGTGGGGTCCCCCATGTGGTCCTCCAGCGAGGGGCCGTCTGAGGGGCCCTGTTGCTGGAGCTGCTGGGCCAGCTCGTACCTGCAAAGCCGATCAATTATGTGATCAATGTGTGTGATCAATTATTACTATCAACTCATTGTTAGCACACTTTTGGTGTGATCAGTTTCTGCAATCGCCATGACTGATTATGCTCTTTTGGTTTTTACTCTGAGCAAATAAACTGGATCATGCTGATATCTAGTTTAATATCAGTGCAAACTGCACCTTTTGCGCAATCAATTTCTGCAGTCAATTTCAGATCAATTGTTTTCAATTGTTTTTGTTTTTGCTCTTTGCCAATACACTGGATCATATTGATCCATACTGAAATGATGAGATGGTGTGTGACTGTGCAAAGTCTACATTTCCCTTTTGTACTGACAGCATGTAGGCGGGGATTTCAGCTATCAGCTCATTTCTCCACAGAGAATATCACACTACATAAAACTATATTTTACATCAGAAGACAAGAATCCATGGAATAGGCGATCACAGCGATTGAGGAAGACCTAGCTACAGCAGATTTAAGTCATGGAGGCATGGAACATGAAATACCTCCCTGCCAAACTGACCAGCTATCAATGCGAGAGGACTGCCTGTGCGGGCGTACCTGTGTGTTTTCATGTGCTTCCTGCAGTTGGGCGAGGACTTGAAGGTCTTCTGGCAGTAGGGGCACATGTAGGGTCGGAGGTCGCTGTGGGTGGTCATGTGCCGGCGCAGGCTGCCGCTGGTGGTGAAGGTGGTGTCGCAGATCAGGCACTTGTAGGCCTTGAGGCCGGAGTGGGTGCGGATGTGGGCCTTCAGGACCCCAGAGGAGGCGAAGCCCTTGCTGCACTGCACACACTTGTAGGGGCGCTCTCCCGTGTGGGACCTTGGGGACGCGAGAGGGGAACACAGTGGTATTGGTCAGCATGAAGCAAAGGGAAAAGTGGCTCCTGTACAACATTCTGACATGTGGATTAGGCTGTTCATCCAGCTCTGGATAGTCTCACCTGTGCATTGTCCTTCAGTCATTTTTACACAAGGCTACAACCCCAAAGTTCTCTGAAGCTCTCTGAGCTCTTGGTTCAAAGGACGTACACAGATAAAATGTCATTATTATTATTTAAAATCTGCCATTATCCAATGTGAACTTTAACATTTTATCATCATCTATGCATGGGACATGACCAAATGACTGATACGATGATCTAACTGTTCTGCAACACAGCAGCCTGCATACTGAGTTTGTTTTAGAACGTCTCATAATAAAATAATTACATTTGTGCTTATGTGATTCATTACAATAATTACATTTACGCTACCTGTGATTCTAGGGTGGTATTTAAAGCTCTGCGTTGGCCCCTGATAACCCACTTGAGTGTGCCCTTTTGTGTGAAAACAATGGTGAAATTTCCCAATACACAAAACACACTGGCAGAATTGAGCAGAGACTGAGAGTATGGATCTGATCTGTAAATGTTAGGAGTTAAGGGGCCTAGTCCTCTGAGGACACACAGTCTGCCTTTGGATTTGGGGGGAGGTGGGGGCACATCAATCGCCCTCGCTGAGAGAATAATTGTCACGGCAAAGGTTCTTACCAGGATGGCTGTCATAATCTTTAAGGTTAAGTTATGAGGGATTTTATTGGGGTCTCTTTTGTCACTCTTTTCCATTTCCTGTCGGGAAAGTGACCTTTATCACAACTGCGTTTTTCTCTCACTTTGGACTAAAATGGAAAAAAGGATGAAAATGAATCCGGTTGATGTGATAAAGTGAAAGGGGAAAATGACTTTCTGAGAACACCAATGAGTGGCTAGTCAATTACCCATGTCCTACTTTGAAAGGTTTCATTCTTACACTCAAAAAAAAAGTCTGGCTGTGAATTAGAAAATTCAAGCAGCTTGCAAAATGTTCCACGTGTGTCTTCCCACATGTGTAGTTTTTAATCTTAGGAACCATTACAAAGGCTAACTAAACCTCTACCTTATGTACCTATCCGTATAGCCAAGCAGTTTTTATAAACATGTGGGTGTGCACAATTAAAGAATGTTGTAGTGTTTTGATACAGACAACTTGCTTATCTACCCCAACCAAATAAACATTAAAATTAAATTAATTATACAAATATTTTAAGAAATCAACAATATAAAATCGTATTCATTCATAGTGCGCATTTGAGTCAGGGGGCATTCTGTACCTGACGTGCTGTTTGAGATGGCTGGACTTCTTGTAGGCCTTGTTGCAGAACGCACACTTGTAGGGGCGGTCGTTCTCCACAAGCTCTAGGTATGGTTGTAAGGACATGCGGGAGTTCTGGCTGTGAAGGAGGCCTGTGGAAGACAAACATGACAACATTAACATCGTACGCTAGGCCTTTATGACGTTTACTTTTTCTGTACAAGGCCTTACATCTCACTGAGATGGTTACTGACTCCAGAACAGTACATGTGGGTGTATGAGCATGATATTTGTTTCCTCACAGGTGTGTGTTCAGGTGTGTTTTAAGTGTATGAGTGTGAATGAGTGAGCACATCAACATGTGTGAACATACACACACTGAACTGTGGGTGCTGAAAGGATATATCTACAATATATAATTATGTATCTTTCTATCTATCTGAATATACACAGATATGGCTAAATATGTGTATTCAAGAATGTTAGTGTTAAGTGTAAGGTGTACAGCTATGTAAAGAGTATGATTGTGAGTGCTTGTGTCCATCGTACCCATGTCAGTGATGAGTATGGGCTCTTGGAGGGGTATGTCTGGGAGGGGCATGCTGCTCTTGGACACCCGGGCCTTGTGGGGCTTTCGTGGGAACTTGTGCTTCTTCTGCTGCATGCTCTTGAAGTGCGAGGCGATGTGCGTCTTGCGGTGACCCGAAGTGCGGAAGATCTTCTCACAGTGCGGGCAGGGAAACGGGCGCACACCTGACCAGAGGTGAAAGGTCACACAGATGTGAAGGTGAGGTCACTGTGAGCTCTTGGTCAAATACACTCCCACATGAAAATGCTGCTCTTCAACAGCCCCTCTTTTTCTAATAAAACCCAACATGAACACCACATTACTATTGTCCTTACACTCTGGGAAGGATATATAAATGAATCGTCCTTGGCAAGACACCATGTGTATGTTTTTCACTTAATGGTGTTGATTTTGCTCGGGTCTCAGCTGACAGCTGAGTAAATGAAAGCTCATCGGCGTCTTGAAATCGGAATCTTAATGAACAATTATGCACAGACGGTGCTGTCATTCTAATGAGGTGCGCAGCTCCGTTTCAACAACACCTGGGCTATTACACCGCGCTGAATTTCGCCCGACGTTTTTGCTGATTGCTTAGAAGCCCATGTGGGCTTGACAACATGCCTTCAAAAAGCCGATGCGGGCAGTCTTCCTTAACCTGCCATCACCAGGCTAATCTCACAAACAAACAATCACGAGAGCGCACATCAACATGAAGAACTGGGCTCCTCTGGCTGTGAGAGAAATTAAATGTGCCCCCCATGCTGGGGGAGAGATCGGGGGCCAAAGATGCCTTCCTGCTGGGAACAGGCTTACGCCTTCACTGCACGGTTGGAATGAGCTTTGCGCAGAAGTTGCCAGCTGAGTGAAATGATTATGCAGAAAAAGATGAACTCAGAGAAGCCAAAAACTTTGGAAAAGCTCACTTGGCTTAATCAAATGTGTTTCTCATCAGGCACCCTAGAATGCACCACAACTTTATCCCAATTATGTGGTGGCATAAGACTTACTAATTTGACCTAAAAATTGCATTATTATAGGGCAAGTTTGAAGCAGCTTTGAAAGAAAATAATCATTCAAACTAGAAGGCTATGTAGGCCCACTATCAAGTGGTTTTGATTGAAATGTTTAGAGATTTCAGTGTTATTTGAACAGGCTAATGTTCCTCAGATAGGTCCCACCTAGACGTAGTGAATGCTAAGTGCCCAGTTCCTCACCACTACCCAGGTCTTACAGCTGGGTGGGTATACATTTCTCTAAATACATTTACCATTACATCAATTGTCAAACAGCTACACTCTGAAGAATACCCCCAGAGAAAATGAATGCTAAAAATGGGCACAAACACATAGACACAGTTTCTCATTTTGTTTTGTTGTCCATGGATCAATAAACAGGGAAAATAATGAATGTTGTTGGCATACACACAGTTCCACCTTTGGAATTGATTTCAGGCCTTCTGACTAGACCGTAGATCTGACTTGAAATGAAAGTCATTGTTGTGTCAAATCAAATTATTTTCATGTCTGTTTCTCCCCTTTTTTCATGAATGTTTGCTGTTCTATCTCTCCGTCTCCCCCACTCAGTGAACCCAGCCCTGAGCCCAAGGCCCTCACCTGTGTGCAGGCGTGTGTGCACCTTCATGCTGCCCGAGGTGGAGAAGCACTTCATGCAGAACTGGCACTCGAAGGCCTTGATGCCCGTGTGCGTCTTCATGTGGGCCGTGAGGGTGCTCTTGACGGCGAAGGCGCGGAAGCACTGCTTGCACTTGAAGGGCTTCTCGTGCGTGTGGATGCGGATGTGGCGCACCAGGTCGCTGGGCTTCTTGAACTCCTTGGAGCAGTAAGGACAGCCGTGCCAGCGCACGCCGTTCTGCTCGCGGATGGTGCCTGTGGAGGAGGAGGAGGAGGAGGGGGAGGAGGAGGAGGAGGAGGAGGAGGAGGAGGAGGAGGAGGTGGGGGTGGGGGTGGAGGTGTGTGTGGGGGGCGGGGGGTAATGGTGTGCCACAGGTGGATGGAAAGCAATAATGTCAGCGAGTTCATATCTGCACACATGTGAGTGTACACACACACACACACACACACACACACACACACACACACACACACACACACACACACACACACACACACACACACACACACACACACACCAATGCACACACTCACTGCTCACAGCTGGTGAAATAAAGAGGGTATTTAGGCAGGGGTTATGCAGGGGTGAATCGCAGCTACAAAAAACTGAAACCAAAATAAATGAACAAAAAACAAGAATTCAACCGAAAACCTGGCCAATGTTATTGTCATTACTAAACCAACACTTAAATGGATGCCATCTGTGAGATCATTACCAATGTCTTTTAGACACCCGAGGGCATCGGCACTGTGAGGAACACAAAAAGAGTGTGTTGCCCTGAACCCAATTTTAATCAGTGCCTTCATTCTTCAACATGACAGAGGGCGAATGCCAATACAAACTCCATCTCTTTCAGGCCCTTCCCATCCCTATAACGTTCTCACATTCACACTCTGGAACCGAGGTATTGCCCGTGTTTTACACATTGTCTACATTCCAGCAAAGCCCCTAGCAGTACAACTGGAATATCTGACACTGCTGTTGGTCCAGATACAAGCAGTCACCAGCAACCATAGGTGCATCGTGTAAAATAATACACTGTTCTCTTCACACCTCAACAACAGCCAACAGTGCCGTGCCTGGACGGTTATTCCTTCCATTAACATGCAGATTGTGTGAGACAACTGCAGTGGGACTAATATTCTTGCCAATTAACTGGTGTCCATGTTTACAAGGACAACTCCACTGATCCTGACGCCTTTCTAGAGGAGGCTCTCAAGAACCTGTGGCTGTTAGGGGACAACTGCTACTTGTTCAAGGCACAGATCATTAAACCATACTGTTATACCCAGGACACATCTAGAATGTATTCAATGGACACTTCACAAAGGCTACGGCAGTTACCACAAGGACATTTGGATTACAGACCTTGGGCTAATTAGGTTTTTTTTAATCAATTACAGGAGAGTTTTTCAATTTGTAACTGCAGCTGTCATTTTGGGCAGGCACACACACACACACACACACACACACACACACACACACACACACACACACACTGAGACACCCTACTAGCCCATCTCCCCATGTGGTCAGAGAGGGATGAGAGAGATGCCTACCTGGCATTTGATCAGGCTTCTTAAAGATGCTCTTCTTCTCCTTCTTCACGAGCCTCTCAGAGCCAGTGGTCTTCCTGATGGCAGAGACGTTGCCCCCCGTTGTTTGATTCTGCATGCCACCATCAGGCCTGGGCAAGACTGGCACACCACTGCTGCTCTGGGTACTGTTCTGCACTGGGATGGCACTCAAGCCACTGTTCTCAAGGGCTTGCTATGGACAGAAGTTCAATACAAAAATAATAAATTAACACTTTTTTCAGTTATAGATATTCATCCTGTGAAAATGTTGAGGCAGACTCTGTAAAATGTGGTCAATAGCTTTGAATAAGCTTAATCTGATGACAAACGAGTTTCCCCCGATATGTGCTTTGCATTGATCAAAACCCTTAATTATGGACCGAGTTATTAATCTTAGTTGAGATTTTCAGCTGCAAACTAATGAGGACTGTCTATGTCTGGGTAGACGCATGTTCAAAAGACACACTGTAAGCCAAGAACAAACTGTCACCATGAAGAGAGCAGGCTGCGCAATGGGGGGGAAATGACAGCTTAGATCTTAATAATAATCATTATTTCCAACCAAAAAAAACTAATTGTAATGGAGACCTATCTTTTTTACAATCATGAATGAATCGTGTTTTTCAGCTGAAAGACTGAGACGGAAAAAAAAACAGTGGGGGAATATGAAAGCTGACAAATGATTAAAAGGGTAATGGAATAAATCTCTTCACCCCCACACCAACACGAGAAAGAAAATCATTGGCCATTGTGAGCTACTATAAAGGCGGTATTCAAACAAATGGGGAGAATAATAATCTACCAAGAGCATTCTTTTAAATCCCTAAAAGATGGCATGGCCATGCCCCCCATACAGACTGAGAGGTTGATTACTGCCAACGGGCATGATCTCAGAGGCGAGTGTTCTGTTTCTGCTACAATTATCAGGGCTCTCTTAAACGCACTGGCGGAAGAGGTGTTCCCGTTTATAGCACTGGCGGGGCCATTGACCTCTTTCTCATCAGGCAAATATATCTCTTGCATAATGTCTTTTTAATGCTTGCATTGCCTCTACTGCAGCTGAAAACTTTTAATGGTTGCCCCATTGCACATAGAGACACAGCTATTCATTATTACTAAAGAGAATAACAAAACAGCAATCAGATGCATCAGTTGCAATCAGTCCACTCAAATGCCAAGGTCAGGTAAGAGGAACTGTTCATATGTATATGTAATATATGTATTCATATGGTTCACAATGTCTGAGGAGATGTTTGCCTTCTATTTATTTATCTGTAGAAAAAAAAAACAGTAAAACCCAACAATGATGCTTTAACTTAAATAGAACAGAAGAGTTCTTAAAACCAACAAGTTTTGTAGCTCCAATGTTTGCATTTAAGTTTTTGGTAATACAAAAGCAGATGCGAGCAATTCTTCAAGACTACCTGTGTACATGAGAGTGTGTGTGTGCGCATGTGTGTGTGTATGTTGTTGCTCAAAGAAGGCCGAACCTGCAAGATGTCCTGGTTGATAGCCGTCTCCATGGCGATTGCCTGCACTGGGGGCTGGGTGTGGGTGCTCTCCCCTGTGACCTGCTCGGAGAGTTCCAGAAGCTGCTGGATCACGTCCGTCACCCCCTCTGCTCCCTCTGACCCAGACACGGCCTGACTGGACTCCACCGCCTCCTGACGGAACACAACACAACACACACATGCAAGATTGTTAGGGCCTGATTTACTAACAGGATTGCGCCCATTTCTGGCGTAAAATAGCGGTCGTAAACATAAAACGGTATTTACTAAGGGGGCGCATTTGAGTAGAGTCGCATATTAACGCTTTGAGGGTGTGTACCTGCCAACAGGTGGGATGGCACGGAAACGTGGGTGGCAACGTAGGCGTGAAGCGCACTTTAATGGGAGGAGTGCGCCTAATGATGTATTGCGTGGTATTTACTAAACTGCCTGGCGAGTGCACGTCTCTGATTTGCGGGCTAATTCGCCGCCTCATAAAAGCACGTCTTAACCAGGAAGCGCATTTCCATTGAGTCTGAAAACGTTGATATGGCAGCAGTTATAAGAGCAAGGCGAAGAAAAAAGACAGAGACAGCGCACAGAAATTATTTTTTCAACTCGTATAACACATTTTCAGTTAAGCGAACCACAAATCATTAGACGGTACAGGTTAACCATCTTGGTTAGCCACGCAATATTTCAATTACTGAACCAGATCAGAGACGACATCGAACCCTCTAACCGGAGATCACATTCCATTCAATCAGTTGGTAAACTCCGGACAACATTGCAAATATTGGCATCGGATCATTTCAAACAGTTATAGCATCAGCAGTTGGTATATCTCAGCCTTTACTCAGCCAAATATTCACCAAGGTACTCGACGCATTGCTACGGCGCACTGGTCAATATACAGTGGTCTGTCCATGACAGTTTTATCTTCCGGAATAGTGCCATCTATGCATGATTGAGCAACAGTGATTTTGGAGAGGCCTGGCTACTTGGTAAATGTATTTGTTTCAGTGGGGATATATTGTAGTGAACCCATGTCCCTTGTAGAACGTATTAATCTCGCCATGTACACATCTATATTGTTATAATAGACAGTTTATGCATTAATGCCACCAATAGCATATTATTTATAATCGTGTTCTTTTAAACATCTCGCTGTAGGTGATGGCGGGCAAAACAACAATATAACCCATTGAATCAGGTTCAGTGATTGAGCAAACGTGAACCAATATATCTATCCTCTTCGCTGAACCTTAGTTTTTTCCTCCTCGAATCTCCATGGTGGCAGTAACTTGCAGGCAATTTCTCCAGTCTTTTAACGATGCGCTAAATAATGATTGCCCATCGCGGATCTGGCTTGATAAATATCACGGAAAATGCGGGGAAACACCATGCGTTAATGTGCGCCTGGTAAAGGCGCAGATTAAGCTGTGGTCGCAAATCAATGTTGGTAAATCAGGCCCTTTAAAGGGCGGAGTAAGCACACAGTGCCCAGCGCGGATGTGGTTTGATAAATACCACGGAAAATGCGCAAAAACCTCGTGCGTTAATGTGCGACCGCAGATTAAGCAGCGGTCGCATGTTAGTAAATCAGGCCCTTAGTTTTTGAGAGCTTACATACATGCATCTGCCTCCCATTAGATACATTTAACACACACCTGCCCTAGTCGCCCCCCCCAAAAGAAAACATTATTTTGTAGTCCCTTCACCTGAAACCAACTTGCATTGCTAATTGACTTGATACACCAAACTATCATTACACCTTCCTCCACAGTAATAACCTGCAGCGATAAGGAGGGGCTCAAACTTGATGATTTGAGCAACCCTCAACAAGGGCAAGTAACTCTCAGACTACATTGTGTGTTTGTGTTGTTTATCTACAAAGGTCTTCATTTGTCTGGTTGTGTGTGTGTATGTGTCTGCGTGTGTGTTGTTTTTCTACAAAGGTCTGCATGTGTCTGCTTGTGTGTATGTATGTGTCTGCGTTTGTGCTGTTTTTCTACAAAGGTTTGCATGTGTCTGTGTGTCTGTGTGTGTGTGTCTGCGTGTGTGTGTGTGTGTGTGTGTGTGTGTCTGCGTGCGCGTGTGTGTGTGTGTGTGTGTGTGTGTGTGTCTGCGTGTGTGTGTGTTTTCACCTGAGTGGTGGCAGGCTCCTCCACTTCCACCACTGAGATGTGCATCTTGCTGATGTGTGCGTTAAGGCTACCCAGCTTCTTGAACACACAGCTGCAGTCCATGCAGGGGAAGAGGGCCACTCCTTTTGTCTGCGGGGAGAGCAGGGGCAGGGGCATTGGAATACGTGTTAGTCTGAGGCCTGATGAATGACCACCAGTGGATTTACTATCAACACCCATGGATCAATAAACAGTGGAAATAATGAATGTTGTTGGCACAGTTCCACCTTTGGAAATTTATTGAGGCCTTTTGACTAGACCATAGTCAAAAGGCCTCAGAGGACAATGTTATGGAAATAAGAAGAAGACTATATCCTGGAAGTCAACGAGGACAACTGCACTGACTCATAGATTATCCTGTACTGTGGAGAAATGTGTCGACAAGCGAGTGTTTTGACACACACACACACACACACACACACACACACACACACACACACACACACACACACACACACACACACACACACACACACACACACACACACACACACACACACACACACACACACACACACACACACACACACACACACACACACACACACACACAAACACACAAACACACACACTGGGTGAGAGTATGCACAGCTTGCCACTCAACATATCCACCATCAGTGCACGAGTAAGTTATGCATGGAGCAGCCTCACCGCGCTTGAGTCTGCCTGCCCTAGTGGAACTGAAGGGCACTTGTGAGAAAAGCATGCATAACTCAACCGCTCCGGCGCTCAGGGGAATTGGAGAGCACATTCAAATACCCATCAATTCATTTGTGTACAGGTATAACTAACGTGCACAAAAACATAATTTCAGTTCCCCCCCCACATCAGAATTGATTAAATAAAACCCAGGGAATGGATGCTCTGCATAATTACAGAAATTAGTAAACACAGATGTCAACATATAAACATTACAGAAACAACTTGATGTTGTCTTTTTTGGAAAATCAGAAAAAAACACGGTCAGTTTAACTGCTTAAGTGTCAGTATAGTGGTTGTTTTGGTGGTTGTGTTATAATACTAGGTTGTTGGGTATGAGTTTTTGCATGTAGCAGAGAGAGGTCTGGTCGCTGTAAGAAATCCCCAACCAATACAGCACACGGAACATATCTTTTCCAGCGTATAACTAAAATAAAAATAAAAATTTGAAAACCTTAACATTCATATACCTATCTGTGAACTGAAGCAGCGAGAGAGAGAGAGCGAGAGAGAAAGAGAGAGTGAGAGAGAGAGAGCGCGAGAGAGAGAGAGAGTGAGAGAGACGGACAGAGAGAGAGAGAGACTGGCAGAGTCAGAGAAAGGAGCTAAATAGATCAAGCAGCCTGAGACAGACAGAGCCAATACAAACAGCACAGAGGAGGAAGAGGAGGAGGAACTCGGCATTGACTGTTCTATACAACTGGAGCAGTCTGTCACGCAGTTAAAGAACAGCCTATCCCTGCAGGAAGTTGAGGTAGTGGAGCTCAAAGAACAGCTACACCTCTATACTACATCCAACAAATATCTAGAGGCACAGCTCCACCACCTAAAACAGGAGTTTATGGCATGGGTGACGGAGCTAAAGGGACAGATATCCGAACTGCAACAGGACAGGGAGGCCCTGAGGAGACAGCTGCGACAATTCAGAGAGGAACAGTTCCTGAGAGACGAAGCACTGGAGGGTGGTAAAGAGGAGACGACGGGCCATATTCACACCATTCCACACCTTCACAAACCAGCACCCAACACCTCAATTACCACACACACACCAGCACCAAAAACTCCACCCACATCACAGACACCAGCCAGACCACCCAAAACTCCACCTACCACACAAACAAGAGCACCCAAAACTCCACCTACCACACAGGCACTAGCACCCAACACAACAGCTGCAAGGCAGCTCCCTCCTCAAGCAGTTACCCACAAGCCCCTCTCCATCAGCCAGGAACAGACAACCAGATCTGCAGAAGTGGCGATCCTTATTGACTCCAATGGGAAGTTTATTAATGAAGAGCGAATTTTTCCCGGTCAAAAGGCAACTAAAATTTGGTGCCCCAAAACAAAAGATGCAATTGAAAAATTGACCAAGAACCACTTAGGAGAACCCACCCACATCATCATCCATGTGGGTACAAATGACCTGAGAACACAGCAGGAACGTGTGACAGAGTTGATTATAAGAATAGCAGAGAAAGGATCAGAAACATTCCCTACAGCCAAAATAGTAATTTCCACAAAGGCAGATTTCCACCCAGACACCATACAAATTGTAAACGCAGCCATCTCCCGGGGATGTGCCCTCTTGCCAAATGTCCACCTGGCACACCACCCCACTCTAGGTCTTCACAGCCTACATGACCATGTCCACCTACACAAGGATGTGATCAGCATATTTGCGAGAACACTGAAAGACGTTGCCCTTGGCCGCAGTCTGAACAACAAAGCCACCGCGCCTCCCCAGTCCGCCAGATCCTCCCCCCCTGAACCCCATTACAACATTCTCTGCCCAGGACATACCTAACCCCCCAGCAGGAAAGACCTCCAAACCCTGCAACCCGGCACAGACACCAAAAACCCCAATAATTTTCACCCCAGCGCCCCACATGGCATCAGAAGCCCCCCGAGCAACGTAACCAATGCTCCAGGCCGCCACACCAAGACCATCTGATCCAGCCACAACATCAGCAGCCTCAGGAACTGGAGCACCAACCAAAGTCCATGCATCAGGGTGACCACACCATACCCCGGGCAAGCTGGCAACATACCCTCATGCAGGTACCCCACAAGATGGAGCAGCAAAGACAACCCAGCTACCCACAGCACCACTCTCCACTGCACCACTCTCCACATCACTGCCCGCCACAGCACCGCTCTATACAGCACCATCCCCTACAACACCAAGGACATGGATGGCTGGAGAGTCTCCGGAACACCACCAAGGAATTCCTGGGTACTTTCCCCCACCTCACCCCAGACCCCTGCCACAACACCCACCCGGCCCCCAGCTACCACCGCTGTGCCCACCACACCAGGGGCCCCCACTTTTGCCCCCACACCCATGCTCACCTCACCTTGGTCCCCCACCCCTTCCCAGGAGTGCCACTGTGAACACAGCAGGACCACCACAAACATGGCAGCAAGGCCTCCGCTCAACACAACCATCACAGCAGCAAGGGGTGCAAACACATGGGAAAAGCTATGCTGAAGCCCTTACTGGAGCTCCAGACCCCAATGACATGATGGACATCAGACAAATGCTCACCCTCATCTGCACTCGTCTTACAGGCCAGGGGCCCTGGTGAGAACACTAAACTAAAATATATGCATGCTTTATTGATTTTAAACAAGCACTTGATTCTATTTGGCACACAGGTTTATTTTACAAAGTAATAGAAAGTGGTGTTGGGGGAAAAACCTATGACCTGATCAAATCAATGTATTCAGGAAGTAAGTGCGCAATAAAAATTGGAAGCAAGAGAACAAAATTCCTCTCCCAGAAGCGTGGGGTGAGACAAGGCGGCTGCCTAAGCCCAACCCTATTTAACATCTATATAAACGAATTGGCAAGAATCATAGAAAAATCAACAGCACCTGGTGTCACCCTACATGACTCGGAAACAAATCTCCTGCTTTATGCTGGTGACCTGGTTCTGCTGTCACCCACTGAACAGGGTTTACAGCAAAATCTGGATCTGCTAGAGCAGTACTGCCAGACATGGGCCCTGGCAGTAAACCTAAACAAAACTAAAATAATGATATTCGAAAAAAGATCTATATCTCAAATACAAAAACGCAACTTTACAATAGGGCCACACTCAATTGAACACACAAATAACTACAGATATTAAGGCTTAATAATCAACTAAAATGGAAAGTTCAATCTTGCAGTGAATGATCTGAGAGAAAAAGCATGCAGGGCTTTCTATGCCATAAAACGACAAATCCCTGTAGAAATTCCAATCCGAATCTGGCTCAAACTTTTTGAATCAGTAATTGACCCAATTGCCCTTTATGGCAGTGAGGTGTGGGGTCCACTTCCAAATCAGGAATCCAACAAATGGGAAAAGCATCCAATTGAGACCTTGCATGCTGAGTTCTGCAAAAGCATTTTAAAAGTTCACAGATGTGCCATACACAATGCATGCAGGACAGAATTAGGCCAATATCCATTGATTACAAAAATACAGAAAAGGGCAATCAAATTTTGGAAGCACTTAAAAAGCAGTGACCCCCACTCCCATCATTATAAAGCCCTGCAATACCAAGAGTTGAGCACAGATACATGTCCCCTCACTCAGCTGGTCCTGAGCCTGAGCTCTTCAGATCCCCACACACACACTAGCCCCCTACTAACACCTCAGGATCAGAACAGAAAGGCACCTGAAATTAGGATAAGCCAAATTGGAAAAACAATTAAGCAAAATGACATAACCCATTGGGAAACACAAACAAAGACACAAAGTAAAATGCAACTCTATCGATTTGACCCTGATCACAGACAAAAATCTGAGAACCACGTTGACAAAGTACAGACTCAGTGAACACAGCCTGGCCATAGAGGTGGGTAGGCACAGGCAAACCTGGCTGCCCAGGGAAAACAAACTCTTCCCCCATTGCGAACAAGGAACAGTAGAGACAGAGCTGCACTTCCTGACGCAGTGCACACAATATAAGGACATAAGACAAAAATATTTTTAAAAGATTGGTGAGGTCCTCCCTGAGTTCCTGCTGGCGAGCAGTGAGGAGAGGCTTACATACCTCACTGGAGAGAATGAGCAGTGCCTTGTCCTAGCTGCACAATATGTATCTTCCTGTCATAAACTGAGGGACAGCCCATAAATTAATCAAATTCATGTATGTTCATGTCTGTTGTTGTGTTTATCCCCTGATGATAATTAATATGTATTATTGTTCCCACTTCTCCCTTTCCCCTTTTGATGTACCTTATGTATAGATATATGTATTGTTTATGAGATCACTTATATATGTATTGTTTATGTTATAATTTTTATATATCCAAACCAAATGCTTTGGCAATACTTTACAACGCTATGGTCATGCCAATAAAGCTTCTTTTGAATTTGAGAGAGGAGGAATGGGGGGAGAGGATACAGAGGAGACAGTCATCAGACATCTCTCTCTAGCTGAATACTTCAAGCATACGTTTATAAACCTCCATTACTAAATGCGAGACTGAAGTAAGGAATATATCCCTCCATCTCTAGATCGATGTGAATCCGAGGTCACTTTTAGCTCTGTGGGGCATATATTTATTCATTTCCTGTGTATTTACTTCCACAATGCTAACTTTGCCTCATCTTAGAGGAGAAAAATAACAGTCCATTAGGTTGTCTGTGAGGATCTCATTTGTAGACCTAGCCTCTCTTCTCCCCCCCCCCCCCCCCCCCCCTCTCTCTCTCTCTCTCTCTCTCTCTCTCTCTCTCTCTCTCTCTCACTCTCACTGACTGAGATGAGTCAGACCTCTTAAAATCAGGTATAATGATGCACCAGGGAGAGAGGGAGAAGGAGAGAGGGATGGAGAGAGAAACAGTGAGAGAGAGAGTGAGAAACTTGAGATATGAGAAATGAAAAATGAGAGAGCATATGGAGATCCCAATCTGGCTCATGTTGTGTTCACTGCATTATTTCTATTCTAACATGCTTCTGTTCAAATGGTTCTGTACACATGCTGTTTGTATGTGCTTAGGTGCCATTTCAAATTTTGTGTAATTCTTTGCTAAAGCTCGAGGGTTAGGGTTAGGGCACCGCTGCAGAATGCATGTTTTTCGTGTGTATGTGTGTGCCTGTTTGCCTGTGTGCCTGTGTGGTCAGGAACTGTGGAAAAGAAGATGGCCCAAAGACAGAGAGCTGGGTATGGGAGTATGGGGGTGACTGATGCAGAGATGGGGGAGCTGCCTACCTCGGAGTGCACCCTCTGGATGTGCGACTGCAGGTTGCCCTTCTGGGAGAAGGAGGCCGGGCACAGCATGCACAGGTGGGGCTTCTCCCCTGTGTGTCTCACCATGTGGGTCTGCAGCACCACCTTCTGGTTGAAGGCCTTCCCGCAGTGGGAGCATTTGTAGGGTCTTTCACCTAGTGGAGGAGGACACAGAGAGGAGAAGAGAGAGAGAGAGAGAGAGAGAGAAGGAGCGATTGGTGGAAGGAGGAGAGAGAAGAAAGGGAGGGGAAAGGGAGAGAGTAAAAAAGAGAGGAGGATGGCAGGAATAACGTGGGCAGGAGGGAAATAAAGGAAGATTACAGGGGACACAGAGGAAGACAGGATGTCCAAGAAAGTGAAACCAAGAGAGAGTGAGGATGAAAAGAGAGAGAGGTATGTGTGTGTGTGTGTGTGTGTGTGTGTGTAGAAAGAGGAAGAAAATGTGAGAGGGAGAGAGAGAGAGAATTCAGCGTGAAGGTGTATCGGCTTGTCAAGATAGGACGTAAACACTTGTGATATTCTTCCACAACCAACAATTTGACTAAGGATCTTGACACTAATTCAGTGCGGCACAATTTAAATGAGCACACAGGGACATTGAGGAGGTCCTTCAGTGACAGTCCTGTGCAGCA
This sequence comes from Sprattus sprattus, assembly GCF_963457725.1. Taxonomy (NCBI): domain Eukaryota; kingdom Metazoa; phylum Chordata; class Actinopteri; order Clupeiformes; family Clupeidae; genus Sprattus; species Sprattus sprattus. The sequence goes on along the minus strand of NC_137917.1, from coordinate 2,233,459 downwards.
GTACCAGACCTCCTAATGGCTGTTTTACATTCAAAGGACAAAACAGCCTTCGTCTGCAGCGTTAGACGTCTGCCAAGCCCGCTGTGACTAAAACCACGTTGCAAGACAGGTGAGGTGGTGAAAAGGTGAGGGGCCACACCAGGAGAACTTGGAGGTGTAATTATCTGTACGAGGCCTTGTCTCAGTTGTTTTGATGCTGATAAAACCATGGTTTTAGGAGACGCCATGTGGCCATTTTTGGCAGTGTAATTATTTTAAATCTCTGAAAGTAACTGGCTGCTTTTCTTTCATTTGTTTGGTTTTAATTGCTGCAAGGATTTATTTTAAAGGGGAGAGGAGGGCGGCAAGTTGTATCACAAGTCCTTAATCCACAGTGGTCTACTGAAATTGCAAAATGGACCACTCAAATAAAGAATCAAAAAGCTTTGCAGCTGAAGCAGGAACAGTGTGTGCATCCTTCTTATAGGAATAACAGAACAAATGTAATTCAGATTCATTTGTGTTACCTGTGTGGATTCTGATATGTCGCACCAGCTGACTAGGTTTCTTAAAAGTCTTCCCACAGTGCTGACAACTGTTTGTGAATCCACTCCGATCAATGTTCTTCTTGTAATTCCTTGAACTAGTGAGTATTGGCCTAAAAGAGAGATGCACAGCATGCCTTTTAGCATACAGCAACATTGCATAACTTGAATGAGTCTCACACCAGATGGGTCGACTGTCGCCACACCTACAATCCACTCACCTCGCTTTCACATGCGTCTTGACATGTTCTTTAAGCTCGGCGGGCGTCTTGAATTCCTGGCGGCAGGTCTTGCAGGTGTAGACCTTGCATCCGGAAAGTTCTTTGCGGTGCTCCTCCATGTGCTGAGTCAGCTGACTCTGTAGGTTAAACTCATCGCCACACTCACCACAGATCAGGTTCTGGTAGCCGGTGAAGATAACACAGGACCAACCAAAAAATGGGTTAATAAGAGGATCATTAATGTTGATGGGTCATGCACTAGACGTTTCTCCAAATGGATTTGTGTAAAACTAAGGGTGAACAGAAAAAGAATGTACAACTATCTAACTTTTTGGCTCTTCTCTTGAAACTGGACACAAAAATCATACATTCAAATGAACTAGAACTAATGGTGTGTTATAATATAATGTGCTATGATATGAAACATCATAATGTAAAAATGTGAAAAAAGTAAACCAAAGTAACTGGTATGGAGAGATCAACTCCTACACTTGATGGGAAAGAAGTCCATCCTTGTGTGCCGTCTAGTTTCCATAAACCCCCTACGTTTACCTTTGCTATGTAGGCTATGATTTATATTGCTATTGCTAAGTTCAACAGTATTTTCTCCTCTAGGAGGACTCTTAACACACCTCCTCTTTCTCGTGGAGCATGATGTGGGCCTTGAGACTGGCCACTCTGGAGAACCTCTTGTGGCATGTTGGGCAGACGGGATCTGTGGTGGTGTGGGTGGATTTGTGCAGTGTCAGGTTAAACTCCACGTTGAAGGACATGGGACACTGGTCACAACGGTGAGGCTATAATGAGAGAAGGACAGGGAGACAGTGAGGGGGAAATGATCAAGGAGGGGCGAGAGAATTAAAGAATCAATACACTATGTTCCAGAGCAGTGACCACTCCCAGACACTGGACAGACTCCTAACACCACCACCACCTCCTACTGATGCTGAGAAACTTGGATGAAAGACACAGTATCTCTGTGTATAATGTAATGTCCCTGTGGAGACACAGAGGGGAAACCTATTTTCTTGGGCAAATTCATTATTAGGACTATATGCCCTCTACAAGCACAAATCAGAAGTTCAATTGGCTCAACACACTCAAAATGTCTCTGCCTTTAAAGGATTTTTTCTTTGGCCTGCTTGAGTATAACCTGTTTGCAAAGGACTTCTCTGTTTTAATACACTCTGAAAACTCTGGCACTAACAATTGCATACCCTGATATTTGTTTCTTAGATGAAGCCTTTTAGTATTCTGTGAGTACTGTACTTTAAAAGACAGTAAACAAATATATGCATCCACCAACTGTCTGCAATACACTTCAATATTGCATAGTGTGCTATAAATATCATAGTAAAAGTGAGAGGGCATATTTGAAAGCACACATTTCATTAGCATGTGACTACACTACACATTTTGAACCTGAGCTGTAATTAAATGCTTGAACCAACACCCTTATTGACTAATCCAATGCCTGAAACACAAAGACAGACCAAAGAATTTGAGTGCCACAGCAATGCCCTTATAAAGTGCTAACAGACAAATGCAAACAAGCAGTGAGAGTAGTTTGATGAAAATGCATTATATGACTCATCCAATCCACTTGCCTTGTCATTGGCCTCATGGTCTCGACGATGCCTCTGTAACTGGTTTTCTGTGGTGAAGACCTGAGAGCAGATTTTGCATCTGTTCTCCTTGGACTCTGCATGACTCCCATTTTCAGACTCCTGTGGACCCTCTGCTGAAACCAACAAAGTCCAAAGCGTTCAGAGAGTGTCTTATATTTGCATTAAGAGTTCCCCTTAACCACACAAAAAGTCCTCTAGGAACTTTGGCCATATAACAACCTGTTCACAGATGTGCTGTGAGGAATGTATATTTCATTATTAGAAAACAACATTGTAGGAATCTTCTTCTAAATCTTAGTGGGAAAGACCAACCAGCTGAACCTGACAAACATCTTGTTAAAGCATAACAAAGTGTCAGTCTCATGTGGCTGCAGAAGACTATTATTGAATGAGGGATTTACTGCTTTTTTCCGTAAAGGCGCAGTCCGTGAATCTAACACACTTCTTGTCAAATTGTAGACACAACCTTCAACTTTAACCATGCCATACTTAAAAGTTTGATTTACAGCACTAATAACACACATCACAAATACAATTATTTTGTTTGTTTTTTATTGTTAACATCAATCTAATGATAAGGAAACTGAGCAACTTCTCAGTCCTGGAACAATCAATAACACACAAGGTCTTCCCAGGGACAGTTTCAAATAGTTGTGTCAATGTATTTCTGTGAAGCTAAAAACGAATTGTGTGGTTGTCTATATCCCCATAACACCCAAACATTAACATTCACTTCCTAGGGGCTCCTTTCAGGTGTTAAATAGAAGACATGTAAAATGACGTGCCCTTTTTCAGAGTTGCTTACTGTCCCATTTCCCCCTACGTTTTGAGTTCTAAAACATGACCAAATGTTACACTGAATATTCATATATTTTCTTTGATATCGGAATTGTTCGTTTTAGCAAACTAAATATGTAGACATATCTGGTTAAATGTACATACAGGGGGCCATTGTGCAACCGCCTCATTGGCCGTCAGTGGGAAAGTCTACCTGGACATGACATTACCTCCTGTGGCAAATATTTAATACAAGGGATTAGATGTCTCAAGGAATTGTGAAACCTTAAGGTATGCGCCATTACTCTACCCTAAGCATGTTGCAAAATTCCGCTTTGAATATTGTGAAATGTAATGCAAGTTTACGTGGTGCGTTTAAAGAAACTTTAACATGTCCTGGAAGTGTTTCAGAACTGTGTCAACTGCACTGTTTCAATTGCAGGGTGGGTGATTTGTATGTCCCTCCGTAAAGATCAAGTTGACAAACAAAACTATTTTGGAACAATTTTGCAACTTAAGTAGAGGAGAGGTCATGTTAATGTTTCTGCAATTAACAGTTGCAACTTTAAGAGACATACTGTCCTTTTAGTGGGTAGTTTCAAATAAAAACAATTCGCTAGCTAGTGAGGAGCGCTAACTTTACGTTGAAATTAGGGGTCACAAATGTGTCTCCACGCCGAGTCTTCTGTTAAAACCACTTTGCATTTTATCTGTATTGAAAATACTTGTTCAAAACCATATGGTAATTTCAGCTGTCTTAAACTTCGCTTGCTGGAGACTCCCTATCGCTAGCTTACTTCACAACACGGGCTAACACGAAAGCTGCTTATAGTAGGCAGCAAGCTATCTTAGCTAACAAACACTATCGTTAACGTTGTTGTAACCAAAGGTAAGCTAGCAGCTTTCAGCTAGCAGAACCATCATCGCCATTCCTCAAAAACATGAAATTGTGTCGGTGTAGATGATACCAATGTCAGAGACAAACACATTTCAGATATAAATGTGCTCCCCTAAGGACGTTTCCTGTCCAGTGCTTTAAATTAGACTGGATCTGAATAAGTAGAGCCACCAAACGTTATTAATATCATTCCGCCTCAATCACTCCTTTCGCAGCACAAAGAAATGGACACCCGCAATACTATATCCGGGGACTATATACACAATGTTGAAGTGTTCTTTTCTGACACATGACGGAATTTCCTATAGTATAGTACACTTGGTATAAAAACTTGAAATATGTTCTTTTTATTCGTGGTAATTTTGTACAGTTTACCTGTTCCGTCGTTTGAGTTATCCCTCACTTTTCGAGGCCGGCCCCGCGGCATAGTTCCAGGTTTCAGGGCGGGTGTACTGTGAACGATTTGGATTTCAAAATGGCGACTGCTGTACGGAGAGCTCCTCGCGGAGACCGAGACGGGGAAAGCAACAAGGCCATGAACTTCTCTAGGCCGATATGGTGGCTCAGTGTGGTCGATGCATTTACGGGAAAGGGAGACATCTAGCGTTCAGAACTGAATGAAAACCTTTCTTGGCAACCTTTTCAAAAAAAAAATGGTGAAGGTGCCCCACTAAAGTATAGACCATGCAAAATCATGTTGACAACATGGGAAATGACAATCAATTAAAATGGGTTTAAACGACTAAATCACTCTAAGCTAACACCCTGTATTGGAAATAGGCTAAAAGCCTGTAAAATGGGCACAACACAAATATTCTACCATTTACACAAACATTTTACCGAAGTAATCTATATCATTGCATTCAAAGATTAAAATGTTAAGAGAAAATTATGATGTAATCTATCGCTAAATTGGAATATTGCAAACCAAATTTAAAATCTATCTTTAAAAGATAAGCATATTGTGTTCTTTGGAAGCCTACAATAATAACTTAACACAGATTATTTTCTGAATGTGGCCCTGGTATGAAGGCTACATTCGCACATTTTCCAGAGGTAATGATGATTAAAAGATAACAATGCATCTTAACGTAGGCTACTTGATTTCTTTCTTAAATCAATTGATTTTACATTTCAGTTTCAGTAATTTTCATTTAACTTAAATGAAGCTACAAAAGGGATATGAAGACGGGATATTTAAAACAGAATGTTAATCCATTAAAGTTTACAATTATAACCTACCAACAAAGCATTTTTTTCCAAAATCTTTAAAGCAAGGAACCCTTCAATAATCTTTGTCCCCATATCCCATTTGGACACAGTTTGCTCTGATGAAAAGAATGATTGAAACCTGCCAGTTTACTTATAAACACACATTCACACACACACACACACACACACACACACACACACACACACACACACACACACACACACACACACACACACACACACACACACACACACATGCTAATGCACAAACATCCATATTGTTGTTTTGTCACAACCTTATTAAACAAGAAGTAGAAAAATATGTCAAGCTAAGCCGAAAAGGACCATTATGATTAAAGCAGAAAGACGATGTCTATCATCATGGATCTGAAATGATAGCAAATTAAGTCCAGGGTAACAGCCACAACAGATTTCATGATATCAACTTTAATTGAGTTTTTCCCCACAGCTTTCAATAAAGTTTTTCTAGTCTTCTGTAGAGAATTTGAGGAATCTTTACAGCAAAATAAATTTACGACGGCTTTATCACATTTCTAACAGCAATTTAGACCTACATTTGCCTGACAAGGATTTGTATTTCACTCAACAAGCCTTATGATACATGTCTGTCTCTCCTTTCCCCTGAGTTTCTTCAGACCTCCCCTCCCAGAGCTTTCCAGTCTCCTTCATTTGTGTAGCTGAATAAAAAGACTGTCATAGAAATGTTCTTATGAGTACATTGGTCCAGGGGCTCTCCATGATGTAAGTGTATTTTGTTCGATATGGCAGTGCTTGTGGTTTGAATGACATGTATGCCTCTTGGGCAATTGCCTGTCTTGTTATTGTACAGTAGGAAGTATTCTCGTTTGCAAACCTGTCAGGCAGAAGTTAATACAAAATAATTCGTTTTGGTGTGTTTATATGAGTGTTCTGTTTATATCCATTTTATAATTGTACATAATCATACTTTTTGGTAATAATTTGATGATCTCATAGTTTACCAGGTCTATAGCAATGGTTTCCCCCCAAGAAACAAGACATGTGTGATCCCTTTCTTGAGCAGCTAATAATCAATAAACAGTTTTTAAAAATGATAATTTATAAGCATGTTTTTCCCATGTTTATGAGTTTTGCAAATCCAGTGTATTCAATCTATGCCCATCCTAATTTGATTGGTTATTGAATATAGCTCATCACACTTGCTGTGCAGTATTTCGCCAGCAGAGAGTAGTAGAGAGTTACTAATGATAAACAATAGTGCTTGAAGTGATATTGTGCTAATTGTCAACTGGCAGCCTTAGCAGCTAAAAAAAGCAGGGGGCTGTTAAATCTCATCTGCTGGCATGTGTAATGATAGGGATGTATATGATAACCCTTGACATGGCTGGATGGCAATGATTCTCCCCCAAAAAGTGTGATGTTCCTGACAGGATTTGCAAGAAAAAAATGTCATTATGTATTTGTTCCACATATGATTTAACATATCATTTAGAGGGCTAAGCAAGCTTAGAACATGTCAAATGAAACACTTCAAAGCCATTCTTTGGGTGAACTTACTGACACGTTTGACAAGGACCTTTATATTGAATCTTTCTTTTATCGAGGTTTTGTTTATGAAAGTGCAGGATAGAAAGAATTATTCACGTTTTTCTGAATCAGTGTGGCAAAGAAATCCATGAACATTATACTACAGCTGTGAACCTCTCCGGTGAATGCCAGGGCTGTTTTGGAAGTGTGAAAAAGTTGGTGTAATATGACACCATTGCAGCTAATGGAGTCAATGGTGCCACCCACTACCGTAGATCTATTGAATCCTGCCATCTGCCCCACTTCTCCACCACGCACACGCACACTCACTCACAGACACACTCTCCTTTCCCTGCACTCACCTTCCACAGCATATGACCAGGGCACAAGCTCTCTGGCACTCTTTCACACACACACTCACACACAGCGCACAAACCCTGATGTCCCCCCCACTCCCACACACACACACACACACACACAGTCACACGCCCTGCTACCTTCTCATTCTCTCTCTCTCACACACTCTCTCACACACACACACACACTCTCTGTCACACACACACACACACACACACACACACACACACCCTGATGCCCCCCTGCTCCCACACACACACACACACACACACACTCACACACCCTGCTACCTTCTCATTCTCTCTCTCTATCTCTCTCTCTCTCTCTCACACACACATACACACACACACACACACACACACACACCCACTTGTACACTATGCTACCTCTGCACACAGACACACCCAGGCCTCGTCCTTGCACCATTTTGCACCAGTCCTGTCCTTGCTGGCCCAAGTTGCATCCTGGGCCCAGCAGAGGGAGAGTGCGCAATCCATGTTCATTGTGTTGGAACATCTGTTCCTGTGCTCCTCGTGCTCCTCGCGCTTGGACGACTCATCCCCATTAGAAGAACAAAAGCCAGGACACTCTGACCTTGAGGGGTTGTCTATGCACCCCCCCCCCCCCCCCCCCCCCCATCAGCATTCACCAAGTCCTAGTTTCTCTCTCTCTCTCTTTCTCAGACACACTCATCTCTCTCTCTCTCTCTCTCTCTCTCTCTCTCACCCCCTTCTTTTATCATGTCACGCTACGGTCAAGAGGGGAGTTATCAATCATGGAATTGTCATCAACAATGGCTGGCCTTTGTAAAGCCTACCTTTCTGAGGTAAATAAATAAAGCCCAAGGAAAGATTGAGATGACAAAAAGAGAATACACTGAGGAATTCACTGACACACACACCCTCTCTTTCATATTCCGTTGCTTTCTTCAGGAGCGTATCAAGAGCATGCTTCTTTTTCGGTTTGATCTGTCATGATGCACCATGATTTCTCCATGGCCGATCGGAGTCAGTTCAGCCACCTAAGGCACCCCCATGTTTAAGGCACTCGGGTTACTCTCGGCTGCAGATCAGTGATACAAGAGGCACTTTGTTACAGTCACCCAGACCTGAAGTCAGACTTTGAAATTTAGATTCATCAGCCCACGGGGGGAGGGCCACTCACGAGGCCTGTTCTCAGAACTGACATTCCCCAAAATTATTCCCTTAAACCAAGAAGGGGATTTCTCTTGCTCTGTGCTACTAGAAAAGCTAACCTGCAAATTCCATACACTTATAGTTTACGTAACGTTTTTTTTGTACTAATATTCTATAAATGAAAGTCTTGACTCATGCATTTGGGCAGTCTTGCAGTGTCTGTTTTTGGAAGAATGCAAACACCGACCTTGGTCACCACGACCATCACGACCATAACCGTGTGTCATCCCCTCCCCCAGCCACAGGAACACATTCATTTTGTGAAGGAAGCTGCGCAATCAAGAAAGGAAGTTGGTGAACACGCATGTCTCTTCATAACCTGCCTCGTGGGCAGTGGGAGGAATTTAGAGCCAGTGTCACAGGTAACAGGAACTGACCTTGTCTTGTTGGTACCCCACAGTCCTTCAGCTCTCCAACGATCTCTCTCTCTCTCTCTCTCTCTCTCTCTCTCTCTCTCTCTCTCTCTCTCTCTCTCTCCCCCCCTTTCTCTCTCTCCCAGGTGCTGTGATGTGACTGGTGTGCTGTCACAGAGGCACATCAGCCACTGTAAGTGGATTCATGAAAACAGCTTCTGACAGCACAGGTCAAGCCTGGCACCTTCACTGCCGACCCTGAAAAGAATTAGGAATTGGCCAATGCAGTCAGGAAATACAAAATCAGCAGCAAACGGCTGGCAACTCTCATCTTTCTTTCATAGGATGTGACACAGCAACCTTTGCATGCAATTGCTATACAAACGTTTGCCTTGACTATCTACCACTATCACTATATAATTAGTATTTGGATCAAACTGCCGCTGTTCATTACTTAAAAGACATGCCCATGTTGTCAGGTTTAGTTTTGTTCACAACTTTTCGAGTGATACTACTTTTCACTAAGAAAAATTCAGTTGCAAATATTGTGCCACTGTGTTCTGCTGCAAAGAATCTGTATTGCAGTGCCATCTGTCTTTATGTCTAGAACCGTTGAATTGTTTGCTTTAGCAAGAACAGCTTTTCCACACCAGGTGTTTGTTTAAAACATATTACAAAAAAGTCCAAATGCACACCATGTTTTTACACACGTAGTAATTGCAGAATAAATACAGTTTATACACACATTAAATCAACTCTCTTGATTGTTGTTGATGGGTGTAGGTGTTGCATGAAAATGACACAGTATGGAGGAAAACAACTTAACCCCAAAGGAGAATGGTTAGTCTTCCGGAGAAGAGAATATGTTATACAGAGAGACAGGAGTTGTCAGGGATGGGACTGTTGCTGTGAGAACAGCAGAACAGGAGGAAGCTTGACTGAGGAGGTGGGGGGAGGGGGGTCTAGTCGTTGCCATGGCGTAAGTCAGAACGTCTCTCTGTGTGTTGGGGTTTTGGGGAAGTAAAGCAACAAAGTGAATATGAAAGGCAGATAACTGTTACATAGAACACAACAACTAATGTTATAGTTCAACTTTCAATATATTCTTATTGCAAGCCTAACATTATTGTGTAATGTTTTTTTTTTTTTTTTTTACATGAGTGACTGATACTTAACAAAACCAAACACCTTATAAAACAGAGTGTGTTACCATTAAAAATGCATGTCTGAGTACTGCAGAGAGATGCCACACAGACCCTAGACAGAAAAAGAGTAGGGTGTGCACACTTGGTCTGATATTCAGAGGAAAGAGGGCTGTTAACATGCCTGAGATGCATTCAAAATGGCACCAACAAAAAAAAAATCTTGATTCCTTTAAAGACAGAAGGAGAGAGAGGGTGTGTGTGAGAGAGTGAGATCAAGAAAATAAAAGCGCACAGGCAGACATTTGATCAGACACCAGGGGAGGAGCTGGTGCGTGGTTTACGGCAGCGAGCACAGTGCATCTCCCTCCCCATACACCAGGGTATTCTCACTTCGTGTCACCACTGGAGCCTGGGCTTCCACAACCTCCACCTTATGCCAGCCATAAAGCATTTCCCACCAAAAATGCTCATAGAGGTAATTGCTTACCCGCCGCCCCCCCCCCCCCCCCCCCCCCACATCAACATACACCCCCTCAAATGCACAGTCTTGGGCAGGATGAGGAACATAAGCAGAGCCTGTCGTATGTCCTGTTTTACTGTGTAGTGCTGCGGAGATCAATCTACAGCCTTTACACATAAACACAAACAAACACACACACACAAATATATACACCCTCCCAAACCTAATTACAGGTATTGAGGAGAGAAAAGCTGGAGCAGATGAAATGCAGGAAGATGCTTTGATGGATTGCACTGCAAACAGGTCATTTACATGACAATGAAAAAGCTGTGAAGAATGATGCAAGGATTTGGACAAAGATTTTTGAAAGAGGGAGAGAGAGACCTACATTGAGTGCCTTAAAGGTAAATAAGATATATAAAAAACTGAAAAATGATTTGGAAAAGTATATTTCATGCTGTGGAAAATGACTGGTGTACATACAGTAATAATGACCCAATTTTCAAACGAGTGGCCCACATTTGGAAACAGTGTGGCTTAAGGGACACACTTGCTAGTCACTATAGTCTTGTATGGCAACCTACACACAATAGCCTTTGCATCCACAATAAAGAGCAGTTCTCTGGAAGAAGGTGAACCATGCTGGTCCTCAGAGTTCATCCCCTACTGAGAGCTGGACAGTCCATGGAAATGAGAGATGCCTGCCATGAGGAGCTTTTAAGAAAAGGTGTAAGATCTCACCCTTTGACCCTTTGTTCTGAAATCCAACCTTGACCTCCCCCTTCAAGATCAAAGCATTTTGTCTTGGAAGAAGGGGGGGGGGGGGACAGAGTTGAAGTATTTTCTATGACGTGTGCCATGTAAATATTTTACCACTGCATATAAGCCTCTGGAGGAGAGAAAAAGAAAAGCAGAATGGGACATGCTAGTTTTGTGAGTGTCAGCAGATGAGGTGTCCCCGCTATAGATCTGTTCAGTTTGTGCTGTGGACTGTGAACTGTGTCAAAGGACAACGCTGCAGCTAAGTGGTATATAGCACACGGCCACAACCCCCCCTCCCACACACACACACACACACACTCCTTTATCTCTTTTTTGTCTTGTGTCTCTGGTTACTCACAGCCTGTAACAGCTCCATCTTCCCAAAAGAAGCACATGGATACGTTAAGCACACAGCCTGTAGTTATTGTGCTTGCGCTTTTGTCTGGTGTTTTACCAGCAGTAGTTCTGTTTTACGTGTTTGTCTGTTTATGTGTTTCACAGTTCCTGGTCAATCAGGACGGTTTTGAGTATAACATGACTCACATGTGCCAGAGGAATGCAGGGCCCCAGTCAAGAAAGCTGGCCACCAATAGGGAAATCAGTATTCAAAATTATACCTGCTCTGCAACTGCATGCATTATGCAGTTCTTGAGAAACAGACACTGGGAGTAGGAGGGGTGGGGGAGAGAAAGAGAGTGAGCAAAAGAGCGACAGGAAGAGAAAGAACAACAGATGTATAGAGAAGGACCGCACACCAGGCACACCAAGCTGGAAAACAGGACACAACATTTTGAACCATTATCATTGCAGGTTTGCAGTTACGAACACCCACCCACAATAGTGCGATCCAATTTATTTTTTTAATATGCATTTCATTGTGCCTTGAATTAGCATGAACAATGGATCCCCCAGGGACCCCTGCAGTAGGCCCTGGGAAAAAGAAAGTTTGGTTCTCCCGATGAGCTCAGCCATCTCTGAAGGCCCCATGGGAGTGAGGCTCGCCACTGATTAGAACAGACAGCCATGGTTTGGCTTTACTATCATAATCATTCAGGATCTGCATTAAAGCACGCAAGAACTCAGAATAAATACATTTTTCATATGAAACACTCTCCCTTTCTAAACAGTGGAACTTTATTTATTCAGCGTGGTTACTGTTGCGTTTATATTTTAAGACATATTCACTTAGGCCACACTTGCCATAATCATGGTCATCTTTCTTCAGTGGAGTGAGGAAGTTCTTGAGAGCAATTGAAGTTTAGCCTGTTAACTCCTATTTCACATTCAATATGTCCTGTGATATTCTTTTCTAGACTAAACATATACATCATGAAATGTTTTATATGCACAACTTATTCTACAGCAATACTAGCATGAGGCTTTCACAGAACCAGTAGAAAAGAGATGTTAGTTAGTTAGTTCAACTCTATTTACACATTAACATAGACAAACATATCCTTTTTAATGCTTTACACTTAAAACATAAATATTGATTTAATGAAGTTCAGTAGTTCAATTGATTCATGGTGGTGATTCAATGCTTGTAGATTGTCTTTTTATTGAAAACAGTTACTGATTTTTAGGGGCCCGTATGATTGAGTGCTTATATCTGCACTGCACTTAATATCAGAGTGCCAGTAGATTATGCTTATGTAATTGTAGGTCACAAGAGCTCTTTGTGAAGATTAACTCCCTCCTGTTCAAAATTGGTGCTGAACATGGGCACCACCAGGGCTTCTGTGTGCTGTGGTTTCTCACTCTCCACCAGTGTGGTGACGCCCAGAGGTGAGGAGGACACAGGGCAGAGGAACACCACACCAGGTTTGTCCCCTCTGCTGTGTTTTAACATGGGGACATGCTAACTCCCCTCTAAAAGGCCAGTGAAAATCCCCTAAAAAGATCTGAGGTTAGGTGTGGCGAGAGCTATTGCTGTTATTATTAAGAGCCCAGATGGTATAAAGGCACTCTTAAGGGTGGTAATGACCAGGCACAACCTTTGTTCCCTTTAAAAAGTATTCTTACAGTAAAACATTTATCTTAAAGGCTGTAACACATTTATCTTAAACGGTTACGCCACTATTAGTCGTTGTTGAGGCTGATATCCTATCAATATCATATTAGCTAACTGGAGCAGAAATGGATCTGTACAGTACATTCTGCTGTTACAATTGATACTCATTTTGAAGATTTAAATGAATGATAATGGTTTTAGTAGTAGTATTATTTTTAGTAGTTGTAGTAACTGTACCGGGAAGAATATAAGTCCATCCTATATGCTGAGTTCCCCATGTGGCTGCCATTACGGACTATGTGGGAAGTGCTGGGGCTGGAATGCCTGAGTGCTACTGAGTGCACTGCAGTACCGCTGCCACACTAATGGGATTTTTCTTTTGTGGGACAATCAGTATCCGTGGGAGAGGCACAAAGGATGGCTGTATGGACAGGGGTTTTATAATCACAATGCCCATACGCATCTGTACCCATCTGGGCTGGGCTGACACTCACATACCCCATTAATGCCATGACCGTGTTCCCCATCGCAGACGGGATTCCGATACAAACAGCCGTTTGTTTGTGTCATTCTAATTTGTCATGAAGCGCAGGGCTCGCCTAGGTTAAATCATGTTGGTCTCTACTCAGGCATAAAAAAGGGTCTAAATCAGATTGTTATGATCTTTGCTTTCTGCAGTCTGTCCGCTTAGATTTGCTGAGAGATCAAGAGAGACCCTTTGAACCAGGTTTACTAGAACATCTGCAACTAGGAGCAGATAAGGCGGAGGCCACATATACTTATATACTTTCCTCTGAGGAAGAGATCTTAGGGTGATTTCTCTACCTCATACATCTGTTATTGTTGTCTAAAGTCCAGGGGGAGCAATCCTTTTGTGATTTTGAGAAAACATACTCAATAAAGTTGACAATCATTTAATTTGAATGGTTAAGGCACTTATTTCGCATTTCACACACATTATAGGCTATGTGAGTTAAAACAAACCTGTTATTTTGGCAATAGCAGTTTTGTGGTTCACAGGGAATCATTGAAGGGCTGCTCCTGCTGATCCTCTTTGGTTTGAGTCTTATGGATGTGCTCTCACAAGGAAAACACACTTTAGCATCATGGCTCATTTCTACATGTCAACTGTCTGAGAGTAAAAAAAGATAGCATAACTCTGCAAAAGCAACTACCCCTTATCTTTACTATAACAAACAGTAGTGTATTTAACATTGCTTACAGCCAGTAGCTTTTATTGGCACTGTTTGTGTGCGACGGAGGAGATGTAATCAGAGGGTGATGGAGAGAGAAAGACAGAGAGAGAGAGAGAGAGAGAGAGAGAGAGAGAGAGAGAAAGAGAGAGAGAGCGCATACGGGTGGAGGAGGGGAACTTTAAAAAGCTGCCCATCCCCCTCCGAACAGCAGCAGCACCTCCATGATTTCCTCTTTCCTCCTGTGAAGTTGGGACTGTTTTGAAACTGAACCACAGTCCACTCAACACAAGTATCTCTCCCTCTAGCAGATCTGCATATTGGATCAAAAATAGTTATGAGATTTTTGACACTTGTACACTCTTGAAAAACAACGGAATGGAACATTGATGGAATGGGAAAAAAAATGTACTGAAAATAGAATTGACCTATAATGTTTATGCTTTTCCATTTGTGAATGCATGCATATGTGTGTGTGTGTGTGTGTGTGTGTGTGTGTGTGTGTGTGTATATATATATAAATACAGTATATATATATATATATATATATATATATATATGTGTGTGTGTGTGTGTGTGTGTGTGTGTGTGTGTGTGTGTGTGTGTGTGTGTGTTTGTGTGTGTGTGTATATATATATATATGTGTGTGTGTGTCTTCTCAAAGTAATTTGAGTCTGAGGCATCAAGTTCCTCTCTTTTCAGCTACATTCACCAAACTGAAGCATCCGTCTAATTACAGGACTGGTGCTGTGTTCAGCTCCACACGAACAACAGCTGTCCCTGACACCACTTAGAATGCGTCTCTCTCTCTCTCTCCCTCGCTCTCTCTCTGTCTTTCCCTTCCTAACTCACTTGCTCTCTCTCTCTCGCTGTTGTTCCCTTCCTCACTCACTTGCCCTCTCTCTCTTACTTAGAAACACATGCATACATCTGTGTACCTTCAGATTGAATAAGTATCCCTAGCTAAAAACAAAAAAATAACACCAAAACCAATTTAAATTAGATTGTTTTTAAAACTATAGTTGCCGTAAAAAGTTGAGCTGTTATTGTATGTTTTGGACAGATGGGTGTTGTCTGGCAAGAGGTGTTATTTGATGTAATTGGATCCTGTGCTAGATAATAATGTACATAAGGACCTTGAGGGTGAAGGCCTGTCAACATGGCTGAACAAAAGATAATCAATATCATATGTGAAGCTGTCTAGTGTCTAGATGACAGGCCTGTTCCATCACATGATTTTCAGTATTTGTTTATGTGTTTGGCATAGGCTTCATCAATTATCCCTGAATTTGATTGAATTACACATTGACCCTTGTTGGTAATCTAGCTGAACCTGTTACCAAAATAGCTTTATGATAAATATGGCACATCCGTAAAATCTTGTTATTTTCTCAAACTAATAGTCTTAAACCAAATAACATTAAAACATAAAGAAGCACCCCTGTGCTTTAACAATCAATCATATTTATTTAACATAAAATAATAAGGAATAACAGGGACCGTAAGTTCCTCATTCACATGTTCAAATAACAAAAGATCGTTACTCTAATTAATCTTTTCAGATGACGGCCATATACTAAGAAGGTCCATGTTCTTTGTGGCATGTTTGATTTTTTTCAGGATGCCAGGTAATGTTTTATTCAGCAGCTCAGGAGCCCTTTGTCCTCCATACCCCACACTTCTTCCTCTACCTGTGTGCTCATTCTGTGTGTGATCTCTGCGGCTGATGCTAAGACGATATGCACATTAATCTCTTTCAGTCATTTCAAGACAAACGCTCGGAGGGAGGGTCTTAGTCATCACCCCGAGTCTTCCTGTTAAGAAGATATACATATATAAAATAAATGCTGCCTTTGTTTTTGAAAGGCTATAGTTAATGATGCCGACAGCTTTACAAATCATTCCCTACCATCTCCAGTGTGATTAAGCCCTGAGGAGATTACTGCTTATTGCTCTCCCCGTCTGTGTGCTGGTTTGCCCCCTTTTTACTTTGGTTCTTCCGTGCGAGCTTTGGGCCTATTAGATGGTAAACCCATGAATGACTTGCGTCTGTCTGTCAGCTGGTGAGAGATTCAGGTATGTAATTACAGAGCTGCCGACAGTTTAGGTGCCTCAGGCACTATAACAAACGCACAGTCTAACGGTAGATATTAGAGTTTATTTCACTTTGTGTGATCCTGTCGATGAACCCACAGGACAGAGAGAGGTGTTAACAACTACAGATCTATCTTCATCTGGCTATGACTGAAATACTACAAAGGGGACGTGTCCTTTGTATTGGTGTCAGAGACTGCTGTTATCTATTACATTTTCTGTTTTCTATTTTCTCATTCACTAATGTGAACAGGTTTGTAACAGAACTGCAAACACAATTGATTTCTCCTGATATGACTGGCATGTGTTGCTTGGACACGTGTGCAGTAAAAGAGGTTTTTGTAGGCTGTGGGAGGAAGTGGGGGATGACTCACTCTCCTTGATGAAGTACAGAGAGAACGGGTGATAAATGGGTTATTGCACTGGAACCTTTGACAGCGGGTACAAATCTGGGTTGTTGATGAATATCTCACAAAGGTGAGTCGTTTTGTTTGTGCGGGGAGAAGGCAGTTGGGATCTGAGGTCAGATTGAGATATTTTTTCTCAAGTAAAGGTGGGGCTGTATCCCACAAACAAAACAACAACAAAAAAACACAACAAAAATATGCACACGATGACTGATCAGATAACCTGATATGTACCTCATCCCAGTGCATCAAATAAATCAAATTCACCGATCACTGTTGTATAACAGCAACGCTGATACAAGCAGATGATGGAAGACGCGGCTGTGTCTTACCTTTCACACAAACCTAACAAATGCAACAAGGTCCTCAGTGTTATAAACTCACACAGCAAGTTTCAAGATTTAAAAGGCTTCCTGCTTCATGGCACAAAAACAGGATATGGATACATAATGCATGACAGAAACTCACTCACAACGTAGCGGATGATCATCCAATTTCTGCTTTATGGTCGTGAGTCACATATCCATCTTTAAGGAAAGCACACAACAACGATAACGAAGATAAATGCATTTTTGCCCTGTATTTGTTGAAGCACATGGCTTTTAAGTACAATTTCCAACCCTCCCTTTCCTATATGTGTGTGGCATGCAGGTGGCATACAAAGACAACTGTTTGTTGTGACTGTTTGTGGGTACACACTGTGTCTATGCTCTTTGTATGTCAGTGGTGTGTGTTGGTGGCTTCACATAGTCAGAGTGCATGTGTTTTGTCTGGGGTTGTGTGGGTGTGTGGGTTTGTCCCTGATTGTCTGTGTCCCTTCATTTTTGATCAAAGTCTGTGATCTATGATTTCATATATCTATGTCTGTTTTTGTGAGTGTTAGCATGAGTATGAGTATGAGTGTGAGTGTGAGTGTGAGTGTGAGTGTGAGTGTGAGTGTGAGTGTGAGTGTGAGTGTGAGTGTGAGTGTGAGTGTGAGTGTGAGTGTGAGTGTGAGTGTGAGTGTGAGTGTGAGTGAGAGTGTGTGCGTGTGCGTGTGCGTGTGCGTGTGCGTGTACATCTGTGACAGAGGCTAGGGGCACATTTCGATGCCACTTCCTCTTCTGCAGCACAGGAGCCAGGTCTGGATGAAAATAACTCCCTGCTCACCCAGCTATCACGAGGGAGTTGAGCATGCAGTGAATGAGTGAGTGAGTGAGTGAGTGAGTGAGTGAGTGAGTGAGTGAGGGACGGAGGGAGGGAGAGAAGCAAGGAAGGCGAGAGAGGGTGAGGTGCAGCTGCTGCTGCTGCAGAGGAGAGCAGGCGGAACACACGGCTAATCACGAATGCATCCTATCAGTCCTCTCTGCACTGTCAGCTCCCCCTGCTCCTCTCCTCTCCTCTCCTCTCCTCTCCTCTCCTCTCCTCTCCTATCCTCTCCTCCCTTCTCCTCTCCTCTCCTCTCTGCATTATCTTATTGTTTCATTATGACATTATCATACTGGGTCACAGACACACAACGACAAGACAGAGAGACAAGCCAAGGAGGAGATGCAAGGGCTTGAGTAGAGAAGGGATGAAAGGACATGGACTTTCAAACCTCCCCCACAGTCTTTAGAGTAGTACTGTATGTCTTCATTTTCCTAACTCTGATGTTAAAATAAACAATAAATCACTAAAATAAAAATAAACAATAAATCTTTCAACCAAACCTTATAGGTCCTTGTATATACAAAGGAGAAAAAGAGTTTGGCCAAATAATTGGCTTCTGTCAGTAACTGCTGACAGTTACTGGTGAGAGATTGCTGAGGACGGGGACTAATTGCTGGAGATGTCGCAGGCTAAACAGCAGCTCTGACTAAAGGCTTGGTTTAGCGGATGTTTCAATTGCATATGAGGCTCTCCTGTTGGATGTGTTCCCCACTATGAACAACCGGGCTAAAATAGAATGATCAATTTGTGTGGGCGGATATCCCTGCCAGGTCGCAGCAGAACCTGATAACAGGAAAACCAAAGGCAAGCAAAAGAGAAGTGTTTTCTGTAGAATAAAATAGGAGCCGGAGCAAAATGGTGGTGATGGCAGAGGAGGAGGTGGAGGTGGGTGGAGGTTGGGGGGGCAGAGAAGAATAAAGACAGTTTTAAAAGAAAGAGACATGGCAAGCCAGAGAGAGAGAGGGAGAGAGAGAGAGAGAGAGAGAGAGAGAGAGAGAGAGAGAGAGAGAGATACCAAAGCTGAAAAAGAGTTATCTGGATCTTTTATTTTTTCAAAAGGAAGTAACATGATACATCATTAATATTTGACATCATGCCGCACATGGGCTTGCTCTGTCTCAAGACTTGTCCACGGCCGCCATGGTAACATGGCACCCATTCCCCACCTCCCTACTCCCAACAACCCCCCAACACACACACACACACACACACACACACACACACATCCTAAATCCCCACCTTCAACCAAAATCCTCATGACCATGTTCTCTCTTTATGCAAGCTGGGGAAAACCTCACCACCTACCATCCACCATCATCAACATGGTAACGTGGACAGACTGGGAATGAAATAAACGGCAGGCTGGTGTCACTCTGGTGTCTCTGAATGCAACTTGTCCTCATTCCTGGTGACACCCTTAGTCACGTGTGTGTGGGGTCTGACCCTTCTTATTTACCCAGACAAAACCTGTTTGGATGGAAAGAGGCGTCCCTTCATGACCCACTGATTGGACACTTTGTGTTTAAAGAGTACCCTCAGGTGAAGTCATCAAGTTGGGTCAGTTCTTACATCAGCTAGAAACTGAAACTATGGCCATTTCACTTTTGAAAGTTATTGCCACCGACTCAGGTTCTAAATAAGACAGGTGTTGGGGGTTTGAAATTACACCTACAGTGACTGCATGAGGTCAATGTAATTGCGAACAGTCGTCATCATTTATCTTGCTTGTTCTCTTGCTGTGCTGGAGGGCAGCTCAAAGTTACTGCAACTTCACAACAGTTACTGTAATACAACTGGATTCAACTGAACTAACAACTGTGTATGTATGATTGTGTGTGTGGGGGGGTGGGGGTGGGTGGGTGGGGGGGTGGTCAGAGTCTCAGCCACCGAAGCTCCAGAGGCTATTAGTAAACAAATGCAAAAGCCTTAAATCACTGGATCAGTACCAATGCCAGAAGTTATAATCTGGTTTATTCCTTCTCAAGCAAACACTGAAAAAACCTTTCTAAGGGACAACAAACCATAAACAGCATTCTGATCACTTCAGTTCAGACACTTCAGTGTCTATCCATGGGTAAAAAATGTCTTTGGAGGTCGGGCATGGTCATGCATTTATACACATCATGGTGTGTAGTCATTTGTTGTATCTTAACATATTAATGACAATGTATTTACAGAAAGCGTTTCAAATGTTCGTTTTTGAAAACATTGAATTGAGTACATTACACTTAACCCTAATAAAATGTATCTTTGATAAATCAATGTAGAAAAAGACAACCCATTTCAATGTATTAGATACAAACACATATGATGTATAGGGGCCAACTTAGACAGACAATAGAAAAGATAAAATGGTCTGTCTTTGCTTAAAGACATTAATAAAGGTCTTTGGACTCTTGAATTTTTCAATCATATACAACGTGTATAAAGTTAACCAACGAAAAAACATGAGTGACTTGTTACTTGATCAGCATTCACTGAAGAGTCGATAAGACTTCGAAAAGCTCAGTGGCATGAACCGACTCTGTTTAATACGGGACAAACCAATCACTGAAACGGAAAGGTGCGTCACAAACCAAATTGTAAACACAGTAGATAAAATGACCTTAAATTGCCTATAGCTTTCATCGTTTCATGAAATAATTCTGAGCTGCCCTTCAAAAGGGTGTAAAAGACAAATCGCTTCAAATTTCGATTAGAATGTGTATAAATACTTTTTAGTTATCCCCTTCAGAGCAATGGTCGCGGCTCACTCAATCATTTGCAGGTCTCCACACAGCGCATGGTTTCACCTTCAGCCCTCGTAGTCTTCCCACTCAAACCATCCTAATTTTTCCCTGATTGATGTTCGGCATCGCGCAGGCTATTCACTTGGGTAAGTTGAAAGAAAACTCTGTAAGTCCATTTTGCGCTGTCATGCCGTCGAAGACTCATTCACATACTTTTAAAATAAACCACGCTTTGTTCTTGATAAGCAGTGAATAAACTTTGTTGTATCCATTCATTTGTAGGAGAGTAGGATAGGCTGCACTGCTGTTAGACAGTAACACGATGCTTCCTATTTTCACTATGGATCGTAGACAATTTATCTCCCCTTGATGATTCATCATTTAAATAAAAACACCTTATCGGGTTATTTATGAAAATGAAAACATGTTCGACCGTTGGCTATTAGTTTACTAGTGGCCAAGAGAAGCACATCCAGTGCTGCGTCAGCTGTTCCGAAAAGGTATTTGAGATGTTTCATTGTGGAAAAAACTTGTAGGCTCTTAAACAAACCACCCTTTTCTTAAGTGAGTATACTGTGAAAGCGATATTTTCCCAAGCACTGAATGCTCCCATACTGTCGAATTGTTAATCTTAACATAATTCGGGCATATAAGTGTGATGAAGTGCTACGTTTACTTGGCGTCAGGTACCCTAAGAAACAAAACAGCTTTCAGGAAGATTAAGCAGTGGGGGTAGTTAGATGCTATGCCTATTTTGCAAGGGATGGGTCGCGACTACTGTCTCTACCCTATATGTACTGTGAGGAGGAGGGGGGACATGGATCTGTTGGATGCGGGTGGAAAGGGGGGAGGGGGGTCGCCTTCTCTAATTTTGTATAAGTTTGAAATGACGACATTATAAACTCGATCTTCCATTTATCCTGTTGGCTACATTGTGTCTAACATCAGCCATCATAGAGAAAATGAAGGCGCATGGAAAGCAACGTGATCTAGCTAATTACTTGATTAAAAAAATCACACGTGGTGACCGTTTTATGGAAACGACCGTGTTTGCGCATTAAAAGCAAAAGAGCGTTGTCAGTCGGTGATGTCTTAATGTAGGTTACCTTTTTTAGTCGGTTGGTGGGTGTAGTTGCCTATCAACAAGATTACGAAAGCTGTGTCAAACCGTCTCAATGTCAAACAGTTTTGGACTACGTGATTTATCAGAAGACATCTATTGTTCGCAGGTCAATTCTCTGTGGACCAGGCAGATTCAGCAGCGGAAGTTATTTTTCCAGCTATGTTAAGACAGAGACTATACTATAGCCAATTCTTTATTTTCACAAAGTGGGCTTTTGTAGGCTGCCGTATCAACATCTTTCGAATTACCTACGTTTCGTCAAGTCAATAAAATGCAATTTTTTTGGAGGTAGGATATGGAATTTCTGGTAGTGACGCGCAGTTTTTTGGAATAAACTGGAAGTGTATTGGTGTGTACAAGTGCACAAGGCCTTGCACAAGGGAGAGACATTACTAAGAAGACCAAACTCCCCCATTTCCTGACCGCACTGTCATTTCGAAGTCACTTTGTCAGTGTCAGAGTTAGGCTAGATAAATTCATCCATTATGAAAGCATCAATTTGTTTATTGATGTTAGTGACTTAGATGGTCCTTGGCACATGTTTAGCGCTACATTCCTTGGCTATCCCAAAAAGTTGCAGTGGTAGGCTGACTATAGTCACAACAGACAGCCTTTGCTTGGAATAGCTGACAGCAATCAGGCTACTGCGCAATCATTTTCGCGTTGCCTACCCATGTTTGTGTAGGCTATGTGTTGAAGGCAGTTTGGGGTGGGTGTTTTTTCTCTTGAGCGTTTCTTATATTTGCTTTAGAAACTTTTAGTTTCCCTCTGTTCACCCTGGAGCTGGTTGTCATCCGTGTTTAGTTGGAGGGACGTCACGCGGGCGCTCTACATTCTTTGCACAAGTGAAACGAGAGAGAGAGAGAGAGAGAGAGAACGGAACCTGTAGTCTATACGGCGCCGAAAGAAGGGTGAGCAAAACACGTCAGGAATTTGCCATGCAATTGAATGATATATTATACAGAGCGTAGCGCATGTGAAATTACACACATCGATATAAATATTATCTAATCTTGCAATATCGGTTTCCTTCTGACGATTCAGGAATTCAGATAGCCTAGGTGTTCTTGAGGAATGGTTGACAGGCTACGTCTTCTGGTAAGGAAGTTGATGTGATAAGATTTCGTTTTCTCATTTAACTGGATCCACTTCCTCTTTGTAACGCTCTTATGCTTAGGCTTTGCTTTTTAATAAATGTTCAGCTTCATCATCTAGGCTGCTTTGCCATTTATAAAACGGTTACATGTTGAACCTTTCTTGGTCTTTGCTTTGCGTCCTTACCCTCACCGGGTCATCACTGTCAGCTAAATTAAAACTAGTAGGCTGCGAGATTATCCTCACCTCGCTGAATAGTGATCCGTTAACTGTTAGTAGAGTCTACCCCGGTACAACGACAGTGCCAAAATAAGCGGCATGTAGCCTATTAGAATTTGTATCATCATCAATTGACACAAAACATACAACTGAAGACTCGTAGTCAGTTTTGTGTATGTTCTGCCTCCGGTAACATATTTCAGAACCAAGTAGGCTGTAGTCAAATACAAGCTTAGAAACAACGCAGACCAACAGGATCGGTAAAACAAGTCGTTTTATACTGATTTTTAGAATAAGAAATAAAAACAAGCAACCAACTGGCAGGTGCTTTCTTTTGAACCCAGCAGAAACATCCAGTTCACTGCTGTTTAAATAATTGGATTAGAAACTGTTAATTTTGATCTAACACAATTTGTATTTTGCGCCACCTACCGTTCTGAATTAGATACATCGCCGCTTAATCCAAGCAGACAAAAAAAATGACCACTGTAGAGTTGGCGGCGCTGGTGAATCCAGATGTTTGAGTTAGTTTTGAGGGTTCCTTGCAACAACTTTCAAACTTCAAAGAAACTTGCATCCAAATTCTGGGACAATGACTGATGTAATGATTATACTTATTAAAATGTCTTGCAAGGCTTTATTCACAAAAATAAGTAGGCTTTATCAGTCATAGATTCAACATTGGTTTGTTACTATATTTTAATGTTATTCAAGAACTACAGAGAAGGTTCGGAGTAGAGCAGGCTTGAATCTAATCTCTAGCGTATCGCTGCTTCATTGATGAACGTTTACCTTAACCAGTGCTAGGTTTTCAATCTAAATTTGTATGTTATTACAACAGGTTCTGGATAACAAGAAGATCGTTTCCTGTTAGCCTTAGTGCCTGACTTATTCAAATTGGCATGGTGAAGAAAAGATCAATTCAAATAGCCTTTTCATGGGCATGTACTTTTTGTGCAACAAGATTTTGTTGTGTTAGAGGAGCCATTTTATGGTGTCAGTAATTTTGTAACTTCTTGATGGCCATCTCCAAATAGCTGTTGTAGCCTACTATTTGGTATTTAGAACAGTGTGTGTTGAAAACATGACAAATTGACTCAGATTTCAGTTATTAAAATGGAAATAATCAATGTAAGTTAGAAAAGATCATGGGGGTGGCTTTGCTATACGTTTCCAAAGATAAAATCAGTCCTACCAAATTGAATGTTGATGGTAACCACAGTGGTATTGTGAGCACTCAGATCTTCTCTAAATTCACCATGTCTTCTGGTAGTCCCTCTCCCTTAAGGAGGGGCGTAGGAGTTAAATAAAATTAGCAATTTCATGTTTCGGTGGAAGTGTGGAAGTATTTCATTGGTCTCCCAAGTCCACAATGAGCACAAGGCAGGCCTTTGTTGTGAGTGCAATGCATTTTTAACCCACTGAATGGGCTCTCACATTCCTGGTCAGGGTCTCCCTGCTTGCCACTGATTCTGTAGTGTTTCCAGCCCTGACTGCTGGTGTTGTGCTTTAATAAATGCTGCCATTGCTTGGCAAGTCTCATGTGAAATGCTACAACAGGAGGCTGTTTGACAGGCACACATTTCCCTCCATAGTTGTCCATGTGAATTTGTTGTTTCTTGTGTCTCTGGCTTGTCACAATAGAGGCAGTGGCACAGCTGCATCTCGGCGGATCTCTGTGCGAGACGGACGTTAGGGTGACATTCTATTTGTCACCTCGGCCCCCTTTAAACAACACATCTGTAATCTACTTTAAATATACACGCTTATCTTATTCCATTTGTTTGTCAAGCAGAGAGACACGTTAGTTGTTGTCTTGGCCTCGAACCACGTCATGCTTATAGACATGTAATAAGTCTGGAGTTACTAAAGGGACATTCCAGAAAGGTGGCTGGGCCGTTTGTTTTTATGAAGAGTAACCTCTGCTCCTAAATCTGAGGGCTTTCTCGCTCAGGCCAGGAGCTGCCATCCAGTAGTCATCACCCGAAGGTGGACTTGTGTGTTATCTTTATTATATTCCCCCACTGATGATCAGGATGCTCCTGGTGGCTGCGGTTTACTTTTGGGGTCTCCGGTTTTTATTTCAGATGCACAGTGTGAATGCGTCTGTGAAAGGGCAGCGTCCCTCTCTCCCCCTGTCAGCTCAGAGAGCCTGTGAGCGTGGCACATCAATTATAGATGAGACCCTCTCTGTAGGACACTCTGCAGGAAAAGACACCAGGATGTGTCCTCTCCCAATCAAACTGCTCTTTAGGTTTCCCTTGCACCTCGCCTCTCCATGATGCTGCATCATATCAGGCTTGAATTCTAATATAATGTCTATTGGCTTAAATTCTAATTTAAAGTCTATTGTCTTTAATGAGGGAGCTTTTGGCCATGGGATTGTGTCTGTTCTAGTGGAGGCGGGTGTGACAGGTGGGATTTTAATCAGACTAATTGGGTCACCACCTCTCAAAACAAATAGAAACGCACACACAAGCATACACGCGCACATACACACACACACACACACACACACACACACACACGCTCAGACATGCACACACAGAGTACACACGTGCTGGATCGATAAAATGCAGTCAGCAGGTTGGTAGTATAAAAGCTATCAGACAAGATCAGAGCCCCAATGCCAACCCAAGAGAAAATAATGAACTAATCATGGGGATTATAGTGGGCATGTGGGTGTGCACTGTGTGTGGGGAACGGCTGTCTGAGGGATTTATAACAGCACTTTTGGGATTTCCTGTTTTGCGTTTGTGGGCAGAGGTGCCCAGACTTGCGCGCGTGCGTGTGTGTGTGATTGTGTGTGTGTGTGTGTGTGTGTGTGTGTGTGTGTGTGTACAGGTAAACGGTGCGGTTTGTTCTCGAGAGCGGGGGTCAAAGGAGTGAACGAGCGGATAATTCATTAAAACGAATTATTGCGCTCACCTCTTAGACTGGGTTGAGTATCCGGGGGCCATCAAATGAACTGAATTCAAGGAGATTCGGGAGCGCGCCCTGATTGCGCAGGTATTAAAAGGAGAGGAAATAAGCTTAACAGAAGTAGCCCAGAGCCACGTGGCAGCGATCAAGGGTTTGTGGACGCTCATACGCCCGGGCCGAGCTCTTTGTCTTCCCCAGATGTCACTAACATGCCTGTATTGATTTCCTTCCCGCTCCCCCCCCCCCCCCCTCCCTCCCTCCCTCCCCATTCCCGCTCTCCCTTCCATCCTCTCTCTCTCTTTCTCTTACCGGCTCCCTTCAGCAGTCTCTCTCTCTTTCTCTTACCGGCTCCCTTCAGCAGTCTCTCTCTCTTTCTCTTACCGGCTCCCTTCAGCAGTCTCTCTCTCTTCCTCTTACCGGCTCCCTTCAGCAGTCTCAGCATATTAAGCATCCCTAGTCTCGTCTCATACGGATGCTATAGTAGTGCATCTTTGTTATAGGTGGCTCTGCCTTTTCCCCTCTATAGGGCTTTGAAAGCCCAGCGCTAATAGAGGTAATTAGTGATGGTGAATGGTGGAACTGCTGAACACTTGAATGTATAACACACTTGAGCAAACGCTTTCATCAGCATAATACAGGTTTGGTTATTGATCTGTGTATCATTTAGCAGCCGATGATACATCATGTGACCTGTTGATATTTGAGCTCCACATTTCAAAGCCCATCCTAAAATGTATGTAGAAGATGTAGGTGAGCTGACAGATTTCTTCAACAGAACTAGAAGGTGCTTTTTCTGCCGTCCCCTGGAACTCCAAATAATGAGGTTGTTTGTGGGTGTGTTTGTGTGTGTGTGTGTGTGTGTGTGTGTGTGTGATATGGGATTCTCAACTAGCCCTTGCTTTCCTTGTGGCCTCATTAATATTTGAAGAGTCTCTGTGTGCCATGCTGGGAACCCTACCGAGCTCCCTTAGCTCGGCCAGACCAGCCAAAGAGAAGAGGGGATGAGAGGGAGACAGAGAGAGATAGAGAGAAAAAGGAGAGAGGAAGGTAGTACACAATCCAGACTTGATCCACACACACAGCCACTCATGCATCCTCTCATATATATACTGTCACACCTCCATATCATTGTACCTCTTCAAAGTTTTACACTTTCCTCTTTTCTTTGTTTTGGCACAAATGCCTCCTCTCTCACACAACCACACAGTAACTTATTTATGGACATTCAAATTCAAACACAGTAACTATCTCTTTTGCACACACACACACACACACACACTAGAGATGCTCAGGTTTTTTGGTGCCGATCACCGATCACTGAAATCAGTATCTGCCGATCCGATAATACTGATCACCGATCACGGTGTCGATTGAAGCATTCTATTTATTGTGTAGCATTATTTATTAAATGAATTATTCTTAACAACATTGGTATTGTATTTTAAGTATTTAAATAACAAGACGAGAGAGTATCATGAATTGACAACCATCAACTTTATTGCAGGGAACGTGCAACATTCCAGTGTAGAAGATCTCACTTACTATAAAATGTGAAAATAATAATAAATAATAAATATTAATAATAATACAAATATAAATCTTTAAATGAAAATCACAACAATAGAAGCACATATGCAACACTCCACTCTCTAGACGCTCTTGGAACTTAAAAGTAGCTTTTCCGGGAATAGAGTAGAGTATTCAAACCTTACTTCTGATTAAGCAGCATCACTGCCATTAAAATATTTTTTTTTCGAATCCGAACCGAGCCCGACGTAATCAATTTCTCAACTGTTCATAGTACTAATGCCACATTGACGTACGTTTTTTATGAATATCCTGGCTTTATTAAACTGGGGCATCAACAGTTAAATGCTCTCTCTCACAAACAAGCGCTGTTAAACGCACAAGCGTACACAATAAGGCCAATAAGCATAATTAAATTATTCACATTGCAAGAACGTTTACTAAAATGGTGCGGCTCCTTTAAGAGGACCACGTACAAGAAGGGACAACGGTGACGCATAGTTTGGATGTAGCGACAAACATTTATGTGCTGTAACAGTGTTAACCAGTACGTGAGTAACGTGAGTTTTATTAAAGCATAGCGTGTGTAGCTATTTCATCCCGTTTGTTAACCTTTCCTGCTGTCTGTATTTACTAAACAGCAGCAGACGTAAAGGAAAGGGTATTAACCCCGAAGTTAAAAACATGTAATCTACTTTGGCCGTGGAGCATTTTACTCCCCTGCAATCTCCAACTACGTTCAGAGACAGGCAGCAGGAAAGGTTAACAAACGGAAATAGCTACACATTACACACACTATGCTTTAATAAAACTCACGTATGCTACACCAACGGAGGCACAACAGACAAGTCTTACCATTGAAGATCTTTTAGCACGCCGACGTTCGTTGTGAAACTATCTACATCCAACCATCGGGGTTTAATCCATGTTGTTGTGGAGAACGAAGGTTGCATCAATCATATTTCATTAAAACTTCACACTTCTTACATTGGACATATCCAACAGCCTAATTAGAATCTACATCGTCTACTTAGCAGAAATATCTCCATACAGTAGATTTCCCTTCGTTTAGTATCATTTTAATCTTTTCAGATGACAGTTTCTCTTTAACTTTCTCTGTGATGCCATTTAATCTACCTCCACGGGGAACTGCTTTGGAGCAGGCGTTGCAAATTGCAAATGTATTATCTTTTTCCGACACCATGTAAAATTGCCAGACCAGCGAAGCCATTTTGTCTCAGTAGTTTGACCTACCCGCCATCGAAAACGGGGGCCAATGAAATTTAATAACATGGAGATACAGCCAATCACAAGCTTCTTTTTTTTTTAAGAATCATTTTCTACCAGTAGCGGCCTGAAATGCCTGTCTCTAACGTTTTATTGAAACGTCTCTGATAGTAGTTCTCGCAGATTTTAAGTAATCTGATCGGTCATGTTTGATCGGCCGTTTTGAGAACCCTGATCAAAACCGATAAGGGGAATATCTGCCGATTACGATCGGCGCCGATCAGATCGGAGCATCCCTAACACACACACACACACACACACACACACACACACACACACACACACACACACACACACACACACTCACACACTCACTCACACACACACAATCTAGAATAAAAGAGAAAGATCAAGAGATAGCATAGACTATTACAATTGCAGCAGCCATGTGTTATGCACAGGGACTTGGAGTGTTTGCTTTTGAAATGCTACCTGCATATGGTGTTTGTCCTTGTGGTTCCGAGCATTTTGGTGGTCTTACTAAACCAGTTTTTCTCCATGTGCCATAACTTGCCTTTAGTTTGTGCTGTTTGCCAAACAGTAACAAGCCCTTCTCCCAGTCCACACAGGAAGCATAAACCATTGAATTTACAGCATTGTGTGTGTGTAAAGGACCAGGGGCAGGACTAAGACCTAATGCTGCTGTGTTTTGGTGGACAGTGTGAGGTGTCATTTTAGATGCCAGATCGACTTCCTGTTTAAAACATCAGCCGCTGGAACAAGCCCCTGGAACATGCCTCAGTGTTCCTGGTGAAGCCGGTTCCTCTGTGTTTGCAACAATTGAGCTCTTGTTTTTTGTGTTTTGTTTAGTTTTTTCATTTCTCTTCTTTTCTATTTCCCTTTTCCTCCTTGCGGTTATGTCTCCTTTCCAACAGCCTAAAGGAAGGTGAGCAGTCTAAGGGGCCGTTTACATGAAGCCTAGTTTGTCAAACTAATACAGATAGCCCTATCATTCACTCTCTGTCCGCATACGGTATCCGCAACGATCCGAATCGGGGGTATAAAGTATGAAGATTTGAATCGGTACGGGGGCTGGTGTTCGTCTGCACGGATTCACGCAACCTGATGACGTCATTGCCCCACGTGATTGCTTTGCGATCTCCAACCAATATATATATCACTTGTTCTCCCTCAACATCTCACTCGCGGTGGGTCTCGAATGAACCAGCCTACTGATTTTTGTATCTTGATCTAATTCTTTTTATTCAGACATTACATAACTTTCATGACCACAAATATAAATTGGCCAGCGATTTAATTCGCTTTTGTCTTCATATATTAATGTAGAATGGTCGGAGCAAAGCCTCATGGGAAATGGGATGACAGGCATGTCATGTTGTACTGTTCCAAACTCTTTATTATCAATAGAAAATATAATTCATTTTCGCATAACCTTTAGTCTGACCACTGATTTTATTAACCACCATAATGTAATGTTGCTAATTTGAGCTTGAATGTCTTGTGTAATGTGTTTAACCACGTTTTTTTCAGGTGTATGTAGCAGCGCTAAAGCGCCACCCACAGGCGTGGGGTATGTTCTACAGCCCGTCTAACACAATCTGGTGGCTCCGTTTTTACGCAAATCTCTCGTTACCAGGCTCCGTCTTTACGAAATTAAAAGATTCGATTCGTGTGAAAAATGAACCCTATTCAGTGAATCTAGGCTTCATGTAAATGGGGCTTTAGCTCTGTCCTGCTCACCCCCCCCCCCCTCTCTGTCCCCCTCACAGGCTTTGATGGCACTGATTTCCTTTAATTAGATAATCACCGCGGTGGTCACTGGATATTCTCCACATAGGCCCAGCAGTGCCCCCCTTTTGCACACCCCCTCACAGAGAAGCGCTGGGGTGGAGTCGAGGTTAATTTGGTTTCCGAGAGGAGGCAACTGCACCTATTTGAAAGGACTGTTTCTCAGTGTATCCTTGTGCTCCTGTGTCTTCTCCTTAGCCCCGTACACTTTAATTCGCCTGTTCAGCCCTTTTTTGGGAGGGGGTGGAAGGGGGGGGGGGGGGGGGGGGGTTCTCTATGGATGTAACAGCCAGGTCTTGGGAAGCTGTTTTGTTATTGCACTGGATGTGGTTATGGCGTCCTTTGATCGCAGATGTCCGGCTAACTTAGGGAAACAAGCTGGAAATGACTCCAGGCCAGAGCTAATCATTCACCACCGAGGGGACCTGATCGTTACACTCTGATGTCATCGTAACCTTGCCACGAAGCACAGGGCTATTCAGCTGCTGCTGTTGTTTTCTTTTCTCTTTTGTCTGTGATGTGAGCATTTGTGATTGTTTCTGAGGTATAAAGAGGACATTTTTAGTTGCAGTGAAGTAAGGCTAACGTGTTCTTTTTGTTGTTGTTGTTGTGAGGGGTGTGTGATAGAGCGAGTGAAAGGAAAGGAGCGAGAGAGAGAGAGAGAGACAGGGAAGTGAGAGACAGCCGTATGTGAATAAGGATGACGAAGGTTATAAAAATGTCACTGAATTCAATATACACCTGAACCGGAACAAAACCAGAAAACCCGGGACAGAAAGAAAGAGTGAAAGAGAGAAAGAGAGAAAGAAAAAGCGAAGTACGGAGAGAGCGGCAGGCGGTTTGTCTGACAGAGCCACGGTGAAAAGTGCAGAGAGCAAGAGAGCAGTGCTGCTGCTGCACTCTTGAGAAGTGTGTCAGCGAGGGTGGTGTGTGTGTGTGTGGGGTGTGTGTGTGTGTGTGTGTGTGTGTGGAGGGGGGGGGGGGTGCCGCTGGGCTCAGTGGTGTCTAATTGGTTTCCCATGAAGCGCATTGTGGAGGTGGACATGAAGAGAGGCACCTCTCAGCCCTCGCTTTCTGCTGTATGAAAATCCTTACAGATGGTGTCCAGATAATACTCACATGAATCTCCTCGCAAGCATTTGTTCTAGTGACATGCAATATTGTTGTTTTGTTTTGGCCTCATCTCGAAACGTTTGAGAGATGAAATGAGATCTCTCACCATCTTTAAAAAACAAAATGATGCTTCTTCACAGACCATTTGTATTGCCAGAGAAGCCTGAGTAAGTCTTAGGTCAACCCTTGTTTCCTGGCTGCTTGTTTCGGGGGCCTCAGGTCTAGCACGGTTTGGGCCAGTTCAGAGAGAGAAAACAAGAGGCAGGCAGATTTTTGGAAAAGACCTTGTTCCACCTAATCCTCCCCCCCCCCCCCATCCTTGGGTTGAAACACCCAGTTACTCTCACATTGTATCCAGATGTGAGAATAGCGCTTGAGGCCCCCAGTAGCATTATTACTTTGGGCCGCAATGGAGCTCCTGTTTGTGTGCCTCTGCCTCTAAGATGGGAAATGAGAGTCCCTGTGCAGGACTAGTGCTTCTTCCTCACAGCACACATACACAGACACACACAGACACACAGACACACACACACACACACACAGACACACACAGACACACACAGACACACACACACACACACACACACACACACACACACACACACACACACACACACACACACACACACACACACACACACACACACACACACACTCACACAGTTGTTCCCAGGACTCATTGAAAAAGGCGGTGTTGGCAGACCTAACAGGACTCAATGTGTGTGTTTTGGGCAGTGTCTTTTGATTTTGTTGAAAAAAATATATAGTCTATAGTTTTGTTTTTGAACAATTTGTAAGGTTGTCGCTGAGGCTGAGATTAGAGGCTTTTTAGTTTCTATTTGATACTATCTATTGTTGGGTTGATATCTTAATATTCACATGATGTCAACATCTGTTTCGAGAACTATCTCTCTTTTGCCAGATGGACTGAGGACAAATTCTTTGACTGATAGATTGTTCTAAAGATGTGGAAACAGAAGCTAAAGAGAGTTCAGATGGTCTCCAGGAAGCACAGTGCCTTGAACCCAAAGCCTCCTTTCCTTTTCTGCTGACCCTCCCCCGACATCTGACCGATGGTAATCAAATAGACTTTACAGATTGCTGCCCTATTTTCAGATGAACGTTATTGATCCGGTGAATACTGCCCCCACAGGTCGACATCGTTCCTTGGGTCTGAAACTGCACTGTCACTTGGGTGTCCCCCCCCCCCCCCCCCCACACACCACCGCCCCTAACATACTTCCACTGAGGAGAAATCCATTTCAGTAATTGCACATTTTTGCTCACCTGAAAAGAGGAGGATGGCTTAAGGGCCGATCAGACCTCAATAATCCCTGCACCACCATGCTCTATTTAAAGGAGCACGATAATCCCATCAGATTATGCCTATGCGCCCCCCCCACCCCCTCTAAAAAAATCATCCAATTAATGTTGAGTCTGATAGTCAAATATATCATCCTGTATGCTTACAATCCACGCCGGACACATGACTATAGGCCAACGAGCATACTATGTGGTTAATGAGTGTGAAGCTAGAACAGTTGTGTGTTGCTACCCTGCAGCAGATTAGAGATGTGTAAAAGGGTGGCTCTGGAACTAGATGTGTCTCTGCTGGGGGATCACTGCGTGCTGACATGTATTTGGTGGTGTATGTGCCCAGTCTGTCAGGCATCCCTGCTCCATACCTGTGTGTGTGTGTGTCTGTCTGTGTGTCTGTGTGTCTGTGTGTCTGTGTGTGTGTACCCAGTCTGTCAGGCATCCCTGCTCCATACCTGTGCACCGAGCCTCAAGGAGAATGGTCCTCCGCAGATCAGCAAATGAACTGGGTCAGTTACGGGTGTTGTATACAGACGAGTGTGGATACTCTATCGCCTTTGATCATCTGTCCTCAGAGTATTGTACTGTGAGGTGAGCTTGTACTGTGTGTGCGTGTGGTTGTGTGTGTGTGTGTGTGTGTGTGTGTGTGTGTGTGTGTGTGTGTGTGTGTGTGTGTGTGTGTGTGTGTGTGTGTGTGTGTGTGTTAAGTTATAGAGGACCTTGGTCTGAAAGACTAAAATTCTCTCCTGTTCTTTGGTTATGCAACCAAGCTCAGTATTTAGAGCAAAGCCCCATAGAGTTTACCAATCCTGTCATCGCCCACTGCATTCCTTACATCAGATAGACTGGTGCAGGTACATTATGGGAACAATAAAATGGAAGACCAAAAGCAAGACGTTTTATTATTTAATTACCATCCAATATCTCACTCTGGTATTCATCCTCAGTTCAAAGAGTTTTCCATTAGGAAATGCACTCGTACATCTAGTTGTGGAGTAATTCAAACTACCTGCTGGGAGCACAAGTGGATGTTCTAAAATATGGCCATTTTGATCTTTAATTGGTGCGGAACAGTGGAGTATATGATTGAGGTACACTCAAGTGTACTGAGAATGGAGCTCCTCTGGAGGGCTATTTACAGCGCCATTATGCTCTCCATTCTTATGCATATCATATTGCAGGCATGAGAATCACTCACCTTTCAGCGAAATTCGCCGTTTTGAAAACAAAATAGGTGACCTACGTGAATCGTGTAGATTCGATGAGTTTTGTTTTTGTGTGTGGGGGGGGGGGGGGGGGGGGGGGGGGTTGGACATATTTTTCATATTCAGATGACATGTACATTTGTACTGAACTAGTGCTGGAGGCGGCAAGGTGCTCAGTGTTGCCAGATTGTAAATTGCGTATCATATCAAAGGCTCAAAATGATCGTATTTGGAGGATAATGAATTATATCTGTCAACACTGGGAAAGTTTGACCAATGACAGAGCTCGCGCAAGAAGGTGGAACGTAAGTCATACCCTTTCCAAAACGTGTAAAGACGTAATAACTCGTTTGTGAAAGACCCAGAGAAACAATAATATCCGACGAGGCAAAATCCCGGACAATTTTGGAATCCCTGCTGGACGCATTTTTTTTTGTGTGACCGTAATGTTAGCATATAAAACGTTAAAACATGTGTTCGGTAACTTAACGGGATGATTCATTTCAAGGGGCATAACCTTCAGATACAAGTATGAAAAAGTTAGCAATGATGTGATTAGCCTGGTTACGAGACGGCTACGGTGTGAATAACTGATGGAGTAAGATAATTTTGCTACATTAACTCAAACGCCACGGAGACTCCCTGTTCTAACTTTGAATCGCTCTGTTGGGGCAAAGTGACCATTGCAAAGGTGTTTGACTACAGACTGTTAACGTAGCAAATAATTCCTACTATTTCAGCCAGTCAACCTACAAGCCTTGCAGGTATAAAACAAATCATGACGTCAGATGACCATTTTCAGTCTCGTTACCATAAACAAGACCCAATACAGTGCAACCCTGAGCACTGACATGATAAGCACTTTGGTGACAAGAAAGGTGAGCATGGCTGCAAAGGGGACTCTTGTCACATGGAAGGCGTCAGTGATGCTCTGCTCAAAAAGGCCAAGTCACCAAGCTATGAGGCAAAGCAGTCAAGAGCAAGTGCCACTGGAAGTAGATAGGTGGATACTTTAATAGGAGCTTAACATATATTTAAATATATATATATACAGTTATTCAACATAATAAATCAGCGGCGAAAAAAACAATAGAATCATATTTTCTTGACAAGAATTCCATAAATGAAAAGAGATCCTTACATTTTGCATCATTTAGTACTTCTAAAGAATATATGATTGTATTGTTTTTTTCGCCGCTGATTTATTATGTTGAATAACTGGATGATGCGAGTGCATGGAAATATTAATGCGACGGGCCTCGCCAATAAAATGTATTGAAATCTGAATTACATAACATTGTATTGGCTGTCAATCATGATGGAAGAGTAGACAAGTTAAGTTACGGCATCTCTCGTGGGGGCTATGCATTAAACCATTTGTGGTGCCCTTACCACATTGTGCCTCATATAGGCCTACTGTAAATGATAGACCCAGTGACAGGCTGGCATGAAATGGCTTGCATAATACTAAGTAAGGAGGCCAAAATCATTTTTGACTCATGGCTGAAGCTAAGTTTCTCCAGCTCTCCCCAGGTTGGAAAAAAAGCATCTCAAACTGCATCAGATTGACGCTTTAAAATATGCAATATTTAAATTTTACTTACAGTGGGGGGGGGGGGGGGCACGCCCCCGGACCCCCCCTAGAGGGGTAATATCCTCCTCACCTTTTTCACCCCTGACCCGTTTTCATGCCTGATATTGGGTTCATTAAAAGTCTAATGTGGCAAGGAAATAAGGAACCATAGTGTAGTTTTAAGGGTAAAATGTTGTCCCTGCTGGCAGGAGTGTTTTTGTGTTTGGTGTGCTACTTGTTTGTAGTAGCCGCTACACTCGAGGGATTTTGTTTGTGTGCTTCATACTCTCTGAGAAGATATTTTGAATCGGGACACTCTCAGTCACGGGGGACGTTTTTTGTCTTTCTTTTTCTCTCACTCATCTCACACCTTCTGCCTGTCTCTTTCTCTTCCTTTGTCTGCCCTCAGACTCCCGTTTCCCATTCATTTTTTAACCCTTCTACTCTCTCCTTTAATATCTTTCTCTTTCGTTCTTTTGTTCTTTGTTTCTATCTCTGTTTGGTTCACTCTGCATCAGTGTGTTTCTCCCCCCCCCCCCCCTCCACCACCACCACCACTAACTACCTCACAAGAGAGAACCAAGACAGGAAGAGGTCAAAACTGCATGCTATAATGTGCCGTGCACGTGGCCTGTACACAGACATACTGTACGCTCTTTCCCACAAACCAGGCAGCTTGGTCTCCAGCGCTGAGTGGGCCAAGAGCAGCTGTGTTCCTCCCGTTCCTCCATCCTCGTTCACTCGTGTTTGTGAGTGTGTGTTTGTGTTACCGTGTGTATGATGCGTGTGCTGTGCTGCCTGATGCTTGCTTGCATGAGAGGGTCCCCAGTGGCCTGACTCTATGGAGGAAACGCACTGGGAGTTCAGTGGCTTAATTGCGTTGTGAAGTGGCTCGTTGAGGTGCAGTTATTCGTCTCCCTCCTTGGGGAGCGCGGCAAGAGTACCGGGTAAAGAGTCTCCAAGGATCCGACCAAGGAGTTTTGGTGTCTTAAGTCACGTTAAGACAGCTGAAAATCAAAGGATGCACAATGATGGCAGTACAGCTTTTGCACAGCATTTTTCATTAAAAAAAAACACATTTAATTCAACATACAAAAAGATTTCAATTTGTTAATTTGTTTACATTGCTGTTGGTATCAGTGGAGAACCTTCAGATCAAATCGCATGCATTGTTTGAGTAGCAGCTGTGAGTAATTCATGAGTATTGTAATCGGTTTCTGGTGGGAATCATTTCAGGAGTTTTTTGTTTACTTTCATGTATTTCTCCTTCAGTAGTTGTGAAGTAGCTATCATTTTCAACTTCCTTAACAAGAAGCACATTGTTATTTGCCAGGAATATTATGTGCAATGGGAATGCCCTTGAACGTTTCCTGTATGTAAGTACTTCCAAACATGAAGCTGTTTGTTTAACAGCCAGAGAACAGTCCTGGGTTCTCTGTGACTCTGTGAAACAGTGGGATTGTGTTTGTGTTCTTGTGGGTACCTCTCCCTACTGAAGTTTATAATTACTGCCACTGACTTTTTTATCATCTATCTTTTCTTTCTCTCTTTATCTATCCAACACTCCCTCGTTCTCTCCTTTTTTTCCTCCCTCTCTTTGTCACTTTCTCTCCGGCCACATGTAGCAGGCAGGCTAGCTGCAAGGCTGTTTGTGGAATAAATGCCATTTGCACCCACTCACGCTGATTTACGCTAAGGTTGCGGCCGTCAGGGAGTGCCCAGGGGTTAACGAGCTGTGTGAGAAAAACACAGCAAGGGAGGGAGGGACGGAGGAAGGGGGGGTTGGGCCGTACACACGCACACTCTCTGCTGCCACTGCCGCTGCTGTTGAGGGATCTCGCTGACCCCAGAGATGGGCCTATCCTGGGCCCCAAGGACTACACACACACGTGCTCACACACACACACACACACACACACACACACACACACATGCTCTCAGGCACACACTCGCACACAAACACACCCACACGACTACACACAGGGCTGCTGCTTTCTCTCAGAGGGCCAACAGTTTGATGTGCTGTTCTTGTAGGGAGAAACAACTTGTGGAGCTTTCATCATAGACAGGTATAGCAAGATGTCTCTGCCTTGGTGTCATTGCCATGTAGGGTTGCGTATCACAGAGTGTCATCAGTGATTTGATGCAGTGGGCAGCCAAGTCTTTTCCTGTGATTTTGCTTTGTTTTTTAAAGTTACTGATTGAATAGTGGATATGCCATGAAACATTGTGAAGTTCTTAAGACTAGGTCAAAGAAGGAGGCTGTTATTGGTATCATGTTATAATGCGTTGATACTGTTTAGAGAGCATATTACCATATATTACATATCACTATCATGGTTGTGGCTCTACAGGATAAGGACCCACTTAAATTAGTTAAACTATTTCTGAAGGAACCACCTCTTCACTGAGAAGGCCCCCTTCTCCTCAAACTCATTTTCAGAAATCTAACACGACGGTGTTGCCCTAAACACCTGCCATCCCTCCATGTTGGATGGCCTATGGGGTCTTTCACCAGGGCGCTAACTCAAAAGGCCTTCACACATAAATAGAACCACCCCCCGTTACCCAATTAACCGCCACTGTGCTTTGTTAGGAGATAGTAAGATTACTGGCGAGAGAGAGACACCGGCAGATAGACAGAGTGGGAGAGACCTCTTCCTTTGTCTTCTCTGGCCTGACACGTTTATGGCAGAGGTCTGCAGAAGTGTGGTTGGGCTTTTTTTGGGGCGGGGGTGGGTAGAAGAAGTGGTGGTGGTGGGGCAACAATAGAGGCCAAGACCCCGTGCTGCTCCATGGCTGTATGAGCATGACCCACTCTGGCAGGTCTATCCAGGGCTCAAAACTCTGTTCTGTGAACGTTGGGTAATTCTGCTCCGAAAAAAACACCCCGGACACCCTATCATCATACCATCAGTGGCAGGAAATGTCCCAAGACCTCTTCTTGCACTTGGTCCTTGAATGCTAACTGATGTCTTACTAAAACTAAACATATAGGAGGGTAGGTTGGACTTTGTTTGCTGACTGTTGAAATATCAATATCAAATATTGAAGTTTGTCAAACAAGCCATTAGCTGTACATTGACTTTTATGTATTCTGAAGGCTTGAAAATGTAATATACTGCATATGCTCTCATGGATGTTGATTTAGAACATCAGAAAGCCTCTGCATTAAAGGAGCATTTCCTCCAAACATGATGAGATGATGTGATGAGTGAAACAGATATCCCTTTGGTGAAAAGCATTTGATAGTTAGCAGCACATAGGCAGTACTACTGGGGCAGCACGCCTTGCAAACTCCAAAGCATTCTTTAGTATTAGTAGGAGAACTTGGATAAACATCACTCAGTGCCGTTACACAAAAGAATTCCTGGGATTTAGCTGGGGTGATATTTGGAGGTTCCTTTTCCGGTAGTCAGTGGACTCAGCCTTCCTCTTTATTTATGGCCGTTTATCCTCCCTCTCTGTTTTTCTTCTTGCTCTGTGCCTCGCTCTGCTGCCCTCTTTCCTTTACTCTATCTTTCCTCCATCCCTCTCTCTCTCTCTCCCTCTCACCCACCCAGTCACTTCTTCAGTGTCCCTCTCTGTCTTTGTACTCCTCCAGTTCCCAGTTCCCATTTTCCTCTTCTCTTTTTCCCGCCCTCTCTCTCTGTCTCTCTCTCTCTTTCTGTAACATGCGGCGTACAGCAGCTCTTTGTCTCTGCACGGTCGGTCGTGGTGAGTGGAGGCGCGGGCTCTTTCATAATGGATTATTGATTGGTCTGAGAACAGGCCTGCCTGTTGGGGACTCAGCCCTCTTCAGCACTGTCCCTCTCAGCTCCCAGCAAGGGTTTAAATGACACTCCCCATGCCCAATGTGTGCCCCTCCTTTCACACACACACCACACACACACACACACACACACACACACACATTTAAATGATTTAATTGAATCCACCAATCATATTCTTACAGAGAGGAATCAAAAATTTCTCAGAGATTGAATAAAGCTTAGTGACTCATGGGTACAAGAAACATCTCCTACGCCAAACAGCAAGACAGGAGTAAAATCTTCTTTCAAGGAGTACAGTCTGAGCCTGAACAGATGACAATCAGAGACTGTGGAGCAGGAGCCTGTTCTTGGCTAAAGCTGTAGCTTTATAGCTAGCTAACAATGCCTTTGTTGTGAGGTGAAACACTGACTAAATTGAAGAAAACACAGTGAAGTGCAAGTCATAAAGCTGTTATACCTCACATTTTAACACAAAATGTGACATGAAAAAGGAAAATGACACTAGCCCCACATGACTAACGTCTTTTCCCACAGTCAGACATACAAGTATTGCTAGCAGAGTTGTGGGAACAACACAGCTTATAGCTGAAATGGTAGCCAAAGACCAAAATGCATATCCTAAGTGCGTCTGTGTGCATAGTATTCAGAGCGCCCCTGTATACTTGTTAAATGGCCTCTGCTGTGGGATAAGAGGCCAGAGTGTGCTTTGTAAGTAGCCTTTATTGCTTCATTACACACACATACACGTGTGTGTATGTGTGTGTGTGTGGGTGTGTGCCCTTACAGTGTTTTGGACTCCACACAAACAGTGTTGTATGCAAGGCAAGGATTATGGCCGTGTACTCAAGTACAATGACTGCTTTTCAAGGTATTAAGCTGCCATTAAACTTGACAGATTGTGACGTCAACACAGCATTTGACTTTTCTCCTAAATGGTAGGTGTCGCTGCAGAGAAACATACCATCTATGAAGAGCTAAAGTATAGAGCGCATTGAAATATATGAGGTGACCCTTAAACTGTATTACCAGTATTCAGTGGTGGATTAAACTGGATGGGTCCAAAAATTGTTTGTGTCCTTTGCAAGTGGCCGGAAAAAATGTGCCTGTTTATAACTAGCGGTTTTCATTAGGAAAAGACGACTAGTTTGCCAGCATCATTCAAAAAATACATTAAACAAAAGAGTAACTTCATACACTAAAAAAACAAATAGTTGTGTATCAGAGAGCAGGGAGTCAAACACTTCATCGGACAAGTTAGCAAAGCAAGTGTTCCTTCATCTTGTAGCATCCGTGTTGTGAATGCAGCCAAACCAACACTAAAGTGCACCAAGACCCAGACGGAATGACCGTCTCTTTTGGCACGCGCCGTCGTTAGGCCACAGACCTGCAGTAGTTTACAACTGTAGTGTTTGTTTTGTGATATGGCCATAGATGAGACTGTTAACATTTTGGTGGGGTAGTCCATCTTCCAATCTTAAGAGAGAGACTGGTGCCGCGTGTCGCTTTTGGGGATGCTCAGGTTGATGGAGAGCCTGTTTCTGC
Organism: Sprattus sprattus; assembly: GCF_963457725.1. NCBI lineage: Eukaryota > Metazoa > Chordata > Actinopteri > Clupeiformes > Clupeidae > Sprattus > Sprattus sprattus. The sequence continues at coordinate 2,192,329 of NC_137917.1, read as the reverse complement.
CTGACAGCACAGTGCATCACCTCGCAGGGGTAAACACACAGCACTGCGGCGTGCAAGGGGAACAACTAGGCTAAAGAATGCACTGCATGACCGTCTCCAGATGTGCCAGGATTCCCACAGAAGGGAGAGAGAGAGAGAAGGGAGGAAGGTGAGAGGGAGTTTTTTTTAAGGATTGATGGAGAAAACACTGGCGGATTTTCTCATTTCACAGATGTGTAGCTGCCAAAGCAGGAAAGTAGAAACCACACCAAAGATGTGTTTTGTTGTGTGTGTGTGTGTGTGTGTGTGTGTGTGTGTGTGTGTGTGTGTGTTTGTATTTGTGTGCGTCTGTGGGCGTACCACAAAAAAAAGCACACAGAGAAAGAAAGAGTGTGAGAGGCAGATAACACACTTAGGTATATATTTCTCAGTTGTCATTGTCTTCTGTATTCAGTATTAAACACAAGAAAAGCCTCGACGCTTCAGGAAGAAATCAATGCTGTTTGGCAGTAACGTTGTGTTTTGAAGAGCCGCACACTCAATGGAAATATTGTCTCTGAGGATTTTCTGTGAGCCAGGCTGTTCTCCTTTTCTCCTGCTTCCGTGTTTTCAGAAGTGACTGCATTGTTTTTAACAGTGGATAATCTCATTACCGTTTGATTGGTACATGTGACCGTCTGCTGGATGACAAGCTTAATGCTCACAATTGCCCCAGTTTGATGACTGATCTACTGATAAACACTCTGACAGCAGTTGCACCAAAGCACATAGGAATAACATTTAGAAATTTTAGAAATGGTATTTTGAAAAAATAGATCCAAGACTCTCAATATTATCTGTATTACTTTTTTTCTCATATGACTTTGTCTTCTTGAGCACAGCTAGTGGCCCCTAATTGCAGAGGGATATTGTGCAAATTAACAGGCTTGCTGGACAGGCTCATAAATAGCTCACTGAGAACTCCCCTCCCCCACCCACCCACAGAGCACACTCCACTTTGTGCTGGTTCAGTCGCTATGCTCAATTAGCAACTCAACAACAAACAGACAGACTCATGACACAACCCTGTGTCATCAGACATCTCCATGGCCATGGAAGTTATACATTGGTACCCATACATATGCCTCTGTAAATGTGATGTATTTTGGATGAACTAAAGCTGTTTTTTTTTGTTTGCCTTCTGCCTTGGTCAGCAGTCAGCTGTGAGAGGTCGGACTGGACTGGCTTGTGTTTTGTCTTTTGGAACACAAGTACTTTGCCATAAAACATAATCCTGCTTGTTCTCCAGACTTGTTTTGCGAGGTACAAATCTACTCAGAAAGCCCCGGTGTACACCAGTGGTTGTAGAGAAGAAACTGAGTTGTTTGCGTTGTGGCAAGGGCTCTGTATTCCAGCGAGCCGTGTCAGTGTCAGTAAATGTAAATATTTATGGTGAGATTTCAGTGGCTTTGTTTATAGTGGTTGGGCTGTTTTGAATGGACTCTTCTGTTTGGAGCCGTCTCTCTTTCTCCTCCAGTTTTCATTACCTCTGCCAAGGAGGTTATGTTTGCATTACCGTTTGTTTGTTTGTTTTTTTGTTTGCCTGTCAGCAGGATTATGTAAAAAAAAATCGCATGCTGATTTAAATGAGACTTGTTGGAGCGCTGGAGTGTTGGCCAAGGAAGAACTCATTTCATTTTAGAGCTGATCTACAATATGGGGGGGATCCAGGATTTATTTTTTATATTGGCAGTAGGGCATCTGGGGTTGGCGGAGGTCTGTGCTCTCCAAGTACCCTTCTAGTTTGGCCTTGTTTTGGGACTTCCACAGCACTCCAAAAACTTGTACATGCATGCGTACATATCTACCACCCATGCACTATACACTCTCTCTCTCTAACACATGTCTGACACACACACACACACACACACACACACACACACACACACACACACACACACAGTCACACACACAGTCACACACACACACACACACATACACACATACACACACACACACACACACACATACGGTCATGTAAAACACACCATCTTGGGCACAGGGCCCCCTCGTGGAGGTCTGCCAAGTCTTGGGCTACCATTTGAAATTTGAAGGACTAACGTGGATAACATATTATGATGTCTGTGTCATTTCCATTTAGATGAGCAGAAAATTCCATTAACACCACCACATCCATACTCACACACACGCATACACACACACACACACACACACACACACACACACACACACACACGCTGGATGTCTGGCAAGAAGATATGTTGCCGCATCGGTGTCATTTTCATGTAAATGAGCTTGGTATTCCCATTAATATCTAAGTCAACCTGAGTCAGGGAGGGAAGACAGCATCTCCCACCATCTTATTTATGTGGACACGGAGGCTCAAAAATTTGTGCCTACAGCCAGCCATAAGCAATATTTGCTTTCATGGAATAGATATGGATCTAGCCCCCCCCCCCCCTCCCCCATGCTCTGCCAGTCTGTAAACAGTTCCGGTTGCCTGATGATTTGGGTTGAGGCTCAGTCTCTCTGTGTGTCTGTAAAGGACTGTACTATAATGAACTTCAGCAGATATCAATGGGGATCAATCTATTGACCGTTGCTAATGACCCTAGGACTTAGGAGTGCACCCCCTTCTCTCTCTCTTTCTCTCTCTCTCTTGCACTCTCTTTTTCTCTTTCCCTTCCTGTGTCTCTCTCTCTTCTTCTGCTCCTCTTTTCTAGAACCGCTCTCCTCCCTAGCTGTTCTCCTTTTCATTCTGTGTCTTTCAAGCCATTTATTCCTCCACTCTCCCCCCCACCCCCTCCCTTTCTGTGTACCTCTGTCTTTTCCTCAGGCTCTTCATGCCTTTCGTTGTCTGTCTCTCTCTCTCTCTCCCCTCCCCCACCTCTACAATCCTGTCCTTTAATAATCTCAGCTGACTGCTCTCTCTCTCTCTCTCTCTCTCTCTCTCTCTCTCTCGCTGATAATGCCAAACATCTCCTATTTGTGTCGATAGCAATGCTCTCTTTTTGTGCTGGGGGAATGGCAACTAAAAGTGTTGCCCAGAAACACTGCCCTTAATAGTCTTTGAGAATGAAAGCACGTCCTCCACATGTTCCCTATTAGTTTCAGTGTTTATTTTTATTTTGAGTCATATATCAGTTCAGTTCAGTTGTGCACCCTGTGCCTCAAGTCTTGTTGCCTTTTGTCGTGCCTACGCTCTAATCTCTCCAACTGCTGTTGGGAGATGGAGACTCATGATAAGGGAAGAGAAAAAAACTGTCAAACAGGATCAGATTTAAGTCTGCTACCTCTTTTCTCCAGTCAGTGACCTGATGAGAGAGAGGAAGAGAGAGAGAGAGAGAGAAAAATGAGGCCAAAAATGATCCACTTCCTGTTTCGTATGCAAGATCCCGGCTGTGTGATGATTGTGTGTGTGTGTGTGTGTGTGTGTGTGTGGGGGTGGGGCCAGAGGTTAGTGCGAGTGCTTGTGGAATAGAACGGTTGCTGCCTTTTCTTGCTGACTTGAGCGTTGTCCTCTGGTTGGGCATGCGAAAGTGTGGATTCAGCCCCTTCAGAGAGCTGGGACAGCCTACTGCACAGCTCATTTAGCAAACATACACACACATACACACACTAGCGCGCACACACACACACACACACACACACACACACACACACACACACACGACTACCTGAGTTAGAGAATCTCCCCCGAGAGTAATCAGCCAGCACAATATCTGCACTCCTCACCCTATGCACCCCCTCTTTATCACATTTCAATGGAGGGTTTGCTCTCTGTGATAGTGGAACTATTCTCTGAGCTGATATATACTTTGCACAGAGGTTCCTGTTCCCCCTTTCAGTAACCAGCAGTCTTTATTTCTCTTTCCTGACAGGCTTGAAATCAAGAAGAGCTCCTTCAGAGGGCTGGCTGCTGCATCTCAACCGTTTCTAAAAGGAAAAAGGGCCTGTGAAGTCTATGAATGTACAATAAGGACTGCTGAAGTGATCTGTCAAGGGTTTTTTGTCCTCTTTCCTCAAGGAGAAATATAATCAGAAAGTGTACGAAAGAACTCAGCCTCTGTGTCGTCTGACCCAGTGAAAGCTTCGGCGTGATAAGAGGACACACAATTAGCTCTCAGTGCAAAGAGGTCAAAGCTAAGTTACAAGAAGGAGAGGACTTCCTTGCTGTGACGACACCACAGACTTAACTGTTCGGTAGGTGAGCAGGCCCAGATAACCGCAGCAATCCTTCTGGTGATTGAAGCTAGTGCTAAATGAACAACCACAGATAGCAGAGGACATCTGATCTGAGTCAAGAGTGGAACGTGGCGAGCGGTGTGTCTGCCATGAACCCTAGAGACAGTGCCCAGGAAGTGGCGGTCGAGGGACCCCTCGGATTGGAGCAGGTGGATGATGGCAAGGCCCTGTCGTTTGACTGCAACGTCTGCGGCCGCAGCTTCCCTTTCCAGAGCTCGCTGTCACAGCACATGAGGCGCCACACGGGGGTGCGCCCTTACAAGTGCCCCTACTGCGACCACCGCGCCTCCCAGAAGGGCAACCTGAAGGTGCACATCCGCAGCCACAAACTGGGCGTGCTCATCAAGCCCGATCCTGATGATAGCGAGGAGGTAGATGAATCGGAGGAAGCCTCAGGGGAGGGCAGTGTCTCCGAGGGACTCGAGGGTGGGAACAGCCCCACCAAAAGCAGCTCGGCTTGCAACAGGGTGCTGAACGGCACGGGGGAAGACCGGGGGGCGAAGGTGGCAAGTCGGGGTGTGAAACGGGAGAGGAGTGTGGACACCATGAGGCTGTTGTGCTGCCGGCTTTGCGGGCACGAAGTACATCGTGAAGACCAGCTTCTCAGCCACATCGAGAAGGCCCACATCACGGCCGATGTGGAAGACGACGCATCCCCGACCGAACAGGAGGCGCAGGTGGAGCCCGAGGCGGAGGACTTTACCTGCGACACGTGTGGCCAGGTGTTCACCCAGGCCTGGCTCCTGAAGTCCCACGTGAAGAAGCACACGGCTGAGCTGGAGCACCGCTGCAGGGTGTGCGGACGGGGCTTCCGGGAAGCCTGGTTCCTCAAGAGCCACATGAAGACGCACGCCGGGACCAAGGCAACGGGTCGAGGTCGGCCACGAAGCACCGACTACTCCGATCCCCCAGCCACCATCAATGATGTGACGCAGGACCCTGAAGTCACAGCTGCCTCGGGTGCCGTCTGCCTGTACGAGATCTGCTCCAAATGTGGGAACCTCTTCCACAACCGCGAGAGTCTGCGGGCCCACAGTCGTGTCCACAGCAAACAGACCCGTAACCAGGCATTACAACACGAGCATGCTGCGGACGAAGACTCACCTGCAGCTAAGAGGCGACTCCTGGACTACCTTTGCCTCCGACCTATGGAGGAAAGACCCAAGGAGGAGCAGCAGGGGTCCTTGGGCAAGAGGGTTCCCGAGTTGGACCCTGTGTGCAGCTACCAGGCCTGGCAGCTGGCTAAAAGGGGTGGGTTGGGGGAGCTTGTGGAATACGGTGTCAACTTGGAAGAGTCCCTAGGAGGCGCCACTGTGACCTACGACCGGGAGAGTAGCCGCTACGTGTTGTCGGGGCAAGAGAGGAAGTCAGGTCGCCGTGGAAGCTCCGGAGGCACAGGGGTTGGGGGAGGCCAGTCGTCACACAGCGAACACAGTGCACCTGACCACAGCCCTAGTGACTCGGAATATCGTCCCTCATCCCGGCAGGAGAGACGGCGGTCCACCCAGAGCCGCTCGCACGAGTGCTTCGAGTGCGGGAAGGAGTTCCGCAGCCGGCACCAGTTGAGTGTGCACGAGCGGTTGCACCGCAGAGAGGGGCGTGGCTCAGGAGGCGATGCTGACTCACGGTCTCCCAGCAGACCCGGCACTCCACAGAATGACAGCCTCAGTGAGACGCCCAGAGCCAAGCAGGGCCAAGGAGCCGCCACAGGTGAGAGAGCACTAGCATGGCTGGATTGTCTCCCTTGGAAAATGTAAAAACCTTAAAAGATATTTATCTTGAATACCTTGGGGATACCTTGAATGTTTTACCCCTGATTAAAAGGTATTTTGAAGGTTTTAAGCCTTTTGGACCTAGAAAGAACCTTTTTTTGACAAATTGCTTTGGATGGGTTCTGTATAGACCCTTTTCAAGTATGGTTGTTTTATCTTAGAGTGAACACAAATATAGATAGGCTCTAATATACCTGTATCAGATACTGTCAGTTTAGAGGATTTTACTAACATCCAGGCATAGTCATCAAGTGTTTTGTTAATAGCTCATGAACGAAATACATTTACAGAAGGTAAAAACAACCTGGAGTTGTTTAAATAACTTGTCTTAAGAACATCTGTTAAGAGAGGAAGTAATTCATGAACATTACATTTTTAAAACTACCAAATATTTAATGCTATCGTGATCACATTTTCAGTCATCATAACACGCAAATACTCGGCGGGTTCTACTTTGCTTCTGTACGAACCAGTATGTGTAAATGTTTTAATAACGCACATTTGATTAAACACCACTCGCTAGACGTCTCGATATAAATCCAAATTTCCTCTGTTGCACCTATTTCTCAGCTGATTTACCTTGTGCCGTCAGGAGGATTTGTGACTGGCATCAAGGCTAATCTCAATTGCAAAGTAGTCTGGAGATTTAAGCTGGGGAGTTTTGTGTTTGGCCACGCGTGATGCGGTGCATACATGTTTGGTATGTTTTCCCCGTTACGTTTATCTACAGCTGTCAGTCAAGCCTGATGACACGCATTGGGTTGCTGTAGTGCTAGGCATTGAGCATGTAAATACCAAGTCTAAAATAATAATAATAATAATAATAATGGATTTGATTTTTATAGCACCTTTCTGGCAGGAGCAGAGTACTTTGCAGATGTGTGTGTGGTAGATTGTGTTCAAGTACATGCTTGATTGTTAAATATTTCTCTTAATTGTTATCTCTTTTCCCATTATTTTTCTCTACATTTTTCTTTCCCTTTTATCCTAGCATGTTGACAGTGTTAAGAGCTCTCTAGACGGTGAGGGAATTGGGCTCCAGATAGGATCATATTAAAGAGGAAATGGGATAAAAATAAAGGCTTTATCTGTTGACAGCCATCCAGCACAGCTGTAGGGTGAAGGCCATCTCATTTCCTCTGGCTTCAACATGAGAATCTGTGCAGTCGTTGTTGGTCTGCGGAGAAAGAAAACCCTTATGAATGGACCCTATTAGTGTGTTAAAGGTCCAAAGAGCTATGGCAGGTGAAGAGCCCAGTCACAAGTCCACCTGACATCGCTGACGTCTCTGAGCTGCAAACATCTGTTGATGAAATGCCCTTTGTTGTGAACGCCTCCTCGCTTAATCTGTTTAATCATTTTATACTTGGAAGTAGAGACACCTAGTGGTAGGGTATGGAATAACACCCCTGATTTAAGCCCTGTCAGTGTTTGTTTGGTGCACTTTCTTTGTTTGACTTCAGTTCAGTTCAACTGAAGTCAGTTCTCTTCAGGTCAAGGCCTATTGTTCTTTGGCAAGTGAGATGTAGCTGACAGTTAATCGATTTTTTACTTAAGATGACATTAGAGTCTTCCTTTTAACCGGAAAGCCTGAATAAGTATTTTAAGGCATAACAGTAGGGATTGGGACACCAGAGTGTTTTGACATGAAAGAACATCCAGATTATCTTGTTTCTGGAATGTTCTTCTGTGTCCCTCCCAACACAAGCGTTTGGCGTCAGCCAATTCTCCAGCGGAAAGCGGATCTGAGCATCTGGATGTGTTGTTTTATTGTCTTCACGGCCGCTGTTCATGGCTCACACCAGAAGAGTTCAGGATCAGCGAGCGTGGTCGGCTTTCCCCGGTGGTTTTGAGCATCGAAAATAGAAACATGCTCTTTTCTTTTCTTTTCTTTGGGCTTGAGCTTAAGTGCTATTTCAGCACATCCTGTTGCAGGAAACCACGCTTCAGTGCGAATGTGTCCTTTTCTTTACTTTTCATTTTGTCTGCTGTAATCAATCTCCTTTCATGCACTCTCTGAGCAACACACTACAGTAACAGACGTCCATAAAACAGATATAATGAGTAACAATTACTAATAAGATACTTATTTATAACAATACTAGTTTGTGTATTCTCACAAATACCTATACCCTTGAAGTACATGCTAGCTCTTGAAGTATGCTGCGTGGGTGTCAGAAAGGGGATCAGATTATGACCAGGAAAAAAAAGAAAATGAGAAGAGAAACATGCTTTTGTGCTCCTTGCCCTTAGGCAGTAGAGGCAGTGCTGGCATTAGTCACAGGAGATGAGCATTCTGCCTTTTAAGGCAAGGTCTGCCAAGATTTCACAGGTGCTGATAGAATCTATCAGGCAGACTTTGAAACTGTATGTTTATATTTCTGTTTTAAGTTCTATTTTTGTGACAGCCATCTTTGAAAATGGGGCAGTGGAAATACAGTTGACTATTATTATAGAGCGAGTGACTTCAAAAGCGTGAGTCTCTGTCTCCATTGGCTCTTTTGGTCTTTTCTTTCTTCCGGTCTGGCTGTCTTTCTACTTGTTTTTGTTCTTTTCTTTTGTCTCTTCTTCTCTTATGTCCATCCTTCACAACTGCTTTAATCTCATGTTGTGCTGTCTTTTCCTGTATCTCTTGTGTACTTCTCTCCCTCTTTCTCTCCCTCTCTCTCCCCTCCTGTGTTTTCCCCAGCTGGTTACTTAATCCATGCCGGCACCCTGGCTGTGGCCGGCCCTACAGGTTGTTGGGAGGGATTTGTTATTTATAGATGGCTTTCTAATCTACTATGAACAGTCGCACAGAGATCCCTTACAGCCATTCTGGAGGCTACCTTAACCTTAGCTTGCCTGCCTGCCTGCCTGCCTGCCTGCCAGGTAAAGGCTCCCTGCTCAGGTGGATCGGGTGAACCTGTGGGGTGAGGTAAGGATCAGGTGATCAGGTTGCCACAGGCCAGGTGACGAGTTAACGCTCGGGGAAGCTAAAGGAGAAGAGGTGAAATGGCAAGTGAGCTCGTGTCATGGTCACACACCTCTGTGTGTGTGTGTGTGTGTGTGTGTGTGTGTGTGTGCGTGTGGTGCACTGAAACAGGTCAGGGAAACTCCAGGTGTGGTGAATGGAGATTGCCACGGTCAGTTAGGCTACAACGCTTCAGATGAACCGATGGAGAAGCACCAGTTCTGAGCTGGACTCCCATAGCAGAACGGGTGAGCACAGTGCCCACCAGTGGTAGTCTTGAAAGAGCCACAAATACCAAGGAGTCCAACTTCAATGGGAAATCTGTGAACAAGGCATGGCATTTGCAGGGGTGGAGTTGGCGTGTGTATGTGTGTGTGTGTCGTTGCCCCTGGTCTCAATCACCCCTCACTCCCCCATGCTTTCCTTTCTCCTCCCAGTTCACCCTTCAGTTCACTGTATTAGCCGCTGCACTTTAGCATGACAGACAGACTAACGAGAGCCAGATGGCCCTTCCCTCCTCGCCTTAATTGAAAAATTGAAACAGAGTTGTTTTCTCATCCGTTTCTGTTGGCAAGGGAATGGGATAGGCGTATTGTTCGGGCTCCCTGCGAGTGCGTACACAAAGATGGGATCTTGGCGAGCCGCTGACAGGAAGAGGGTGTCGGTGTATGTGTGTGTGTGTTTGTTGTTCTTCCATTTTTCCCTGTGTGTGTGTGTGAATATTTCAGCGTTTGTTTGCTATGCCTGCTGGGACTCTAGTTCTCATGCCCTCAGCTCAGGGTTAGAGTATCGTGCTGTCAGCGTGTTTGCTTAGCCACTCTGTGGTCAGTGCAGGCAGGCCAGGCCAGAAACGAGGTAAAGGTTGCCATCGTGTGGCCAATATGTGGCACTTCATGTATTTGTAACAGGTGTTTTATAGCTATAGTGGATTTAATTAAAAAGGAATTCAAAATGAATATAGACAATAAAGGCAATTAAAAATATTATAGCAATACAATTAAATGAAAAAAAGATGTGGAATAATGCCATGACCTTGGTACATTAGACATGTTTGTAAAACTATTAACTCATATAATTTACATTCAGTTATCATCATAGCTATGACTAAACTTCCTGAATAAAAGTGGAACTTCTGTCATAGCTGGTACAGATAGCATTTGTAAGAAGTTCTATTGATGAAGACTGCCAGTACACTAGGCTGAGGGGAAAGGGGATGTGATGAGTGAATGATCATTTATTTAAAGAGGTATTGAAACTGTGCCACCTGGTGGCTCAAGATCTGCATTGCATTTTAATTTTGGACTTTTTTCACTATTTCACCTGGTAAGGTTGCTGTCAGCTTAGGTTTCTTTTCAGCTTTGAGATAGTAATCTATATTGTAAGAGAGATTACTCTGTATTATACAGAGCCTCTGATGTGTAATCTTTATCATGATTATCATTATTACAACACGATATGAAACATGGTCATTGGCGCCAGAACCATAGAGGCCGCGGGGCCAATGGCCCCCCCACTTTTCTGGATTTTTTTTTTTTTTTCTAAATTTGTATTTGTTGCACACGTCATTCCTAAGCCATTCATTGACATGCTATTGCTGCTAACCAGAAGATAGTCATAGTGGGGGGGGGCCATTAGAAGTGCCAGGCCCACATTTCGTATAGTATTTTGAAAGAATCAACATTTCATTAATTAACAGGATGATCATCTCGGGGGCGTTAAGTCATGATCACATACTCAAGAATTTGCAGCAAGTTAGATACATTCCAGCACTTCGACAACAACCAAAGTTTCCACGCTGTCTTAAAGTGTTTGGCTTAATTTTCAGTACCAGGTGAACATGGTCATATGTGCAAAGCCCACAATAAATAGCCAGGCTGCTCCAGTGCAGAGCTAGAACATGGTCATGGTTTCACGTTTAGTTACTTAAACTTGGTCAGATGTTTACTTACTGTACCCCACACCTTTGGGTACTTGTGTGCTTTCTAATATACACATGACTAACGTTGCTTCCTGTCTGTGTCATCTGCAGAGGACAAGCCATATGTCTGCAGCCTGTGTGACTTCATCGCCCCCGACTCCTCCGTGTTCATCACTCACCTGCGTCAGGTGCACCCGGAGCCCAGCCTGGCCCAGGAACCTGTGGCCCCCAAGAGCGCAAGAGCCCGCCGGCCCTCCGTCAGCATCTCAAGTCGCAGCCGCAGCAGGAGCAACGGGGCCCCCAGCAGCTACCCCAAGCTGAAGCACG